>NC_058083.1:269611452-270211452 GCF_014858855.1 Bufo gargarizans
GCAGTCACTTCATCATTCTGTAAGCTTCAATTTAGATTCAGGGACCCCATCCTGCTGTCCATCTACACAAGCCAGCTTTCCCTAGAGGGCTCCGTAAAACAAGATGTACAGGAATCAATGTACTCAATGCTAAGCATGTGTCCTACTAGCATCCAATACTACAAGAGGCAGGCTACTGAGGACTAGTGACAGTAAGGACTTATGTGGTCTACTTTACATTTTTCGATGTTTTCATAAGTATCTTCAGGATTAGATGGCCACTTAGTGTAAAGGGGAAATTCAAATATATCTATAGATCTGATATCCCAGTCCAGTCTAAGCTGGTCCCCTATTACTCTAACAGCAACCCTATTTCTTGACCTAAGTTAACTTTTCTTGGCACCTGTGGTGGTCTCATAGTCCCTCAGTGATATACATTGTAGAGCCCTGGCTGGAGGACTCTTATAAACCCTCCCATGAACCTGAATGCTGGACTGATAGGACCATATTTCACTTTAATCCTGGGTCTTGTTTACTCCCTCATTACTGGCTGGAGAACAGAACTGAGGCTTTCAAGGCAAGGTCCTCTCATCAGCTCCAGGTGAATATCCCATAATGTTTGTGCGAGCAATTCATGGCTTCAGGTTTTGGTGTAGCCTGCAGACTATGTAATGGCAGGGGTGATTTACAGTGTATGGTGTTTATCCAGCAAACACATCATGATGGAAACATTCACAGGGAGATGAGAGTGCCAAACCTTGTCTAGTGAGATGTCACTGGCCTTCTGGCAGCAGCTCTACGTCCAGCATCATGAAGGAGAGTTGTGGACTTGGCAATTATCTATCTATCATCTATCAATGAAATAAGTCTGGGAGTATTAGTGGACCATCCTCACCTCCCGGCCTTAGTGATGATCATCTCCGTCCCGATCTCATGAAATCGCTTCCATAACTCTGCTCCTTGAAGATCCACACGAATGACAGAGGCAGCAGGTCCCCCGGGAGCAGCCACCACAGGAGAGGACAGGGGAGAACTACAAGTTCCAACTGCAGCCTTCACTCCACCATAGCCATCTTCGCTGGGAGCTGCAGGGCCACACAGTGCAAAAATCAGGTCACCACCTCCATACACTAGTTGTATCATACATATTCTATACACCAAAATCATATCTGATGGATACCGAAGCATCACTGCCGGTGGATAACTTTTACATGAGGTCTCAAATTATTTAAAACCTGGGATTGGGACTATGGATATAGATTATATAGATCATAAACCTAGAATGACTAAAACAAGTGTCCAAATTGAAAAGAATTCGCCAATAGATATTAAAATATACCATATGGCAAATATAACAAATAAGCAAAATGGTAATAATACCACTACTACCAGTAATAACACAATTAGTGCGGCAAGTTTAGTATTATTATTTTTAGCAGAAATCGCTTTAGTGCGACATACTAATTATTAGTTTTTTTTTATTATTTTTAACTGAAATGCTTTATATGTTAATATGTTAATTGATATATATATATATATATATATATATATATATATATATAACTTTAGGATAGAAAAGACATTACATAAATTACAATAAAATCATTACTGAACTGATAGACATCTTATTTATTTTGCAGCAATTTGTATTCCATAGATATTAGGATTCCTCAACTTATAAAAATGACATAAAATAAAATAAAAACTCGGCCTTAAACTGAATAGTAACACAATATGTTCAATTCTTTACACATATTTTGTGACCACTACCCAGAAGAACAAAGATTTTGATAGATGCAATCTGCTGCCAAGATATCATGATGTCCCTTTAATGGATTTTTTTTTTTAAAATAAAATCCCTCCTCAGAGCAGAACTCAGCAAACTGCTGTACTTTCTACTTCCCAGCAGTTCTCTCATGTTTTATATCTGAATAGTTGTGTCCCCATCCAATATCTTCTGCTGGTACAGGGGTTCACAGCACACAGGGCACAGCTTTATGATATCTGCTGCTCTCCCCACATATAATGTATTAAGGAGAAATATGACTATTATCTGTAAACTATATTGCGCTGTGCACTTTTATACACTTTTGGCAACTTTTATAAAACTTCCAAAAACTTCGTAAACTTCTAAAATATCTAAAGATCTACAGCAAGATTACATGCGGCAAAAACTCTGAAGAAGCAGAACAAGAATATTCTAAAAGGATGATGTACATAGAGACAGCTAGTAGAGAGGGGGCACTTACAGGGGGGCAGGCTGCAGGCAGGGAGCTCAGGGACCCCCGGCTGCTCCCCGGCTCCATCCTCCAGCCTTCCTCCTCTTCTTCTTCTGCTGCTTCTCGGCCCCGATGAGAGCCTCCACGGAGAAGGCGTGCGCCTTGAGGCTCATGGTGCAGGGTGACCTCCTCTTGTCTGCCATGTCTCATCTACAGCGCGGTTACACGGCACATATATATGACATGCCCCAGTGCGAGAAGTGTAATCCAGAGCCAGGCAGCCGCTCCCCTCCAGATCCCCGCGTCCGGAACCGCGTCCCGGGAAGCAGCGGTATCGCAGCCGCTAATTGACGTTTGTAGCCTTGATCTGTCAGCGCCGGAGAACAGGAGAACCGCCGGCACAACTTGCTCATTAGTGACAATAAAGCGGCGGGACGGGGAGGGGCCTGGTGGCTGTCAATCACCTCGCTTCTGACCAACCACAAGTGCAGCCCTCCACAGGGGGCGGGGTTACGTCCTAATTGGGCTGTTAGGGAATGTAATGGTCTAAAGTTCTAACCAAGATTTATCTACTCATCCCCCACACCATGACTGCTGCATCCAGTACTACTACTGCATGATAGGGGTAATCATCAGCAGGGACTACGGCACCCAATCTCCTGTACTCATATATTACCCATCATCAGCGATTACTGCAGTGTGCTGTACTCCTATGTATATTATTAACCATCATCAGTGATTACTGCAGTGTGCTGTACCCCTATATATATCACCTATATATATGTATTATTACCCATCAGTGATTACTGCAGTGTGCTGTACCCCTATATAGATCACCTATATATATGTATTATTACCCATCATCAGTGATTACTGCAGTGTTCTGTACCCCTATATATATCACCTATATATATGTATTATTACCCATCAGTGATTACTGCAGTGTGCTGTACCCCTATATATATCACCTATATATATGTATTATTACCCATCATCAGTGATTACTGCAGTGTGCTGTACTCCTATGTATATTATTAACCATCATCAGTGATTACTGCAGTGTGCTGTACCCCTATATATATCACCTATATATATGTATTATTACCCATCAGTGATTACTGCAGTGTGCTGTACCCCTATATAGATCACCTATATATATGTATTATTACCCATCATCAGTGATTACTGCAGTGTTCTGTACCCCTATATATATCACCTATATATATGTATTATTACCCATCAGTGATTACTGCAGTGTGCTGTACCCCTATATATATCACCTATATATATGTATTATTACCCATCATCAGTGATTACTGCAGTGTGCTGTACCCCTATATAGATCACCTATATATATGTATTATTACCCATCATCAGTGATTACTGCAGTGTGCTGTACCCCTATATAGATCACCTATATATATGTATTATTACCCATCATCAGTGATTACTGCAGTGTGCTGTACCCCTATATATATATTACCTATATATATATATATATATATATATATATTATTACCCATCATCAGTGACTACTGCTGTGCCCTGTACTCCTATATATATTATTACCCATCATCAGTGATTACCGCTGTGCCCTGTACTCCTATATATATTACCTATATATATTATTACCCATCATCAGTGATTACTGCCGTGTGCTGTACTCCTATGTATATTATTACCCATCATCAGTGATTACTGCTGTGCCCTGTACTCCTATATATATTACCTATATATATTATTACCCATCATCAGTGATTACTGCCGTGTGCTGTACTCCTATGTATATTATTAACCATCATCAGCGATTACTGCAGTGTGCTGTACCCCTATATATATATATATATATATATATTACCAATCATCAGTGATTACTGCTGTGTGCTGTACTCCTAAGTATATTATAACCCATCATCAGTGATTACTGCAGTGTGCTGTACTCTTATATATATTTTTACCCATCATCAGTGATTACTGCAGTGTGCTGTACTCATATATATATTTTTACCCATCATCAGTGATTACTGCAGTGTGCTGTATCCCTATATATATATATATATATTACATATATATATATATATATATATATATATATATTTTATTACCCATCATCAGTAATTACTGCTGTGCCCTGTACTCCTATATATATTATTACCCATCATCAGTGATTACTGCTGTGCCCTGTACTTCTATATATATATTATTACCCATTATCAGTGATTACTGCAGGGTCCTGTACTCCTATATATATTATTACCCATCGTCAGTGATTGCTGAAAGGTCCTGTACTCCTATATATATATTATTAACCATCATCAGTGATTACTGCGGTGCCCTGTACTCCTATATATATTACCTATATATATTATTACCCATCATCAGTGATTACTGCAGGGTCCTGCACTCCTATGTATATTATTACCCATCGTCAGTGATTACTGAAGTGTGCTGTACTCATATATATATTATTAACCATCATCAGTGATTACTGCAGGGTCCTGTACTCCTATGTATACTAATAACAATCATCAGTGATTACTGCAGTGTGCTGTACTCCTATGTATATTAATAACAATCATCAGTGATTACTGCAGGGTCCTGTACTCCTATATATACTGTTAACAATCATCAGTGATTACTGCGGGGTCCTGTACTCCTATGTATATTAATAACAATCATCAGTGATTACTGCTGTGCCCTGTACTCATATATATATATATATATATATATATATATATATATATATATAACCTATATTTATATGTTATTACCCATCATCAGTGATTACTGCAGGGTCCTGTACTTCTATGTATATTATTACCCATCATCAGTGATTACTGCAGGGTCCTGTACTTCTATGTATATTATTACCCATCATCAGTGATTACTGCAGTGTGCTGTACTCTTATGTATATTATTACCCATCATCAGTGATTACTGCAGGGTCCTGTACTCCTATGTATATTAATAACAATCATCAGTGATTTCTGCAGGGTCCTGTACTCCTATATATACTGTTAACAATCATCAGTGATTACTGCAGGATCCTGTACTCCTATATATATTATTAACAATCATCAGTGATTACTGCAGGATCCTGTACTCCTATATATATTATTACCCATCATTATTACTGACGATGGGTAATAATATACATAGGAGTACAGGACCCATTTCCTCCATACTCAGTGTCAGCCAGCCTCCTCACACAACTTGTCCATCCTCTGTATTGGTCACCTTAACACAACATAGCCTGTATAATTCTCTCAATTACTGCAGGGTCCTGTACTTCTATGTATATTAATAACAATCATCAGTGATTACTGCTGTGCCCTGTATATATATATATATATATATATATATATATATAAAATTAACTATCATCAGTGATTACTGCAGGGTACTGTACTCCTATGTATATTAATAACAATCATCAGTGATTACTGCAGTGTGCTGTACTCCTATGTGTAATGATCATCAGTGAATACCCATACTGATGTGTTCTGTGCTCCTATGTATAATGATTATGTTTAGAGACTACTCATACTGCTGTGTCCTGTACTCCTATGTATATTGATTACCATCATCAGTGACTACTGATTTTTCTGTGTCCAGCACTCCTATGTGTAAAGCTCAGTAACTATGAATGCATGCATGTATTAGGAAGGACCTTATCACATAAAGAACATCCACTCAAATGATGACTTTCTAAACTTCTCTTCTAGAAATCACCATAGGATCAGCATACATGGCAGCCATTGAGAGAATTATACAGGCTATGTTGTGTTAAGGTGACCAATACAGAGGATGGACAAGATGTGTGGGGAGGATGGCTGACACTGAGTATGGAGGACATGGCCTTAGTAGGCCCCAGGGTCTGGATGTGTTATACAGGAATTAGCAGACCATGGAGATATCACCTGGTCTCAGTAACATCATTACAATGGTAGGCTCTTGCTGGCCCTGCTCAGCCTTCTATGCTTGTATCCTCATCCCAATTAGTCAGGTTTTCACCTAATTACAGTATAATTTTATCACAGCAGCTGAGGCTTTGCCCTTCCTGTAAGCAGAAGATTGCTGTTTCCAGCACAGTGACTTGAATTTAGCACCTTAATAAAAAGTTAAGGCTTCCTCTTTATAGGTTGACAAGGTTTATGCTGGGAGTTGTTAAATGTGTAGAGGTGCAATGGGATGGAGGACTTCACAGCTCTCCTGACACAGCCCCCCAGTCTCCCCTCACTCACAGTTCTCAGAACCTGGGGCTCCCAGCCTCTAAAACACATGTGGCCCAGCTCCATTTCCTTAACTCACTCCCTGCCACATGCCTCAGGTATCATTCAATAGTACAAGTATCTTGAGATATTATAACTACTATTCATTTATTCAGACGAAACTGTGTGTGTGTGTGTATATATTTGTAATATATTTGTAATAACACTCTCATATCTTAATACAGAACAGAATGTGTATCTCAATACAAAACAAAGAAAGAATGTGTAAATGTTGTATCTTCATATATATATATATATATATATATATATATATATATATATATTAACGAATTATAATAAAGTACAAAAGTGGTGTACTAGTGGAAAGTGAGTAGTAGAAATACTAATAGCTGCTGCACGGTCTCTGTGCTGAGCTCCTTTGTTTTTCCATCATATGAATGAACAGCCCCAAACATAATATATAGTGCACAACAACAGCAATCTGCAGATCTAGTGCTAAGTGCTAACATTACCGTGTGTGTAGATGTATGAGTGTATATATAGTGTAATGTATCAACAATGCAGTAATAAAAGCAAGCGATGCTATTATATGCACTTACTGGAAAGCACAGTATACACCTAGAAATAACTCGTGTTCTGCTACTGTGTCGATATAATACATGGTACATGGACATCTTCCTCCATATAGGACCTTTTTTTTTTAATTCAATTTTCTATAGGAAGGATTTGCACCGAACTTTGTATTGGGTATTCCAAACTGTATATATATATATCTTGCAGTAATGTTAGTAAAAGTAGTATTAATATTAGTTGTGTAGTTCATTTTTATAGTAATAACATTACTATGAATATTATTATTAGTACTAACTGATATGATCTGCTCTTATCATCTAATCATTAATCTAATCATTCCTATTATATTCCTTACAGCAGTAAGTTTATTATAGTTTTCAGCAATCTTAGACGTAATAATAATATAATAATAATAATAATTATTATTATTATTATTATTATTATTTAACAGTGAAAACACTTTGTAAACACTTTCGTACTGTTGCTATAATCCCTGGTCATCGTTCCTTCCAGCATTAGCTGTGGATGGGTCGCCAATCGCCATCATTACAGTCCACATAGATGCCTATATGTCGGGCTTCTAGATCTCTGTCTGCAGTCAGTGCTTCCTTGTTTCCTGACTTTAAACGGTGATGAGACTATCCGATCATTTCCATGGGGGACTTGACTGCTCGGCCGACATAACAAGTGTCCCCTCCAGAATCTCCAGCCCCTCAGCCTAGAGGAGCATTAGTCCTCATTGCCACACTGATAGGGACTATGGAGCTCATTATCAGCAACAGTCTCCAGTCTCATCAATGAGCGGGCGATCCTGGCATATGTACAGCCAAATGCCCACCACACAAGTCACAAGCTCCCATGCAGTAAATGGCCAGTGCTTGACATGTGCAGTTGGTGAAGGTTAAATCACAATATGGAATATGATAAAGCAATGTCTGCAAACTATAGCTCTTGTCAAACTACAAATCCTAGCATGCCATGGCATTGTAAGTTGGCATTTGTGAATTACTGGTTGAAGATCACTGTCAGAGAACTTGACTGCTCTTGACTCTATATATATATATATATATATATATATATATATATATATATATATAAAAATTATATCAGATTTCAAATAATGAGATCCTGTATTTGGATGAACTGGGAACTTGAATGAATGTAATTCTGAAACAATATGAGGGTCAGACATCCAGAGATTAGGTGGGCAGCAGACTCTGGGCATTTGTTCTACAGACCTTTAGGTCTAGGTGCAGAAACTGTAGATGGGTCTCATCAGCTGATGAGAGAATACAATTCTAATGAATGAATGAATGACTCTACTATCAATACCATCACTGTGTGAGGGGAAGTGATCACTCTACTATCTATGCTATCACTATGTGAGGGGAACTGATCACTCTACTATCTATGCTATCACTATGTGAGGGGAACTGATCACTCTACTATCCATGCTATCACTATGTGAGGGGAACTGATCACTCTACTATCTATGCTATCACTATGTGAGGGGAACTGATCACTCTACTATCCATGCTATCACTATGTGAGGGGAACTGATCACTCTACTATCCATACTATCACTATGTGAGGGGAACTGATCACTCTACTATCCATGCCATCACTATGTGAGGGGAACAGATAACTCTACTATCCATGCTATCACTCTGTGAGGGGAACTGATCACTCTACTATCCATGCTATCACTCTGTGAGGGGAACTGATCACTCTACTATCCATGCTATCACTATGTGAGGGGAACTGATCACTCTACTATCTATGCTATCACTATGTGAGGGGAACTGATCACTCTACTATCCATGCTATCACTATGTGAGGGGAACTGATCACTCTACTATCCATACCATCACTATGTGAGGGGAACTGATCACTCTACTATCTATGCTATCACTCTGTGAGGGGAACTGATCACTCTACTATCTATGCTATCACTATGCGAGGGGAACTGATCACTCTACTATCCATGCCATCACTATGTGAGGGGAACAGATAACTCTACTATCCATGCTATCACTATGTGAGGGGAACTGATCACTCTACTATCCATGCTATCACTCTGTGAGGGGAACTGATCACTCTACTATCCATGCTATCACTATGTGAGGGGAACAGATAACTCTACTATCCATGCTATCACTCTGTGAGGGGAACTGATCACTCTACTATCTATGCTATCACTATGTGAGGGGAACTGATCACTCTACTATCTATGCTATCACTTTGCGAGGGGAACTGATCACTCTACTATCCATGCTATCACTATGTGAGGGGAACTGATCACTCTACTATCTATGCTATCACTATGTGAGGGGAAATGATCACTCTACTATCCATGCTATCACTATGTGGGGGAACTGATCACTCTACTATCTATGCTATCACTATGTGAGGGGAACTGATCAATCTACTATCCATGCTATCACTCTGTAAGGGGAACTGATCACTCTACTATCTATGCTATCACTATGTGAGGGGAACTGATCAGTCTACTATCCATGCCATCACTATGCGAGGGGAACTGATCAGTCTACTATCCATGCTATCACTATGTGAGGGGAACTGATCACTCTACTATCCATACTATCACTCTGTGAGGGGAAATGATCACTCTACTATCTATGCTATCACTATGTGAGGGGAACTGATCACTCTACTATCCATGTTATCACTATGTGAGGGGAACTAATCACTCTACTATCCATACTATCACTATGTGAGGAGAACTTATCACTCTACTATCCATACTATCACTATGTGAGAAGAACTGATCACTCTACTATCCATGCTATCACTATGTGAGGGGAACTGATCACTCTACTATCCATACTATCACTCTGTGAGGAGAACTTATCACTCTACTATCCATACTATCACTATGTGAGGGGAACTAATCACTCTACTATCCATACTATCACTATGTGAGGAGAACTTACTACTATCCATACTATCACTATGCGAGGAGAACTGATCAGTCTACTATCCATGCTATCACTATGTGAGGGGAACTGATCACTCTACTATCCATACTATCACTATGTGAGGAGAACTGATCACTCTACTATCCATACTATCACTATGTGAGGGGAACTGATCACTCTACTATCCATACTATCACTATGTGAGGGGAACTGATCACTCTACTATCCATGCTATCACTATGTGAGGGGAACTGATCACTCTACTATCCATACTATCACTATGTGAGGAGAACTAATCACTCTACTATCTATACTATCACTATGTGAGGGGAACTGATCACTCTACTATCCATGCTATCACTATGTGAGGAGAACTGATCACTCTACTATCCATACTATCACTATGTGAGGGGAACTGATCACTCTACTATCCATGCTATCACTATGTGAGGGGAACTGATCACTCTACTATCCATACTATCACTCTGTGAGGAGAACTGATCACTCTACTATCCATGCTATCACTCTGTGAGGGGAACTGATCACTCTACTATCCATGCTATCACTATCTAAGGGGAACTGATCACTCTACTATCCATGCTATCACTCTGATCACTATGTGAAGGTAATGGTCTGTAGCACACGTGTCATAGTGGCTGCACAAGTCATAACATTATTGTATCATGGAGAAAAGCTGACTATAGATCACCTCCCTGTGACAGCCATCATAGCTCTACAAGTACATAACGTGACAATTACACACTCATCACCCAGCACATCATCATGACAGATCCACCCTGGGCTCAGCGTGTCTGCCTATGTGGAAGCAAGTGCTGGAAATATTTCTATAATGAAGTCAGGCAGAAGACATGGGGCTGGAAAGCTCTGTGACTTGTGGGAGATGCAGAGGAAAAAGCTATAAATTGCAGCACAGCTAAATACATTTCTTTTTCTTCGCTCTGTGTTTGTCATGTTGTTTTTTTGTTTAGTTTTTTACCTGCAATGTTGTGGAAAACCAGACAACCTACTTCTGCTCATGAGTCTTCTGTATCCTTTCACAAAATCATTTAGAACTGGAGACCAGATGTACTGTATAGAGCCGATTCTACACGAATTACTAAGATCCACATCCAAGCTTCCCCAGAGCTCTCTTTCGGTAAAATGAAATTTGAAGGTATGATGAAGAAATAACTGCATCGACATCCCATAGCATTCATTCTGGGGAGCTACTCCTTATAGGCATTCCTCTTTTGCACATGGATGCAGTTGTTCGACCTCTTCCAGTGATGATATATATATATATATATATATATATATATATATATATACTAAAGCTCTTGTGAAACTACAAATCCAAAGGTTATATATATATATATATATATATATATATATATTATAGTCACAATAATGTTAGCACAGTAGATGTGCAAGGAGATTGCCGTTGTTCTGCATTATATTACCTTTGGGATCGGTCAGTTGTAGCATAGCTGACCATAAAGATACAGTTACCTTTTATGTTTAAAAAAGTCCGAAATGTTGCATTTACAATGATAAATGATTATAAATATTAGTTACAACATATAAGGTGATAAAGTTTCAACTTTAACATGTGATTATACATATTAGTTATAATACAGGTTATTATAAAGTTGCAGCTACAGTATATGACATTATAACGTAACAAAAAGTAACTATAAATATTACAGTTACAAAATATGTGATAATAAATATTACAACTATAATGTATATTATAAATATTACAGTTACAATATTTGTGATAATAAATATTACAACTATAATGTATGTAGTTATCTATATATTACAGTTACAATATATGTAATAATACATATTACAACTATATGTAATCATGAATCTAAGTTACAATTTATTTGATGATACATTTTACAAACTAAAATATATGTAATTATAAATATTACAGTTACAATATATGTGATGATACATATTACAACTATAACACATGCAATTGTGAATATTACAGTTACAATATATGTGATTATAATGTTACAGCTATTATATAAGTAGTTATAAATATCAGTTACAATATATGTGATGATACATATTACAACTATAACACATGTAATTATGAATATTACAGTTACAATATATGTGATTATAATGTTGCAGCTGTAATATAAGTAGTTATAAATATCAGTTACAATATATGCTATAATATATGTGATTAAAGTGTATGTAAAGTAAATATAGTTACAACATATGTGATAATGTAATTGCTATATGTCATTGTAAATATTACAGTTAAATATACTCTGTGAAGTACAGCTATAATATATGTCATTATACATACTACAGTTACTTTTCTCTATAAGGATGAATATACAATGTCTCAGCCCACACAGTCGTCAGTCTGCTAGATGCTAAAGGGATGGAAGTACAGTTCCACATACTTTGGATGGATGTGAATATGAATACATTTAGTTTTCAGTTTGGGGAACCAAATGATTTGCTGCTTTTTACAAAACATGGATGATAAGAGTACTTAGTATTAGTAGTGCCTTTTCCTTTGGGAAAGGTCAGTATTTTCTGACCATGGATCCTCACCATGGATTCCTCTGGTATTGCTGTGTCTGGTAGCAGTGGCACAATTTGTTATTTTCCCAGGGGCAGCAGCAAGGGCAGAGGAGTCTGGTCAATTATCTATGCATTTGTCACTAGGGATCATGTCCTTTCTCCACCATAACAGACACCAGTGGAGGCAGCAAATGTGAGCAGTTTGCTAAACAAATGGTCCACAGGTTCTAGTGAGAAGAGCACTTTCTCATAGGATCAGCTGGGACAGTGTGTGCTGTAGGATCAAACATGCAGCTAGAATTGTAGGGATCTCCATCATTTTAGGCTACATTCACATGACCATATGTGTTTTGCGGATCCATTGTAAAAAAAAACAAAAAAAAAAACAGACAAGAATAGGACATGTTCTATTTCTTTTTCCGGGGCTACGGAACAGACATACAGATGCAGATAGCACACGGTGTGCTGTCCGCATTTTTGGCGGACCCATTGAAATGAATGGGTCTACATCCTATCCGCAAAAAAAAATTAAACGGTGCGGACACGGAAACAAAATACGTTTGTGGGAATGTAGCCTAAGTTGTATCCTTTATTTTGTTACATAGAAGCCATGGTAATAGAAGTGAGTAGCCAGCAGACCTTACCTGATACAACCCATCAGCTATTCTAATGAAAGGAGAGTGTATGGGTCATCAATCATGTTTTATTGATGATGAGGCGTCCTGTATTAGTAGTGTTGTGTGTAAGAAACACCTGTTCTAAATGCGATTGCAAAGATGTACATGTAGCCTTTCATATATTTATGCCTGTCTTTTGTTCATACATATATTGACATTATATATTATATTTTAAAAATGTGTTGGAGTTGGTATGCCAGATGAAAAATGGATCGAAATATCTGCTATATTACCTGACATCACATGATATTTAATACCTAACCCATATTTGTCAGTTTGAATGCCACCATCAGCAATGTATTTACAGACAACACATTTTAGTAGTATATTTTTGTAGTGCACTGGCAGCATTCATAGTATATTTTTGTGAAAATCCGTGATCATAATGCAGTGGATCAGATTATGAATCTATTCATTTTTACTAGACAAACTGTTCCCAAGTATACTTAGTCTGCACCATGTTTGCAGTAATAAAAGACAAACGAATGCACGCTTGTCCTTAAGTTTTTACAATTGTGAGAAACTACAACTTAAGGGCTCATGCACACGACCGCTGTTTTTTTTTGCGGTCCGTTTTCACTGATCCGTTGTTCAGTATCTGAGTTTTTTTTTCTCTGATTTAAGTCCTCTTCCGTTCCGTTATTGCACAAAACATATCCGTATGGTTTCCGTATATGATTGTTTTTTTTGCCGATCGTTTACAGAAACAGTAACTTATTAATCACTAAACACATGAGCAATATGGGCTGGGCATAGCATTTCTACAGTATGGATCCGCAAAATACGAATGAAATACGGATGACATACGGATGTGTTCCGTGTGCGTTCTGTATTATTTGCGGACCCATTGACTTGAATGGGGCCTCGTACCGTGATTTGCGGGCAATAATAGGACATGCACTACTTTTTTGCAGAACAGCAATGCGGACAAACGGAAATGGAATGCACACGGAGTAACTTCTGTATTTTCTACAGCCCCATTGAAGTGAATGGCTCCGCATACGGTCCGCAAAAAACAAAACGGAACGGAAGTGGAAAGAAAATAAGTTTGTGTGCATGAGCCCTAACCCAAGGCTGCTTTCACACAGTCAGTGTTTGGTCAGTAATTCCCATCAGTGATTCCTAGCCAAGGAGTGAAGGTTACACAGAGATAAGGTATAATCATATGGAAAGATTTGCATCACACCCATTATAGCCTATGGGTCAGTGAAAACGACGGGTGCCATCCATGTTGCATCCGTGTTTCACGGATCATTAAGAAGAGATTCTTTGAAAACTATTTTCAGCTGTTCAGTGCCAGTGAAACACAGATGCAAAACGGACAGCAAAAAACTGACACACGGACCCAACACGGATCCTTCACGGACATCTTCACGGATGCATCACTGACCACCTGCCAAGGATTGAGCACGGACACGGACGTGTGAATGAGGCTTTACTCCCTGCACAGCAGGTTGCCAGGAGTGGGGACATGCAATGACCCAGATCCCTTTCTTCTATAATTGGTGGGAGTCCTAGAGGTCAACTCTACACCAGTCATAATGTTATGGCATATCTTATCCATATGGGGTTTTTCTGTGGTATGATTAAAATTGTGGCATTGTCCATTGAATGCCATATTATAGTGGTCTTCTCTATATGCTCTATGCATCCACACACTTCTGTCTCTGCACTTAACAAAAAATGCAAACCACTGGTCTCAGGTATTATTACATAAATAATATATTCTGTATGAAAGATGTCAACCTTAGGGCTCTTGCAGATGACCGTAGCCTGTTTTGCAGATCCAAACTGCAGATCCCCCAAACACTGTGGTACTCGTTCCACATTTTGTGGAACAGAATGTCCTGCCCTCTATAGAACAGTCCTATCCTTGTCCATAAAACGGACAAGAATAGGACATGCTCTATGTCTATACAGACATACGGATGAGGACAGCACACGGTGTGCTGTATGCATCTTTTGCGGCCCAGTTGAAGTGAATGGGTCCACATCCGACCCACAAACAAATCCGGATCAGATGCAGAGAAAAAATATGGTTGTGTGTATGAGCCCTCATGTTGTGGATTCAAAGAGATCACAATAAAGTGTTTTTTTTCTTTCTAATTTCTAGAAAATACCGCCTGCTCCCGGTGACCGCATTTCATTTCAGACCGGCTCTCGCACAGGCATAGGTAAGGACTCACCTGTGCCTCGCCGGACTTGTCAGTTAAGATGGCAGCTCACATGTGTTTGCTGGCGAACACTGCGAACTGGCCATCACTGCATCTGAAGCACTTTCAATTCTGGTCGAATCGAATTGGACCTGAATCAAATTAACAGAAATGTGCTCATTACTACTAGAGTGCATAATGCCTCTACTGACAACCAGCAAACATCTGGTTCCAACGCAATAAACAAATTCAAAGAATGCAAAGCTGCGTAACGGTGTGTGAGAGGACACTCCTAATCCTCACAAGTCCTCTCCATATACAGGACAACAACTTCATTTAAAGGGTTTCTACCACTTGGATTTGACATAATTAGGTGTCAGACACTAGCGCTCCGCTAGTGTCTGCTCTGCCAAACTATCCTGCTATAATAGCTTTTGGGGCAGCCGTTTACCTAAAAAAAGAACTTTTATTAATATGCTAATGACCCTCTAGGTGCTATGGGGGCGTCATTAGCACCTAGAGGATCGGTCTACCTTCAGAAACTGCCGCCGCTCAGCGCCTCCCTCCAGCCCGCCCATCTGCTTCGGAATGCATCAAACGGACGACTTCACGCGCATGCGCCGTGCGCGGCTGTATTCGGCGCATGCGCAGTGAATGTCCGACCGCTTCCCTGCTCAGACATCTCCACTGCGCCTACAGCCGTATGCAAATGAGGCTGTGAAGGTGCCCAGAGGCGGCGTTACAGCGGCCAGTGCCCAGGCCCCTGGGTCATTTTCATACAAAGCCACTCCCCCTCCGCTGCGTCTGCCTGTCCTTAGTCTCTGCTCTAACCTCCCTCCTCCCGTCCGTAATCCCGCGCATGCGCCGCTGAACGAGCACAGTCGGGCCGGGGCATCGCAGTTTACCGTGCGTTATCGCATTCATCGGCGCAAGCGCGGGATTACGGACGGGAGGGAGGTTAGAGCAGAGACTAAGGGCGGGCAGACGCGGCGGAGGGGGAGTGACTTTGTATGAAAATGACCCAGGGGCTTGGGCACACGGCTGTGGTAACGCCTGGGCACCTTCACAGCCTCATTTGCATACGGATTAAAAGTGTTTTTCTGCACAACGATGCTAGCAAGGAACATACGGTAAGCACAGTTTTAATAGGGGGGATGCCGTGGACATAACACTGTTATTAGGTTAATACGGTGAATCTGCCTGAAAGACTCCCTTTAAAGTGCATTTACTTCTTCAGATAGAGTGCATCATCACAGTTTCACAGCACAAATTCATAGGCATTATCCATAGCAACGGAAAAAGCTGCATCATCTGAATACAGACCAATACACTACATTAGTGCTTATTCAGGAAGCCAGTTCAGTTCAGGTGGAGACGCAGGGTGTGGCAGACTGTGTATGTGAACACGATGACTGTCCACCTGAACTGAACTGGCTCTTTGAATGGATAAATACTAATAAAATAAGATAAGATAACCCTTTAATAGTCCCACCATGGGGAAATTCACAGTGTTACAACAGTACAGAGAATACAAAAACTCCTACATAAAGGCATTACCGTGACAGTAGATTACAGATAAAAAATGTAAAAAATAAAGGATATAGATATCACAGCTGATAGAATTCAGTTTCTGGCTGGAATGATATTTACAGGAACCTGTAGGCGATGAGTGCAGTCTATCTCCCCTTGTGCAGCCTAAGGCTACATTCACACGGAGGTGGTATTTTACGGAACTGCAAACACGGATACCAGCCTATGTGTGTTTTTCGCAATTTTCGGACCACACATGCTGTGGCTATCATAGAAAATGCCTATTCTTGTCCGGCAATTGCGGACAAGAATAGGACATGTTCATTTTTCCGCGGGACCACGGCACGGATCAACGGATGTTGCTGTCCACATCTTTTGCGGCACAATATAAATAAATGGGTCCGCACCCGTTCCGCAAAATTGCGGAATTGATGCGGACTCATTCAAACGTTCGTGTGAATGTAGCCTTATGGCAGCAGGGAGGTGTGACTTCCGATAGTGCTCCTTGTCAAACTTGGGTGAAGCAGTCGGTTACTGACAGTACTGCCCAATGCTATCACCGTTTCATGCATGGGACGGGAGTTATTCTCCAGCATGGAGACCAACTTGGATAGTATCCCCCTCTCGCCTACCACCTGCGCTGGGGTGTCTTGGACTGTATTCAGATGATGCAGCTTTTTCAATTGCTATGGATAATGCCTATGAGTTTGTGCTTTGAAATTGTGATGGTGCACTCTATCTGAAGAAGTAAGTGCACTTTAAATGAAGTCATTGTTGTGTCCTGTATATGGAGTAAACAGCGAAAAAATTGAAAAATAAAAATCTGACCTACATGCCATTTTTTATATTCGTTCACCCTATTTTGTCTTCCTAAGGCTTCCCACCCCCCATTAAAAAGACAACACGTATTTACCGTCTGTAGAAAGTATTATCATTCCTGAATTTTTTATTTTTTTTTACAGAATTGCTATGCACAAAAAAGGAGACTGCAAACAGACAAAACAAAAAAGTATAGTTTAACACCTGGCAGGGAATGTGTTAAAGAGCTGACATTTTCTCGAGACCAACTTTCTTTCATTTGGACACACTCGAGCCAAGGAACATATTTTCAATCCGCATTTGAGCGAGGAGCTGTTAGCTGTAACAGGAAGGCTATCAAAGATCCTGATTTCGGTTATTTTATTTGTCACCCAATATAAGTGTTACCTCTGAGCTAAATTAAAACTCAGTAATCGTATTAAATCACGGCAGAAACTGTGGGAATGGATCTATGTGTCAGATGTGTAACTGTAAACCAATCATGCTCTAGGCACCTTCTCCTACAAGACCTTATTCCGAAGGCATTTTCCTCCGACACGTAATAGAAGCTCGCACATTGTATTTTATTTTATTAAAGTCACACCAATACAGGACATTAATATGATTAAACAGTAGAAATTCTCTTTATTCCTTCCCTGGATGCTTCTGCTGAGCAGAAAGTGTTATTTTTATTATGCCGAGGTTGTGAAATTAGGTCAAATATGAATAGCGTATGGTTTTTCCATTAGAAATCAGGCAGTTCTAATTTAGTTAATATCCTACTCATTTTTCTCCATGCCGGATAATCTTTATTACATTCCAGGCATACACTGTGTTATAGCTCTGCCAAAAGCTATGTGCATCATATACCTCTGAAATAAAGCTGACTTCCTCTTTATGTTAAATTATATTCCAGGGTAATACGTGAAACTGACAGTGCTGCTCTCTTTAAGTAACGTGTCCGTTTTTGCTCTTGGGCATGTCTCAAGTTGCATTTGATATATTAACACATTTTATATTATTTCTGGTCTTTGTCTACTGTTTAAATTATTTTTTTCTTCTCAGATTTAATTGGAGATTTAGAACACTTTAGCACCACCACTGTTCCAGGTACGGATAAGCTTTACCTACAGTACTTTCAAGGCGACAAGGTTTCCCGATATAAGTTGTAGCAAAGATATTACCGTAGTTTGGCCAAGCCTGACCCGATTTATTGAATCAAGCATTTCATCTGCCTATTTGATTACCATATGGGCACAAGAAATATTACACGTACTGTAATACACTCTAGAATATTTAGCCGTTCAAGTTTATTTAATCTAGTCATGTTTAATACATTTTGCTTGCTGGTTTTTGTGGCAAAATATAATTTAATATTTTCATGCAGACCATATGACAAGCTGAAAAGTTTTGAGCGGGCTGCCATCTGTTGGTTAAAGGACCAATTGTCTAGCTGCCAAAAATGCCTGCTTTAGCATTCCTTTAATCTTTCCTACTGTGGTAGCTTATCCAGAAGTCATAATTGCAAATGCACTGTTAGTACCAGTATTTTACTTTTTTATTTATTTATAATTTTGCCTACTGATTCAGCAGTTTAGCAGTTACCATATATTCTTGAGAAGGATGAGAGGATGGCAGTTCATGAGAATTTATTACTTTGACATTACAACTTCATTACTCTAAAGTTAATATGAACAACATTTTAGAAGTCATTTATTAAAACTAAGGGGCACATTTATTATGTGCGGAGTCTACACTCCTGAACATAGAAACCCAATGGCTTAGGTAGGTTTAGCGTAGGACCCATCTGACCTGAGACCACCTTGGCGCTAGGTAGGTGGGCACAGATGTGTTTTGATCAAAATAAATGCCTCTTTCACACGGGCAAAATTTCCGCGCGGGTGCAATGCGTGAGATAACGCATTGCACCCGCACTGAATCCTGACCCATTCATTTCTATGGGATTGTGCACATGAGTGGTGATTTTCACACATGGTTGCTAGGAGATGATCGAGATGGGGACCCGATCTTTATTATTTTCCCTTATAACATGGTTATAAGGAAAAATAATAGCATTCTTAATACAGAATGCATAGTAAAATAGGGATGGAGGGGTTAAAAAAATAAAAATAAAATTTAACTCACCTCATTCACTTGTTCGTGCAGCCCGGCTTTTCTTTTGTCTTCAGGAGGAAAAGGACCTGTGGTGACGTCACTGCACTCATCACATGGTCTGTCACATGATCCATTTTTTTCACATTTATTAAGACTGGCATTTTAGATGCTGGTCTTAATAAATCCTATCTGTGGTGGTGAATCCGTTGGCGTTATGAAGAGGCGCAGGCAGGGGCATACATAGAAATCACTGGGCCCCATAGCAAGAATCTGAATTGGGTCCCCCAACCCCGCCCACTACCCACCCATGGTCCATCCCACATCCTGGCCCCTCCCATGCCACCCCCCCATTTGCCAATAAAGAAACAGGCATAAAAAAATGTTAATTAGGTGGGCCTATTGGCCCCTCCCCTTCCCTGCCCACGCAATGCCCACTTTTTTTTAGACCTGTCATGAGCAGGGAGTAGTTGCATATTGCAGTGCAAATAACCTTTGCACCACAATCTGTGACAGATATACGCCTAATATAGGGGTATTTTAGGTACATAAATGGCCCCCTAAATTTTCATTTTCAGACAGTATATTTAGCTCTTCACTACAAGTAACTAGTGTATACAGAGCTGTATTACGGTTGGTGAAACCCATAAGTAAACAATTTGGCGGATGCCCCGTCCCTCTTATTCCACACTAACCTGCTGACGCTATCCCCCCTGGATTATTATTAGTTTGGCTAATAGAGTGTTGGGAAGTGCTTCATGGGACTAGATGATAAAGCTCACTAAGTGGTCGACTAAAGTTGTCAACTTTCTCTTTTTCCCTCCTCATAACGTAGACTGGACTTCGATCCGAATTTCTGGAAAAAGTCGATTTGCCGCAAAGCTGAATTTTCTCGTGCTTTGTGGTAACGAATCAATTTTCTCTACAATGGCAGTGAAAAAAAAATCATACTCACCTCACCCATTTGCGAGCGGATCTGCTAAGACCAGCTTGATTGAAGATCCTACGGGAAATCTCCTGCGCAGTGATGTATGACGTCACCATGCCGGCCAGTGTGCTGATGTCATTATCAGTGATGAACACAGCATTTGAGAGGTTCAATGATGGGAGACAGCACAATCATCTTTCCGCGTCATTGTGCCCACTACTCACAAAGAATTACGCTTCATGACAAAGTAATTCATCATGAAGCAAATTTCCTTGTAAAATTTGTCGAAGCAACTGAATCAAATTTTTGAGTACATAGTTAATCTCTAATTAAGATGAAAAAAAAATTCTATGTATATATACACTGTCCATACTCAACCATGCAAGACATATGTGTGATATTTATGAATTCCAGGCGCCTTAGATTTTGTACATTACTTTCATTAAAGAATTATAGAAGTCACTGTTCTCTCTGGAACTCTCAGGGCAGCAGATATTTTTTGCACCTTTCTCCAGATCTGTGCTCTCCACACTACCATTTCTCTGATCTCTACAGGCAGTTTTCTTTCTTCCTCATGGTTTGGTTTTTACTCTGATATGCATTGTCAGCTGTGAGACCTCGTACAGACAGTGGTGTGTCTTTCCAAATCAGGTAACTGAATTTACCACAGGTGGACTCCAATCAAAGTGTAGAAACATCTCAAAGATGATCAAGAGAAATGTGAGGACCCCAGAACTAAATGTCAAGGGTCCTAGCAAAAGATCTGAATACTTATGCCCATGCAAAATTTAAGTTTTTCCTTTTTAATAAATTTGCAAACATTTCTAAAATTCTGTTTTCACTTTCTCGTTAGAGGATATTGGGTGCAGATTGATGTGGGAAAATTGTATATACATCATATTTAAAGGATATTTATCCATCTGTTGTGAGGCAGTGACAGGCCTTATATATGAGGGAAAATATGTGTCTCCTAGAATGGTGCAGGAAACTTATTAGAGATGTATGTTTTGGTTTGCTATGTTTTCACCTGAGACGTGTCACCAAGGTGGAGTAAAAGCCAGTAACTAGTGTGTCCAGTAGGATAGATAGTGGACACTGTTGTTACTTAGCATAGCTGGTCTGGACGTGGCTTTTATTAGGAATAAGCAAAGAGTTGGGTGGGTGCTTATTCCCCACTATCCACTCCGGGTTTTACAGGTGGCCCATGTCCACGGTTCTCATTAAAAAGTCGGCAGCAGAAACAGGGTGTGTCTGTATGAGGGAGAGGCTTACAGATCTCAGAGCGCAAGGTGTATGTGTGAAGCAACACTGGCCTGAGTACGGATCTAAGGGAGACCCGAGCCTGTATTACTTTGTTCTGGTGTTATGGACTGACTACCTGACCCTGCTGCGATCCGGCTGTACTACGCTATAAGTTGGCTGGAAAAATCAATAAACCGGATTTAAGCGACTTTGTTGTGTCCCTGCCTCTCTTCAACACTGGTCGTAGGAGCTTATGTCATTACATATGGTGGAGGATGCATGCAGACCAGTAAGGGCTCATGCACACGACCGTATGTATTTTGCTGTTCCCAAAAAAAGGATCCTCACAAAATACAGATGACGTCCATGTGCATTCCGTAATTTGCGGAACGGAACAGCTGGCCCCTAACAGAACAGTAGTATCCTTATCCGTAATGCGAACAATACTAGGACATGTTCTATTTTTTTGGGCGGAACGGAAATACGGACATACGGAAACACAATGCAAATGGAGTACCTTCCATTTTTTTGCGGACCCATTGAAATAAATAGTTTCGCATATCGTCTGCAAAAAAAACGGAATGGACACGGAAAGAAAATACGTTTGTGTGCATGAGCCCTAAGGCAAACACCCTGTTCGCATGTCCTTGATTTAACCAGCAAAGTACCAACCTAAGGCCTCTTGCACACGACCGTATGTATTTTACGGTCCGCAAAAACGGAACGGAACAGCTGGCCCCTAATAGAACAGTACTATCCTTGTCCGTTACGCGGACAATAATAGGACAAGTTCTATATTATAAGTCATGCCCAACCTGCGGCCCCCTAGCTGTTGCAGAACTACAACTCCCAGCATGCCCTAACAGCCTACAGCTATCAGCCTACAGCAGGGCATTGTGGGAGTTGTAGTTTTACAACAGCTGGAGGGTCGCAGGTTGGGCATGCCTGTTTTAGCGGAATGGATATACAAAAATACGGAAATGGAATGCACACGGATTACCTTCAATCTTTTTTGCGGACCCATTGAAATGAATCGTTCTGCATACGGTCCGCAAAAAAAAATGAACGGACACAGAAAGAAAATACGTTCGTGTCCAAGAGGCCTAAGCCAGCAGCTGAGATGTAGGAACTACTAAAGCAGCTAGTCCTCTCCAAAGTTTAACAGCAACAGACCAACAGCCTCTTGCTGCAGAAGATTGTGGCCCTGAGAGAGACACCACCAGACAGCACCAGTGGTGGCCCAGCTCCAGCCCAGGGTAAAGTCCAGTCAGCATTGAGGAAAATTAATCGGGAAGACTACGTGGAGGCCTTCCTCACAGTTTTTGAATGAAAAGCAGAGCGGGAGAATCTGCCGTCCGAGCAGTGGGCTGAAGTGGTGGCTCCATTCCTGGTGCGGGACGCACAGAAGGCCTACTTTGACCTCAGTCCTGAGGATGCCCTGAACTATGGGAAAGTTAAAGGTGAAGTCCTGGCCCGCATGGGAGGTCAATACATATGTACGGGCCCAGCGAGTGTACCAGTGGGTGTTTGTAGAAGCTCAGCCCCCCAGGTTTCAGGCTTATGATCTGTTGCACCTCGTGAAGATGTGGCTCCAGCCTGAGACTTTGGGCCCAGCGCAGATGTTAGAGTGGCTGCTGGTGGATCGGTTTGTGCATACTCTGCCCATGACCGTGGCCCGGGCAACCTCAACCAGTTGGTCAGCTTGGTCAAGCGGTACATAGCCACCCAGGATTTGGTACGGAACACTACTCCAACATAGGGACCCCCTGACCCCCAGCCCCGCTTACAGAGACTGAAAAAAAGTCCAGATCACAAGCAGAGGGTAATGCAACCCAAAGGCCCATTAAGCACACCCCGTGAGGACACATTTATCCTATGCTGGCGGTGCCAGGGGCTTGGATATAGGGACGCTAACTGCCCCTGACCACTGAACTTATGGACTGTGGGTTTGCTTGTCAGACCTCATTCTACACCAGGCCTGTCTGCATCGCAGACACCCTGGTGAGGGCTAGTGAACCTCCCTTGTGCCAGGTGTCCATTAATGGGTACCGTATTAACATGCTGTTAGACTCTGGGAGTCTAGTGACCCTAGTGCATGGGTCACAGTTTTTTTCAGGAAAATCCCTCTGAACAAATGGTCTCCATCATCTGAATACATGGTGATATCCGAGAGTATCAGACAGATACAGACATCATGGCTATGCCGGACGGGGAGGTACAGCACATTGTAGGAGTGGTAAAGAATCTTCAGTACAGGGTTATTTTGAGAAGAGACTTACTCATATTCTGGTCCTTATGGAAGGCTCACGCACATATAACGGAGGGTCATCTTGGGGTCAAAAAGACACTAGAGTGTAAATTCCAGCGGTTATTTTGGCCTGGTGTCTATGAAGAGGTTAAGAAGTTTTGTGAGTCGTATCCAGAGTGTCAGGTTACTGCTCCCACAGTGAATTTCTGTAGCCCAAAGAGATCCTTACAGATCAAGGTACTCCTTTATGTTCAAAGTGACAAAGGAGTTATGCAAGTTGCTCCGAATCAAGCAGTTATGCACATCAGTGTACTACCACCAGACAGATGGGCTGGAGGAAAGATTTTATAAAATTCTAAATGTTAAAAAGGGTAGTGTCCCAAGATGGGAAGGACTGGGATATGTTGCTGCCATATTTGATGTTCGCTATCTGAGAGGTACCACAGTCCTTAACGAGGTTTTCTCCGTTCTAACTGTTATATGGTAGACATCCCAGAGGCCTGCTGGATTTTGCCAAGGAGACATGGGAGCAAGAGCCTACTCGACTGCTGCATGCAGGATGTGAAGCAAGCTTGAGCAATGGACATCAGCGCATGGAGAGCCAAGTATTGATTGATGCAGCGATTGATCACCGCTGACTTTTTATCTCCCAATTGCTGATTTATCAGCCCAGGGTTTACTAGGGCTTTATTGAGTATTTGGTTACAATTGCTGATTTACTAGCCCAGTATGTACTAGAGCTATATTGAGTATTTGGTTACTCTTGGTTATTACCTTTAAATATACCAGTCCCCTGATGATTTGGCAGCTGGCCATTGAAACGTGTCGGGACATATTGTGGAATTGGTATGAGTGTATTCTTGGTCTTTGGTCTTCCTGACGAAGCTGGGCAATTAGGGACATATAGGGACAATAGGGACATCTGGAGAGAGGTCGGGTGTGGAGCAAGTTACAGGGATTTATAGGGGAAGAGACCCAGTACCTGCATGCATGTATTTTTAGTAATTGAGATTTGTTGAATGGGCTTATCTTAGTGTAATTTTTTATTAAAAGTTAGGTTTTAACAAGGTCACCCACCTAATTGTTAATTAGTGAAGAGCCTACTCCCCCATAAGAGTGTAATAGAACGCATTGCAGATGTACAGGACCGGATTGCATCAGTGATGCCCATTGTGAGAGAACATCTAGTAGAGGCTCAGGCAGCTCAAAGCCATGGGTATGATAGAAAAGCCACAGTCAGGACCTTTTTCCCAGGAGATAGAGTACTCGTGTTCGTACCCACTGCTAAGAGTAAGTTTCTGTCCAAGTGACAAGAGCCCTATGAAGTTTAGAAAAAAGTTGGCAAAGTTATAAAATATATCAGCCCAGGCGGAGAAAACCGGAACAAATATATAATGTGAACTTGCTGAAGGTGTGGAAGGACTGAGAATCCCTGTTGGCCACTGAGGCGCTGGTAGTGACTAGTGTAGACCCTCCAACGTCAGTCCCGACAGAGGTCAGAGTATAAAAGCAGAATCCCTGTAAAAAAAAAAAAACGGTCAGGAAGTTAGTGCAGCAGAATACCATTGTCTTTTCAGAAAAGCCCGGCTGTTCATCAGTGGTCCAGAATGACATTGTCACCAAGCTGCAGGTAAGGGTACGAGTGAAACCGTATCATTTGCCAGAGGCCTGGAGACAAGCCATTATGGAAGAGGTACAGAAAATGCTTAGTCTAGGAGTTATCGAGGAATCCAAGAGCGAGTGGGCCAGTCCCATTGTGTTTAATCCAAAGCCAGACGGATTGTTATGATTTTGTAACGATTTCCGGAAATTGAATGAGGTGTCGAAGTTCGACCTTTATCCAATACCCTGGGTGGATGAGCTGATTGAAAGACTAGGCCAGGCCCAGTACTTCACTATGTTGGATTTAACCCCTTAAGGACTCAGCCCTATTTCACCTTAAGGACTTGGGCATTTTTTGAAAATCTGACCAGTGTCACTTTAAGTGCTGATAACTTTAAAACGCTTTGCCTTATCCAGGCCATTCTGAGATAGTTTTTTCGTCACATATTGTACTTCATGACACTGGTAAGATGAAGTAAAAAAAAAAACATTTTTATTTATAAAAAATAAAAAATTTACCTTTTTTTTTTTAAATTGCAAATTTCCAAGTTTCAATTTCTCTACTTCTATAATACATAGTAATACCTCCAAAAATAGTTATTAATTTACATTCCCCACAGGTCTACTTCATGTTTGGATCATTTTGGGAATGATACTTTATTTTTTGGGGATGTTACAAGGCTTAGAAGTTTAGAAGCAAAGCTTGAAATTTTTCAGACATTTTCAAAAACCCAATGCAAGGCTTACATAATAGAAACCACCCCATTCTATAAACTTCACCCCTCAAGGTATTCAAAACTGATTTTACAAACTTTGTTAACCCTTTGGGTGTTCCACAAGAATTAATTGAAAATAGAGATACAATTTCAAAATTTCACTTTTAATAGTTTTTTTTCCAGTTACAAAGCAAGGGTTAACAGCCAAACCAAACTTAACATTTATGGCCCTGATTCTTTAGTTTACAGAAACACCCCATATGTGGTCGTAAACTGCTGTACGGGCGCATGGCAGGGCGCAGAAGGAAAGGAATGCCATACGGTTTTTGGAAGGCAGATTTTGCTGGACTGTTTTTTTTGACACCATGTCCCATTTGAAGCCCCCCTGATGCACCCCTAGAGTAGAAACTCCATTAAAGTGATCCCATCTAAGAAACGAAACCCCTCAAGGTATTCAAAACAGATTTTATAAACGTCGTTAACCCTTTAGGTGTTCCACAAGAATTAATGAAAAATAGAGATACAATTACAAAATTTCACTTTTTTGGCAGATTTTCCATTTTAATCATTTTTTTTCCAGTAACAAAGCAAGGGTTAACAGCCAAACCAAACTCAATATTTATGGCCCTGATTCTGTAGTTTTCAGAAACACCCCATATGTGGTCGTAAACTGCTGCACGGGCCCACGGCAGGGCGCAGAAGGAAAGGAATGCCATACGGTTTTTGGAAGGCAGATTTTGCTGGACTGGCTTTTGACACCATGTCCCATTTGAAGCCTCCCTGTTGCACCCCTAGAGTAGAAACTCCAAAAAAGTGACCCCATTTTAGAAACTATGGGATAGGGTGGCAGTTTTGTTGGTACTAGTTTAGGGTACATATGATTTTTGGTTGCTCTATATTACACTTTTTGTGAGGCAAGGTAACAAGAAATAGCTGTTTTTACACAGTTTTTATTTTTTGTTATTTACAACATTAATCTGGCAGGTTAGATCGTGTGATATTTTTATAGACCAGGTTTTTTCGGTTTTTGGGCGATTACCTTGGGTAGGGTATGATTTTTGCGGGATGAGATGACGGTTTTATTGGCACTATTTTGGGGTGCATATGACTTTTTGATCGCTTGCTATTACCCTTTTTGTGATCTAAGGTGACAAAAAATGGTTTATTTAGCAGTTTTTATTTTTAATTTTTTACGGTGTTTATCTGAGGGGTTAGTTAATGTGATATTTTTATAGAGCTGGTCGATACGGATGCGGCGATACCTAATATATATACTTTTTTTTAATTTATGTAAGTTTTACACAATAATATCATTTTTGAAACAAAACAAAAAAAATGTTTTAATGTCTCCATATTTTGAGCCATAGTTTTTTTTATTTTTTGGGCGATTGTCTCAGGTAGGGGCTCATTTTTTGCGGGATGAGGTGACGGTTAGATTGGTACTATTTTGGTGGGCAAACGCCTTTTTGATCGCTTGCTGTTGTACTTTTTGTGATGTAAGGTGACAAAAAATTGGTTTATTTAGCACAGTTTTTATTTTTTTACGGTGTTCATTTGAGGGGTTAGGTCATGTGATATGTTTATAGAGCCGGTCGATACGGAAGCTTCATCTGGCCAAACTGGCCAATACTGTCAAAGACAACATACATGGAATATTCCATGTATGTTGTCTTTGTTGTTTTTAATATTTCACAGATATCTTATTTTGTAACATTGATGTACAACCCCTGTTGCTGACGCAGCCTACACTCGCAATGTTATGCGACAGTCTACGCCAACACCATGCGCCTAAGTTTGCTCGCATGACGCATAAAAGATGACGTCTTTTGCGTTAAAGGGTTGACAGTATTGGCCAGATGAAGCGGTGATACTCGAAACGGCCGTCGACATGTTCCTGTGATTGCACTGTTGTTTGCTATTTCCCTCTCTGCACCCAGTAAAAGAAATTTTGCATCGAATGGTGAGTGCCGCTTATTCATTTCTACTTTTGGAATCACTTTCCCTGTTGTTACCCTAGGTGTCAGTGGTGAGGACTAGTGCTCCCATCGCCCTACTCACTACCTAGGGCTTCTTTTAGGGTAAGCCAGGGACGATGCACGTGGGTGAGCAGCCCATCTATGGACGTCAGGGCAGCCAGGTGCCAGCAGGGCCGGTGCAAGGGTTTTTGCTAACACAAGCAAAGCTACATTTTGGTGCCTCCTCCCCCCTCGCAGCCTACTAGGCCCTGATCCCGTCTGCAGCAGCTGGCTTCTCCTCTGTGTGGTCCTGGTATCTTCTCTCTGCTACAGACAATCACTGGTTCGAGGGCTGTATTTTTCACCCTCTAAGATGCACCTTTTAGGTTTTAGAGGAGGATAATAATAAAAAAAAAATTTCCATTGCACCTCAGGTCAGACCAGAAATCAGACCCCCAATGTTAATCAAATCTCAGATCAGACCCCCAATGCCTCAGATCAGCCCCCATGTCAGCCATCAGCCCCCATCCATCAGCCCCCCATGTCAGCCATCATGCCCTCATGTCAGCTATTAGCTCCCATGTCAGCCATCTGCCCCATCTATCAGCCCCCCATGTCAGCCATCATGCCCCCCATGTCAGCCATCATGCCCCCCATATCAGCCATCATGCCCCCCATGTCAGCCATCATGCCCCCCCCATATCAGCCATCATGCCCCCATGTCAGCCATCATGACCCATGTCAGCCATCATGCCCCCCTGTTAGCCATCATGCCCCCATCCATCATGCCACCATGTCAGCCATCATGCCCCCCATGTCAGCCATCATGCCCCCATGTCCGCCATCATGCCACCCCCATGTCAGCCATCAGCGCATAAAAAATAACTTACCTCTTCTGCTCCTGGACGCCGCCACTCCTCACCACCAGCACTCTCTCTCTCTTCTTCCTGGTTCTCGGCTGTCAGCTGTGAAGGCTGCGCACAGTGAGTTCACATGGTGCGCATCCCTTTACAACAGACAGCCGAGCGTCGGACCAGGAAGCGTGAATACAGATCCTTCACCACTTCCCAGTCCTCCGTTACTAAATGGAAGCGCTTTATTAGTATTCGCCCCATAAGACCCAGAGACAAAAAACACAGGGTATTTTAAAAAAAAGTTTCTTTTTTCTGCCCCCCATCTCTGCGCCCTAAGGCAGCCGCTTGGTCTGCCTTATTATAGCGCTGGGCCTGAGTGCCAGTGCTAGGTGAGTTAGGGGTCAACACTACTCCCTCTCCCTAGTGAAAGGTTACCCTCCTTCCCTCCTCTATGCACCGCACGTCTGTTACCTGCCATATCAGACGTGATAGGCTGATGGACATAGTCTTAAAACCCGATCGGAAGTATGCATCCACCTACTTAGATGAAATTATTATTCCTAGTGGCGACTGGCAGGCCCATTTGTCCCATGTACAGACAGTTGTAGATTCACTCCGAGATGCTGGCTTGACTGCGAATCCTCAAAAGCATCCAATAGGGCTAGAGGATCTTTTCTGCCTACGCTGCACTATGACCTGACTGCAGACAGCATTAGGTCATAGTGCGTGCACTACGTCCTGACATTGTATGCAGTATGCAGTCAGAACAGTACAAAACAGCCCTGAGAGGACCGAGGTAAGGTGAGGACAGTGCTTGCAGTGCTCTGCTCCCAGCGACTCCCGCATACTAGTGAGCGCCATAATAGAAGCGCTCACTAGTATTGGCTTTATAAGATGCACTGCCATTTTCCCCAAAAAAGCACACTTTATAAAATGGAAAATGTGGTAATGTTAATATGGTATTGACCAGTATTTAAAGGAAATCTATTGCCTATTTTATGGTGTCCTAACTTAGGCTACTTTCACACTAGCGTTCGATCGGATCCGTTCTGAACGGATCCGATCATATTAATGCAGACGGAGGCTCCGTTCAGTACGGATCCGTCTGCATTAATAACTTAGAAAAAATTCTAAGTGTGAAAGTAGCCTGAGCGGATCCGTTCAGACTTTCAATGTAAAGTCAATGGGGGACGGATCCGCTTGAAGATTGAGCCATATGGTGACATCTTCAAGCGGATCCGTTCCCATTGACTTACATTGTAAGTCTGAATGGATCCGCTTGCCTCCGCACGGCCAGGCGGACAGCTGAACGCTGCAAGCAGCGTTCAGCTGTCCGCCTGGCCGTGCGGAGGCGAGCGGAGCGGAGGCTGAACGCTGCCAGACTGATGCAGTCTGAGCGGATCTGCTCCATTCAGACTGCATCAGGGCTGGACGGAGGCGTTCGGGTCCGCTTGTGAGCTCCTTCAAACGGAGCTCACGAACGGACCTATGAACGCTAGTGTGAAAGTAGCCTAAGGGCAACATTAAAGAGGACCTTTCATGAAAGATCCTCTTTAACTAGTGAAAGATCCCCTCAACAAAATACTAAATGACTTAATCATTTTGCTAAAATCTTGTATTGAATAGCTCCAGCGCATGCATATTCATGAGCTCCTGATTTTATCCACCCCCTGCTGCTAATTCAGTTGGAAACAAGTGTCAATAAGTAGCAGGGGGAGGAAAACGCCAGAAGATTATGAATAGAGATAGCCTTGCGGTTCGCTCGGCGGTCGTTTCACAGCAAATTTTGCGCGTTCACGGGTCACCAAACATGTGTCTGCCGGCGCCATATTCTTTTGTATTGCGCTGAACTTTGACCCATGACACATCCATTAGGTGGGACAGGACAGCCAATTGAGACGTTTCAGCACATGGACACACCCCCACCCTATCAAAGAACCTGATCTGGCAGCCATTTTGCATTCTGTGTTTTGCCAGTGTAGGGAGAGGTTGCTTTGTGGAGCAGAGACAGGCTGTTAGGGACATCAAACGCTATCTAATAGGGTGATAAAAGTCCATTTAAGGACTGGTATAGGTGTGCTATCGATAGGTGTGATATACTGAGGGGTGTGATATACTTATAATATACTTTCTAACATTGAAAGTACATTATAGCGCATTTGTATTGTGCAGAAGTTGTGTGCGGTTTTGCTGCGATACCGCAGCTATATAGAGGGACAAACGCTATTGGAACAACTAATTGCAACAGGTGTGATATACCTGTTGACCCCCAAAAAAACGATTGAGGGGTGTGATATACCTTTTTCCACAAAATATTGATTGATGGCTGTGATATACCTATTGCTCCAAAGAAACAGGGTGGTGTAATATAACTGCTGTGTCAAAAAAAAATATTAAGGGGTGTGATATACCTGCTTCTACAAAATACTGATTAAGGAGTTCGATATACCTGTTTCCACCAAATATTGATTGAGGCCTGCGATATACCTGCTTCCACAAAATACTGATTAAGGGGTTTGATATACCTGCTTCCACAAAATACTGATTGAGGGCTGCAATATACCTGCTTCTACAAAATACTGATTAAGGTGTTTGATATACCTGCTACCACAAAATGCTAAATGAGGGCTGCGATATACCTGATTCAACAAAATACTGATTAAGAGGTTCAATATACCTGTTTCCACCAAATATTGATTGAGGCATGCGAGATACCTGCTTCCACACAATACTGATTAAGGGGTTCGATATACCTGTTTCCACCAAATATTGATTGAGGCCTGCAATATATCTGCTTCCACAAAATACTGATTAAGAGGTTTGATATACCTGCTTCCACAAAAAACTGATTGAGGGCTGCGATATACCTGCTTCCACAAAATACTGATTAAGGGGTTCGATATATCTGTTTACACCAAATATTGATTGAGGCCTGCGATATACCTGCTTCCACAAATACTGCTCTTCTCTAGGAACTTAGGCACAGGGTAATTTTGAAAATGACAGGCAGAGGAAGAGGCAGGCTGTTCCGCAGGGGTGGTAGGGGTCGGGCAGGTGCACCAGGCTGGAGCCTAAGTGGGAAGTTGGAGAAGGAGAGTGCGATTACTTCAAAGGGCGCACCAGAGTTGGTTGAGTGGCTCACTTACCTCATCCTCTGTATCTGCACCCTCCTCACTCTCTGCTATGTGCTCCCCCAAATACACCACCACCACCATTGCCCCTCCACTCGAGTCAGAGGAATTATTTCCCCATCCATTACCAGAACTTACCGATGTGCAGCCATTCTTGACATCATATAAGGAAAATGAGGTAGCAATGGCCACCACCCAGCAGTCTGATGACAGTACCCAGATCAGCCCAAGGAGGGAGGTCCCCGCTGTTGCTGCCTACTCCGAGATCTCAAATGTCAGTGGTGGTGAAGGTGATGAAGATGATGTGTCGATTGACGTCACATGGGTGCCTACAAGAGAGGAAGAGGAGGGAAGTTAAGAGGGAGAGAAGGAGCAGCAGAAAGGGAGGAGAAGGAGGAGAAGCAGGCAGAGGTTGCAGGGCACAGGAGCCAAAAAGCAGACTGCAAATGTATCTGGAGCGAACCATCCACCATGCACGGTCACTTCTGGCGCTCCCAGGACACCGGCACATGGCTCTGCAGTGTGGGCTTTTTTTTTAACGTGTCAGCTGCTGACAATAGTGTTGCCATCTGCAGCCTGTACTGTCAACGCAGAAGTCGTGGTAAGCCCAACACTCACCTAAGGATGGCCGACTTAAGAAGGCACCTGGCCTCCTATCACAGAGCCCAGTGGGAGCAACGCCTTCAGAACCCACAAAGCTACACTCCCAGCGCTTCACGTCCTCCCTCTTCTCCTCTCTCCTCCCATTTGTCCTCCACTCCTTCCACCTTGCCATTGTCATGTTCATCTGGCAATAGGCAGACTTCCGTGGCCCAAATGTTCGAGCGGAAAAAGTTGATGACACCGGGTAACCCTCTTGCCCATCGGCTGACCGCTGGCTTCTCGGAGGACTTTTGAAAATTTGTGGCCATTGGCACACTGCAATGAAAGGTCCCTGGAAGGAAATATTTATCCCAGAAGGGCATCTCAGAGCTATATGGCCACGTTCAGCGGCAAGTGAACATATCTCTGGCACACAGTGTCGGTGCCAGGATGCATCTGATCACAGATACGTGGTCTAGCAAACACGGGCAGGGAAGGTACATAACTTTCACTGCCCACTGGGTGAACTTTCTGACGGCCATCAAGCATGTAACCCATGGCTCCCGTGTGGATTTGGTGTTACTGCCAAGGATTGCATGCAGGCCTGCCTATTCTTCTCCTCCTACTACTCCATCCTCTGTCTCCTCCTTGGCTGACTCCTCCTTTTTCACTGCTACCACCTCTTCCGCTGCGCCCCCCAAGCCCCTCAGAACCTATTCAACGTCTCAGGTAAGACGTTGCCATGCTGTGTTGCTGCTGTTATGCCTGGAAGCCAAGAGCCACATCGGTTCTGCACTGCTTTCAGCGCTGCGGTCACAGGCCAATCAGTGGCTAACCCCGCTCAATTTGACAGTTGGTAAAGTGGTGTGTGACACTGGTGCCAATCTGCTGAGCGTGCTGAAAGAGGGAAAAAATACACATGTGCCGTGTATGGCACACGTCCTGAACTTCATCACAGAGGGCTGGCAGAATGCAGCATTTCCAGGCCTTGCTGTGGGAGATGCTGCAGTCTGCTGTTGTGGTCGCTGTCAGAGGAATTTCCACCCACAGCGAAACAGGTGTGGGTACCAATCCTACCGTGCCTGCAAGAAGAGGGCGGTTTGAAATGTGTTGGTAACTTTGGATATGAGATCATTCTTGCAGCCAACCCAACACAGCCGCCCTCCGGATCCAGCTTTAGGGAATGCCTAGACCAACAGGTGTCTGACTACATCGAGTTAACGGCTGATGTGGACGCTCTGAGAAGTGAGGAACCACTGAACTATACAGGCTTGACTTGTGGCCAGAGCTGGCACAATTTGCCATGGAACTCTTGACTTGCCCCTTGTCGGGTGTTCTGTCCGAAAGGATGTTCAGCTCAGCAGGGGGGGATCATGACCGATAAGTGCACTCGCCTAACTCTCAACAGTGTGGACTACCTCACATTTCTAAAAATGAATGAGGCATGGATCTCGGAGGAATTCAACATCTGTGACCACTTGTAATTGAATTTTCTCATGCCAGCCCACACATATCTGCCACCACACAAAATTAACTGCTTACGACCGCCTAACGCAGGAATGCGTCCTGGCGGCGGTCGATTCATTCCTCCTTGACGCACCGGTGCATCATCTCGCGAGACGCGAGATTACGCTCACAGCCGGCCCGCGCATGCGCATCGCGGGCCGGCAAAAGTTCGAGGGGGGTTACATCATCAGCCTGCCAGCCAATGATCATTTTTTTTTCACTGGTATTGACTGTTAGGCTTTAGAGGATAGTTTAGGCCCCTTGGATAGGTAGTTAGCGATCGTTTAGCGCCCAGCCCACCGTACCGCAGTCACTGATTCGCTGATTAGCGTATCGCTAATCAGCATTTGTACTTTTATAGTATCTGTAAGTGATCAAAACTGATCACAGTCAGATCTATAATAGTATTAGTGTCACCCTAGCTCACCCTCCACCCAAAACACAGTGTTTGCCCGATCAGGCCTGATCGGTTGCCCACACGTACATCCACCCACGCCCGCCCCAGTGACAAAAATTATATATTTTTTTTAACACTGCACAATCACTTTACAAGTGCTGCGGCGATAAAAAAAAAAATCAGTTTTGATATTTTCTATCAATCGCAGCGGCCTCCGGTACTTCGCTAGCCTCCCATTTGTAAGATAGGCTTGCTTTTTTTCTTGGGTAGTCTCAGGGAATACCCCCTAAATTTGGTTGACCAAATGGCAAACAAGGGGTATTCTTCTGAAGAGGCCTACAGGCTTCTGGCCCAGTCGGATGAGGAATGGGAATCCTCATCTGACGAATCTAGCGGGTCAGAATATAAACCTGTAGAAAGCAGTGGCAGTCTGACCCAAAGTTCGGACGAGGAGGTTGAGGTCCCTGATAGCACCAGGCGTACCCGGCCCCGTGTTGCTAGACCACAGGTTGCGCAGGATCCGCTTCAAGGGCAGCAGAGTGGGGCTGGCGCTGTCAGATTACGTGGTGAGGCATACACCAGCAGCACAGCCCATCCTGGACCTAGTACCAGCACTGCCGTACAACATGGTGAAGTGGCGAGCACCAGAAGGGCAGTTGAAGCTGGTACGGTGGCACGTGCAATAGTTACCTCGTCGCAGCCACCGCACAGACAGGCTCGTAGACCCCCTAGAGTCCCCAACTTCAGCCGCACCATTATTTCCCCCTTTCACCGCCCAGTCTGGAGTTCGGGTTGAGACAGCTCAGATCGGTAGGGCCCTGGGATTTTTTGAGCTGTTCTTGACTGCGGAGCTCTTGGACTTAGTCGTGGCAGAAACAAATCGGTATGCCACACAATTTATAGCCGCCAACCCGGGAAGCTTTTATGCCCAGTCTTTCCGGTGGAAACCCGTCCAAGTTTCCGAAATTAAAATTTTTCTGGGCCTTCTCCTCAACATGGGTCTAACCAAAAAGCATGAATTGCGGTCATATTGGTCCACGAACCCAATTCATCACATGCCCATGTTCTCTGCTGCTATGTCCAGGACACGATTTGAGACCATCCTGTGTTTCTTGCACTTTAGTGATAACAGCACCTCCCGTCGCAGAGGCCACCCAGCTTTTGACCGGCTCCACAAAATTCGGCCCCTCATAGACCACTTCAACACCAAATTTGCAGATTTGTATACCCCTGAGCAAAACATCTGCGTAGACGAGTCCCTTATACATTTTACCGGGCGCCTTGGCTTCAAACAATACATCCCAAGCAAGCGCGCCCGGTATGGGGTCAAATTGTAAAAGCTCTGTGAAAGGGCCACAGGCTATACCCACAAATTTCGGATCTATGAGGGTAAAGATCAGACCCTGGAGCCGGTTGGTTGCCCTGACTACCTGGGGAGCAGTGGGAAGACAGTCTTGGACTTGGTGTGACCCTTATTTGGCAAGGGGTACCATCTTTATGTGGACAATTTTTACACAAGTGTGCCCCTCTTCAGGCCTTTGTTCCTAGAACAGATTGGCTGCTGTGGCACCGCGTGACCTAGTCGCCGGGGCTTCCCCTAACGGCTCGTTTACACCCGTCTTGCAAGGGGGGAGAGGGCTGCCTTGTGTAACGAAGAACTGCTCGCAGTGAAATGGAGAGACAAGTGTGACGTTTACATGCTCTCCTCCATTCACGCAGACACGACAATACAAATAGAACGGGCAACCAGTGTCATTGAAAAGCCCCTCTCAGTCCATGACTATAACCTTCACATGGGAGGGGTGGACTTCAATGACCAGATGTTGGCTCCTTTTTTAGTTTCCCGACGCACCAGACGCTGGTATAAGAAGGTGTCTGTATATTTGATTCAATTGGCTGCATATAATAGTTTTGTTCTCTACAGTTCCGTGGCCCCATCCACCAGTGTAGTGAGCCGTCTACACGAGCCACATTTCCCCAATGTCGTTGCTGGTACCTCAACCCAACCGTCACCCCGAAAAAGATGTGTCTGTAGCAGGAGTGGAATAAGGCGTGACACCCGCTATTTCTGTCCTGACTGCCCTGACCACCCTCCCCTATGCTTAGGGGAGTGTTTCCGGAAGTACCACACACAGGTACACTTAGCATAGGAATTGCATCTCACAGGACAGGCACACAGGGCTATTAGGGCCCTTTCACTCACAGCTGCTGCAAACCTCTCCTTTCACCTGGGACAAAGTGCATAATGTACAGTACAGACCAAAAGTTTGGACACACCTTCTCATTCAAGGAGTTTTCTCTATTTTCATGACTATGAAAATTGTAGATTCACACTGAAGGCATCAAAACTATGAATTAGCACATGTGGAATTATATACATAACAAAAAAATGTGAAACAACTGAAAATATGTCATATTCTAGGTTCTTCAAAGTAGCCACCTTTTGCTTTGATTACTGCTTTGCACACTCTTGGCATTCTCTTGATGAGCTTCAAGAGGTAGTCACCTGAAATGGTTTTCACTTCACAGGTGTGCCCTGTCAGGTTTAATAAGTGGGATTTCTTGCCTTATAAATGGGGTTGGGACCATCAGTTGCGTTGTGGAGAAGTCAGGTGGATACACAGCTTAGTCCTACTGAATAGACTGTTAGAATTTGTATTATGGCAAGAAAAAAGCAGCTAAGTAAAGAAAAACAAGTGGCCATCATTACTTTAAGAAATCAAGGTCAGTCAGTCTGAAAAATTGGGAAAACTTTGAAAGTGTCCCCAAGTGCAGTCACTAAAGCCATCAAGCGCTACAATGAAACTGGCTCACATGCGGACCGCCCCAGGAAAGGAAGACCAAGAGTCACCTCTGCTGCAGAGGATAAGTTCATCCGAGTCCCCAGCCTCAGAAATCGCAGGTTAACAGGAGCTCAGATTAGGGACCAGGTCAATGCCACACAGAGTTCTAGCAGCAGACACATCTCTAGAACAACTGTTAAGAGGAGACTGTGTGAATCAGGCCTTCATGGTAGAATATCTGCCAGGAAACCACTGCTAAGGACAGGCAACGAGCAGAAGAGATTTGTTTGGGCTAAAGAACACAAGGAATGGACATTAGACCAGTGGTCTGATGAGTCCAAATTTGAGATCTTTGGTTTCAACCACCGCGTCTTTGTGCGACGCAGAAAAGGTGAACGGATGGACTCTACATGGCTGGTTCCCACCGTGAAGCATGGAGGAGGAGGTGTGATGGTGTGGGGGTACTTTGCTGGTGACACTGTTGGGGATTCATTCAAAATTGAAGGCACACTGAACCAGCATGGCTACCACAGCATCTTGCAGCGGCATGCTATTCCATCCGGTTTGCGTTTAGTTAGACCATCTTTTAATTTTTCAACAGGACAATGACCCCAAGCACACCTCCAGGCTGTGTAAGGGCTATTTGACCATGAAGGAGAGTGATGGGGGTGCTGCGCCAGATGACCTGGCCTCCACAGTCACCGGACCTGAACCCAATCGAGATGGTTTGGGGTGAGCTGGACCACAAATTGAAGGCAAAAGGGCTAACAAGTGCTAAGCATCTCTGGGAACTCCTTCAAGACTGTTGGAAGACCATTTCAGGTGACTACCTCTTGAAGCTCATCAAGAGAATGCCAAGAGTGTGCAAAGCAGTAATCAAAGCAAAAGGTGGCTACTTTAAAGAACCTAGAATATGACATATTTTCAGTTGTTTCACACTTTTTTGTTATGTATATAATTCCACATGTGTTAATTCATAGTTTTGATGCCTTCAGTGTGAATCTACAATTTTCATAGTCATGAAAATAGAGAAAACTCCTTGAATGAGAAGGTGTGTCCAAACTTTTGGTCTGTACTGTACTTCGCCACATCTTTGGGCGATTTGCGCTTTGCACATTGTCCCATGGGGAAGGAGAGGTTTGTCCTATAAAGGTAAAAATAAAAAAATAAAAAAAAATCACCAGTAAGCAAAAAAGTTTACGTTCTGTTCAAAAAGTTTAATAAAGTTTATATGTTCTGTTCAATTGTTATTATAAAGTTAATAATTTATTGCGTTGCGGCCTGTTTTTATTTTATTTTATTTTTACCTTCCAGGTGGACCAACCGATCGACTAGCTGCAGCACTGATGTGCATTCTGACAGAAGCATTGCACTGCTGTCAGATTACACAAAAGTTTGTGTATGCGGCGCTGCAAGACGAGATTTCTCCTCTGCAGTAAAAGATACGTTTGCCGAGGCACATGAGCAGAGGAGGCAGCGGTGTTCATATGCTTTGGCAAACACTTTGTATATAAAAAATAAAATAAAAAAATAATCCCTGCAATGATTTATTCATTAACATCGACTGATGTGAATGGAGAAATCGGGTTTGCCAGAGCATACGAGCTAAGTGGGTATGTATGTTGGGCGGAGCTCCTATGTCCTGGCAGACGCCTTTCCCCTCCTTTTTTTTTGGCAGAGATTTTTTCATCCACATTGATTCATGCGAATGAAGAAATCTGTGCCGTTCATTTTTTCTTTCAGCCCAGAGGCTGAACGGAAAAAAATAATCTCATTACCCGTATGCTCAATATAAGGAGAATAGAAGAAACTCCTAATGCTGGCCATACATGTAATGATTGCTGAGACCCTCAAATGCCAGGGCAGTACAAACACCCCACAAATGACCCCATTTTGGAAAGAAGACACCTCAAGGTATTCGCTGAGGGGCATATTGAGTCCATGAAAGATATACATTTTTGTTCCAAGTTAGCGGAAAGGGAAACAAAAAAAAACAATTTCCGCTAACTTGTGCAAAAAAAAATAAAAAATTATATGAATTCGCCATGCCCCTCATTGAATACCTTGGGGTGTCTTCTTTCCAAAATGGGGTCACATGTGGGGTATTTATACTGCCCTGGCATTTTAGGGGCCCTAAAGCGTGAGAAGAAGTCTGGGATCCAAATGTCTAAAAATGCCCTCCTAAAAGGAATGTGGGCCCCTTTGCCCACCTAGGCTGCAAAAAAGTGTCACACATGTGGTATCGCCGTACTCAGGAGAAGTTGGGGAATGTGTTTTGGGGTGTCATTTTACATATACCCATGCTGGGTGAGATAAATATCTAAAAAAAATGGGAAAAGTTGTCTTTTGCCGAGATATTTCTCTCACCCAGCATTGGTATATGTGAAAAGACACCCCAAAACACATTGCCCTACTTCTTCTGAGTATGGCGATACCAGATGTGTGACACTTTTTTCAGCCTAGGTGGGCAAATGGGCCCACATTCCAAAGAGCACCTTTCGGATTTCACAGGCTATTTTTTACACATTTTGATTTCAAACTACTTTGCACGTATTTGGGCCCCTAAAATGCCAGGGCAGTATAACTACCCCACAAGTGACCCCATTTTGGAAAGAAGACACCCCAAGGTATTCCATGAGGGTCATGGCGAGTTACTATAATTTTTTATTTTTTGTCACAAATTAGCGGAAAATGATGATTTTTATTTTTGTTTTCTTACAAAGTCTCATATTCCACTAACTTGTGACAAAAAATAAAAACTTCCATGAACTCACTATGCCCATCATGAAATACCTTGGGGTGTCTTCTTTCCAAAATGGGGTCACTTGTGGCGTAGTTATACTACCCTGGTATTTTAGGGGCCCAAATGCGTGCAAAGTAGTTTGAAATCAAAATCTGAAAAAATGGCCTGTGAAATCCGAAAGGTGCTCTTTGGAATGTGGGCCCCTTTGCCCACCTAGGCTGCAAAAAAGTGTCACACATGTGGTATCGCCGTACTCAGGAGAAGTTGGGGAATGTGTTTTGGGGTGTCATTTTACATATACCCATGCTGGGTTAGAGAAATATCTCGGCAAAAGACAACTTTTCCCATTTTTTTATACAAAGTTGGCATTTGACCAAGATATTTATCTCACCCAGCATGGGTATATGTAAAAAGACACCCCAAAACACATTGCCCTACTTCTTCTGAGTACGGCGATACCAGATGTGTGACACTTTTTTGCAGCCTAGGTGGGCAAATGGGCCCACATTCCAAAGAGCACCTTTCGGATTTCACAGGCTATTTTTTACACATTTTGATTTCAAACTACTTTGCACGTATTTGGGCCCCTAAAATGCCAGGGCAGTATAACTACCCCACAAATGACCCCATTTTGGAAAGAAGACACCCCAAGGTATTCCATGAGGGTCATGGCGAGTTACTATAATTTTTTATTTTTTGTCACAAATTAGCGGAAAATGATGATTTTATTTTTGTTTTCTTCCAAAGTCTCATATTCCACTAACTTGTGACAAAAAATAAAAACTTCCATGAACTCACTATGCCCATCATGAAATACCTTGGGGTGTCTTCTTTCCAAAATGGGGTCACTTGTGGCGTAGTTATACTACCCTGGTATTTTAGGGGCCCAAATGCGTGCAAAGTAGTTTGAAATCAAAATCTGAAAAAATGGCCTGTGAAATCCGAAAGGTGCTCTTTGGAATGTGGGCCCCTTTGCCCACCTAGGCTGCAAAAAAGTGTCACACATGTGGTATCGCCGTACTCAGGAGAAGTTGGGGAATGTGTTTTGGGGTGTCATTTTACATATACCCATGCTGGGTGAGAGAAATATCTCGGCAAAAGACAACTTTTCCCATTTTTTTATACAAAGTTGGCATTTGACCAAGATATTTATCTCACCCAGCATGGGTATATGTAAAAAGACACCCCAAAAAACATTGCCCTACTTCTTCTGAGTACGGCGATACCAGATGTGTGACACTTTTTTGCAGCCTAGGTGGGCAAATGGGCCCACATTCCAAAGAGCACCTTTCGGATTTCACAGGCCATTTTTTCAGATTTTGATTTCAAACTACTTTGCACGCATTTGGGCCCCTAAAATACCAGGGTAGTATAACTACGCCACAAGTGACCCCATTTTGGAAAGAAGACACCCCAAAGTATTCCGTGAGGGACATGGCGAGTTCCTTGAATTTATTTAATTTTGTCACAAAACTAAGATAACACCCCTAAAAAACTCCTATTTAATACCCCAAGCACTGACTCCCTCACAGAACTATGTGTCCGGGACGGCACAGCGCCCTAATCCTAGCAGCTAATTTAGTATGTGCCTAGTATCTGTAAGATTAATAGTCCGCTCTCAGTATATACATATGTACCTGCTTATAGTTTATAAACCGCCAAATTATTCCTATGTTAATTTAAGTGTATTGACACTGGTAGTGGATCTTCCCTGGAGTGGGCGGCAGTGAGGGGGCGGTGGTTTACTGAGGTAACCGCATTTCTAGCCCCACCATTTGCTGCCTCGGGGATTGCTTCCGCCCTCTGTGGGAGTGGCTTAGATGATTTCATCAGCTGTTTCTGGCGCCCGCGTCGTGGCCATCCTAGCGCCGAAGCTGCCACCTCCACATGTGAGAGTGGCAGCGCTGTTTGTTTGTCTGTGTGTCGTCTGCCTATGCCCTGAGCTCCTGATGACTTAGAGAAATGCGTTGAGCGTTACTGGGCGATATTAGGCACATACTAAATTAGCTGCAAGGATTAGGGCGCTGTGCCGTCCCGGACACATAGTTCTGTGAGGGAGTCAGTGCTTGGGGTATTAAATAGGAGTTTTTTAGGGGTGTTATCCTAGTTTAGACATTGTGAGTTTTCAGTACTCGGATAGAACACTGTATACAGGATCTAGCCCGCCTCCTTGCCCCACTTACAGCCTGTGTCCCCCCCAGTGCCCGGTATTTGTCTGTAGGTGCATTACATCACGACCACAGCCGTGGTGAATGCCCAACAGGGGATTTGGACTCTTTACCCGGCAAGCTACAATTGGCAGTCAGTGTTAATTCTCCTCACACCCCGCAGTTAATCATAGGGGGTGTTTCTGAAGGAGGACTCTCTGGCCAACCCGTTGCCAATTCAGCTATGTGTATAGCTTAGCATGGGTTAGTCCTTATCGTGATTATCTTGCAATAGTTATTCACTCTCTTCCCATTTTAATGTGAATCAATAAAGTTTATGTTTTAACGTATACACATACAAACATTCTGTTCTGTTCATCAGTGAAAGTTAGTGGAAGTCAGCTCAAGTGATAAGGAGTGGGTGAAGTCACAAAGGACAATAGCCATTTTACCAGGCTTTAAGGACCTTTGGATTCAAGGTGAAGCTTTTATTAGCTTCCGGCAGCCTCACCATTAATAAGCTGGAGAAAAAGGACCAGATTCAGGACTAAATACCAGTGAGTACACAACCTCCTACCATAGCCTGAGATATAGCCGCATATACAGCCTGTTACCTGGATTTACAGCATCCAACCTCCATATACATGAGAGACTGTTTATATCTGGATGTAAATTGCTGTCAAGACCCTGCATACAGTGAAGTTCTTAGTTGGATTTAAACCATGTCTCATTCTTCCACTACCATACTGCAACCACTCTCATCATTTTGCACCACCAAGGTGCTGGCGTCACAATATTACCTAATTCAGCGGCCCAGCCCCACAAGCAACCAGAAATCCAATCACCATCAAGGACACCTCATCACCACCTGGCCGGTGTCCCCTGTAGAAGAGTGTGCCCCGGAGAATTTGGTGCTCTTCTCCCCTTCACTGCAGCCCGGCCCAGGGAGTGTAAAAACTGTGAGTAAAGAACTAACTGTTATTATTCCTCGTACACCGTCACCTCGCAAGTTATCCCCCTGTAGTCAAAGCGTTGCATGAAAATTGGTGTCACGTACAGGATTTCGGAAAACAATAATAAAACTGTGCGCCATAGTGGACTGCCTTATGTGAATGAGCCCCATTTGTTTGACTATTTTTATAGGGCCAAAGAGCTGTTTAGACTTCTTAGAAAGTGCATGGATGTGTTGTGCCAATTGTCTACTTTAAAATTGCACCGTTAAAACTGGAGAAATCGCTGACTTTTGTGTCACTAGCCCCGCTTGCTGTGACTGAATTGACTTTTTCCTGCAGCCAAAATAGACGCCTGAAGTACATTTCTAATTACTTCTACGCCATCACTCTGCAAAATGCCCTGGTTGGCGGGAAAAATTGAGTGCCACCCCTATATGCATAATAGCCTGGACGGCCCCTTTCACCTCTTTTGTAGTGGTCCGGGGAGGCAAAATGCAGCAAAACGCAGTGCCGCCTCTCCTGCCTGTCAGACACACTAAAGGGAGGAGAAGCGCGCAAGAGGGAATGTGTGACGTGCGTACGCTCGCCCAAAAAGACGCAAGACTGCGCGTGTACCCAAGCGGGCGGAAAGGGAACGCAAGTACCAGCCATCCTCCACGGAATAAACATATCATAGTGCTCCCTCTCACCCGCAAACCTGAGGACCTACCAGGTACCTAAAATAATGCTATTAGGAGAGATTAACTCTAGTCGGGACCGTTTGGAATACAAGCTACCCTACCGAGCACCCTATTTAGCCGCCACCGCGATTCATAAAGGGCCATACACCCACAAAATAAAGGTGGCCCATAGCAACGCAACATAAGAAGTGTGTAAAGCCGTGTTTAACCTACATTCTTTTGCGCACCTGCCGTTACTATGTTGGTACAGGAAGATAATGTGCAGCCTGACCTCAACAGGTCCCCCGCAGTGACTGCAGCCGGTCCTAACACATCACCAGCCACTGCAGCACCAAGTATGATGCCTTTAACAATGCCTTACTACTTTAAGGCACCCTGGTTCCCACGATACCCTGGGGAAGCTCACACTTTAGGAGACTTTAAAGAAAAAATTCTTGCTGTATTCAGGTTGTATCCTGTGTCAGTAGAGCAACAAATGGAAATTCCTTTTGCGCAATTGGAAGGAGCTGCCCTCAGAGAAGTGAAATCTTGGCCAAGCTCAGAGAGGAAAATGCTGGAGCAGATATTTGAACGACTCTACACCACCTTTGAACCCAAGACTGTGTCAGAGGTCAAGATGAGATTCTTTAGCAAGAAACAGCAATCTGGTGAGTCACTCAGAGACTTTGCATTATCATTACAGGAAGCCCTCAGAGCTGTTGTACAAGTAGATCCCTGTGAGGTGGAAAACCAAGATAAGACACTTAAAGAACAATTCATTGAAGGTGTTAGTACAGAAACTTTAAAGAGTCAGTTAAGGATGTTAGCTGCTCAGGAAACAAGTTCTACTTTCCTAGAGTTAGCCATCAGTATTCTGGGGGAAAAAAACACAATTAGAGCCTACTAGGCCTGCTGAAATAGCTACAGATAAGCCAGTTGCATCTCCAAAATGTTATCCTATAGTCAGTCAAGCAACCTAAGCTCCCTATCCTGATGCAGTTGCCGCTTTGACAGAGCAAGTCAACTTTCTGGACAAAAGTCTGGAGAAAGTATGTCAAAAACTAGAACAGTGGGAAAAACCCTTAGTGCTGGAGGATGAGACAGCATTACCAAGGAAGCTTTTCCCTCCTGATTATAAAGAAACATATCCCAAAAAATCTGGGGAATGCCCTCCTAACTGCTTCAATGCTCAGAGGCGATTCACTTGCACATACTGTCACAAGCCAGGCCATACAGAAATGATGTGCTGGCAGTTAAAAGGGCAACCCTTGAGGCCAAGGACTGCCACTTGGGAAATAAACCAGTAGGTACAGAAGATCTCCGCTAGATGCCTAGATATGTAGGATCCCGTTCAGAAGTAGTTCTCCAAATAAATGGGGTGCCCATTTTTGCCTTATTGGACACCGGGTCTCAAGTCACAACTATTCAACAGACTGCATTTGAGAAATACTGGGACCAGAACCAGTTGACACAACCACCAGAATCCTGGCTGAGTCTTATAGCCAACTCTCCTAGTGGGAGGAACTACACTACCCCAACAAGGTATCATTGTTGTGCAGGTCAGGGAAGACAACAACACTCCGGTAGTCCTAGGGATGAACGTCCTTAAGGACTGTTATACTGAAATGCTTCAAGCTTTGCACAAATCTATGCCTACCGCCGCACATGCTTCCAAAAAGGTGATACAACAGACTGTCCATGTGTTAAGTGCACAACAAAAATTTGCCAATGAGAAAGGAGAGATTTGCTGTGCCCGCATCCAAGGTAACCAACCAGTCATCCTTAAACCAGATACTGAAACACTCCTGTGGTGCCGAGCTGCTCTTGGGATCCAAGGTCAAGACTACCAGGCCCTGGTAGAAACCATCACCCTAGAAGACCATCCTTTAGTCCGAGCTGCAAGAAGCCAAGTGACTGTATCTCAAGGTAAAGTGCCTATTCGTATTCTGAATTTAAGTGATAGCAGTAAAACTTTTACCAAGCACTGCCCTGTGGCTCAGTTGCTACAAGTCACTTTTCAAGATGTTATCAGTGTACCTGCAGCTACCACTAAACTGTCTGCTCAGAAGCTAAATCCACAAAACCATACTTCAGATACATTATGGTGAAAAGAACTCAACATGGGAGATACTCTTACACCTGGGGAACAAATTGAAGGAGTCTTAAAAGTTGTGAAAGAGCATCATCATGCCTTCAGTAAACATCCTACAGATTATGGTGAAGTCAGTGTAATCAAGCACACTATCTCTACCAGTTCACCCCCCCCCCCCAATCAAGGAAAAGTACCGGCCTATACCACCGACAATGTACCAATCTGTGAAACAGATGATCCAAGAGATGAATGATTGAAACATCATCAAAGACAGCCATAGTCCATGGGCTGCACCTCTAGTCCTTGTCCAAAAGAAAGATGGTAACATTCGATTCTGCGTGGACTACAAGAAGATCAAACAAATCACCCACAAGGATGCCTATCCTTTACTAAGCATTGAGGAGTCTTTGACAGCATTAGGATCCTCAGCTTACTGTTCTACCCTAGATTTAACCAGTGGGTACTGGCAGGTACCTATGGCTCCTGAAGATTGTGAAAATCCCAGATACCGATTGAATAGAATGAAGAAAGAGATATCGCTTTCCAATTCTTGAAGAAGAAGTTGACAGAACCACCTATCTTAGGCTATCCAGATTATCAACAGCCCTTCCATCTCTACACTGATGCCAGTAAGAAAGGCCTGGGAGCTGTCCTGTCTCAAGTGCAAGAAGGTAAAGAGAGTGTAATTGCTTATGCTATCAGATCTCTTAGAGGTGTCGAGAGAAATGATCAGAACTACAGTTCCTTCAAGTTGGAATTCCTCGCACTTGTGTGGGCCATCACTGAAAAATTTAAGGACCACCTCGCAGTAACACCATTTGTGGCCTATACTGATAACAACCCACTGGCGCATCTCAACACAGCCAAGTTAGGACTCTTAGAACAAAGATGGGCCTCACGTCTTGCCAACTACAATTTTACCGTGAAGTACAGGACAGGCAAGTCCAATTAAAATGCGGATGCTTTATCCTGCCTGCCTACCAGAAAAGATCCCACTGAAAAGATAGACATACAGGAAGAAGTAGAGATGCCCGCCTTCTACCGACATTTTGCCCAACAAGATGTCATTACCATCAAAGGTAAAGAAGTCCTCCACTTCCAACAACAGACAAAATCCCAAGTTGAGAAAGAAAGTTGGATTAAGTTGCAAGCAGAGAGCAGAGTATTAGATGAACTACAAGATTTTTTCACTAGTGGAAGAACACCAGAAAGAATCTGCATTAAAAATGCAGACTCAGAATTACTCAAGCTATGGAGACACCGAAAGCAACTCTTCATGCAAAAAGGACTAATGCTGAGAAGAACCCTAGATCCAATCACCAATGATCGGCTGTATCAGATCCTAATACCACGCCGAGATGCCGAAATCATCCTTGAAATGTACCATGATAGATCAGGTGTACAAAAAACTGAAGCTACTATCCGAAGAAGATTTTATTGGATTGGAATGAGAGGAGATATTGAAAATTGGTGTCGAGAATGCTCTACTTGTGCAATTGGAAGAAGCGAAAGACAAGACCAAAGAGCACCATTGCATCCCATTGTAAGCAAAACCCCTCTAGAAATAGTGCCCATTGATCATGTAAAGCTAGAACCAAGTCGCTCAGGATATATCTACGCCATGACAATAATTGATCACTACACCAAATTTGTAGTAGCTGTACCCGTTACAGACTTGACAGCCAAAACCTCTTCAGAAGTTCCTGTTGCCCTATGGATGACCTGAAAAGATTCTTACATATCCCAATCCCAACTATTCCATGAACTGTGTTCACTTCACAATTGTCAGAAGATTAGAACAACAGCTTACCATTGTCAAGGTAACAGACTTTGCGAAAAAATTAATCAAACCTTGATTGAAATGTTGAGGGCTTCACCACTTACTAAAAGAACCGAGTGGCCAACTCTACTACCTCAATTGATGTATACTTACAACAATACCATACATTGTTTTACTGGATATACCCCATATTACCATATTATGTTTGGCCATCAAGGAAAGTTATCTGCAGATCACACCCTGGATATGCAAGTTTCAGATTCAATTAATCCTCTACCACAAACTGATTGGATGAGTAAACATCAAAAACGCCTAGATGATGCCCAATAGATTGTCCAAGTCCGTATGGCAAATGCACGCCACAAACAACAGAACGACTATAATCAGTCTGCTAAAGCAGAACCTTTAGAAATTGGTAACCAACCATGTGTGGCTAAAAAAATAATCATCACATTAGCAAGCTGAATAGTAAATGGGAAAGAGAACCCTACCTTATCACAGCTATCCCTATGTGTGAGACTGATGTCTATGAAATCACTAAAGAAAACAGAGTACCACAAATAGTGCATCGCAAACATCTTAAGTTGCGTTTAAGAAGAGCTGTTCAAAAAGAAATTCCATCCACAGCGCAAGTGGCTGAAAAATCAGCTGATCTAGAAGAACCAATGCAGACAATTAAGAAACTGTTACTAGAATCAGATCCTCTACAGTGGTTCCTTATACCGTGGCTTAACATTCATGTACCCGCAAAGGCCAATACAGTTCCACTTCAGCCAGAACTACCTCATGGAGGATCCTTAGAAACCCCAGATGTACCCAGTTCTCTTGAACAAATGTCTATGGAGTCACTACAACTTCGGAGATCCAACCGGACTACTAAGGGACATCCACCTGCCCGTTACAGAGAATTTCTGCAGCCTCAGCTGAGAAGAAGACTTCTAGCCCTGCCTGTTCAACAGTAATTTCATTTCACTACAATTTAAAGCTACAGAGCCCGGGTGACAGACTTATTACTTTGATTGTTTTGCCTTACTCTAAGGACTCTCTAAAAACCTGGTTCTACCTGTTTTTGCAACGTTTAAGCCCTGTGCCTGGAGATAGACTTTAACGTACCCGAGACTCCGTGATATTCCACTATTGACATTTTGCTCAGGGATCTGACTCATGCCCTGTGAGCCTCCAGTAGGAATTATTGTTTGATTTCACTATGGACTATCCTGGTTCTTACTGTTCGCTGTGCCAGGTCAGTTTCCCAGATCACCAGTCTTGAAAGAAAACTACGGCCCCTTGTCACCCATACTATACTTGAATGTATTTCAATCTTCCTGAATACATATATCTGTGCCTAACCTATTTCTCTTGCAGCTAAAAGAAGAGAATACAAGAATGGGGTTACGGTATTGTCCCCTATGCATGCATGCTCTCTCTTTCTTCATATTTTTCAGGAAGAAACGTCACTGAGTCAAGAATGTGTCAAGGCCGACACATGTTAAACAGGGGGTGAATGGCAGTGTCCCTCTCGTGTACGAGGGCACTGCAAAGTTTGTCATATTCATGTTAATTGCATATTTCTCTGACTTAACAATCCCTGTTAACAGGCTGTCAGGTGCACTACACATATTCCACTACTAGATGGGGATAGCACTAATATAGCTCAGTTCAGGCCTGGTTGGTGAAGGAGAAGTAGTAGTTGTAGGAGTGAGAGTGCAGTTGCTAGCAGTGTTAGTGGAAGTCAGCTCAAGTAAGAAGGAGTGAGTAATGTCACAAAGGACAATAGACATTTTACCAGGCTTTAACCCCTTAAGGACCAGGCTCATTTTCACCTTAAGGACCAGGCCATTTTTTGCAAATCTGACCAGTGTCACTTTAAGTGCTGATAACTTTAAAACGCTTTTACTTATACAGGCCATTCTGAGATTGTTTTTTCGTCACATATTGTACTTCATGACACTGGTAAAATAAAGTCAAAAAAATTAATTTTTTTGCATAATAAAATACCTAATTTACCAAAAATTTGGAAAAATTAGCAAATTTCAAAGTTTCAGTTTCTCTACTTCTGTAATACATAGTAATACCCCCAAAAATTGTGATGACTTAACATTCCCCATATGTCTACTTCATGTTTGAATTATTTTGGGAATGATATTTTATTTTTTGGGGATGTTACAAGGCTTAGAAGTTTAGAAGCAAATCTTGAAATTTTTCAGAAATTTACAAAAAACCAATTTTTAGGGACCACTACAGCTCTGAAGTCACTTTGCAAGGCTTACATAATAGAAACCGCCCAAAAATGACCCCATTCTATAAACTACACCCCTCAAGGTATTCAAAACTGATTTTACAAACTCTGTTAACCCTTTAGGTGTTGCACAAGAGTTATTGGCAAATGGGGATGAAATTTGAGAATTTCATTTTTTTGCCTAATTTTCAATTTTAACCCATTTTTTCCACTAACAAAGCAAGGGTTAACAGCCAAACAAGACTGTATCTTTATTGCCCTGACTCTGCCGTTTACAGAAACACCCCATATGTGGCCGTAAACTACTGTACGGCCACACAGCGGGGCGTAGAGTGAAAGGTGCGCCGGATGGTTTTTGGAAGCCAGATTTTGCTGGACAGTTTTTTTGACACCATGTCCCATTTGAAGCCCCCTGATGCACCCCTAGAGTAGAAACTCCATAAAAGTGACCCCATCTAAGAAACTGCACCCCTCAAGGTATTCAAAACTGATTTTACAAACTTCGTTAACCCTTTAGGTGTTGCACAAGAGTTATTGGCAAATGGGGATGAAATTTGAGAATTTCATTTTTTTGCCTAATTTTCAATTTTAACCCATTTTTTCCACTAACAAAGCAAGGTTTAACAGTCAAACAAGACTGTATCTTTATTGCCCTGACTCTGCTGTTTACAGAAACACCCCATATGTGGCCGTAAACTACTGTACGGCCACACAGCGGGGCGTAGAGTGAAAGGTACGCTGTATGGTTTTTGGAAGCCAGATTTTGCTGGACAGTTTTTTTGACACCATGTCCCATTTGAAGCCCCCTGATGCACCCCTAGAGTAGAAACTCCATAAAAGTGACCCCATCTAAGAAACTACACCCCTCAAGGTATTCAAAACTGATTTTACAAACTTTGTTAACCCTTTAGGTGTTGCACAAGATTTAATGGAAAATAGAGATACAATTTCAAAATTTCACTTTTTTGGCAGATTTTCCATTTTAATATTTTTTTTTCCAGTTACAGAGCAAGGGTTAACAGCCAAACAAAACTCATTATTTATGGCCCTGATTCTGTAGTTTACAGAAACACCTCATATGTGGCTGTAGACCGCTGTACGGGCACACGGCAGGGCGCAGAAGGAAAGGAATGCCATACGGTTTTTGGAAGGCAGATTTTGCTGGACTGGTTTTTTGACACCATGTCCCATTTGAAGCCCCCTGATGCACCCCTAGAGTAGAAACTCCATAAAAGTTACCCCATCTAAGAAACTACACCCCTCAAGGTATTCAAACTGATTTTACAAACTTTGTTAACCCTTTAGGTGTTGCACAAGATTTAATGGAAAATAGAGATACAATTTCAAAATTTCACTTTTTTGGCAGATTTTCCATTTTAATATTTTTTTTCCAGTTACAAAGCAAGGGTTAACAGCCAAACAAAACTCATTATTTATGGCCCTGATTCTGTAGTTTACAGAAACACCTCATATGTGGTTGTAGACCGCTGTACGGGCACACGGCAGGGAGCAGAAGGAAAGGAATGCCATACGGTTTTTGGAAGGCAGATTTTGCTGGACTGGTTTTTTTGACACCATGTCCTATTTGAAGCCCCCCTGATGCACCCCTAGAGTAGAAACTCCAAAAAAGTGACCCCATTTTAGAAAGTACGGAATAGGGTGGCAGTATTGTTGGTACTAGTTCAGGGTAGATATGATTTTTGGTTGCTCTATATTACACTTTTTGTGCGGCAAGGTAACAAGAAATAGCTTTTTTGGCACGTTTTTTTTTTTTGTTATTTACAACATTCATCTGACAGGTTAGATCACGTGGTAATTTTATAGAGCAGGTTGTCACGGACGCAGCGATACCTAATATGTATACAATTTTTTTATTTATGTAAGTTTTATACAATAACTTCATTTTTAAAACCAAAAAATTGTTTAGTGTCTCCATAGTCTGAGAGCCATAGTTTTTTCAGTTTTTGGGCGATTATCTTGAGTAGGGTCTAATTTTTTGCGGGATGAGATGACAGTTTGATTGGCACTATTTTGGGGTGCATATGACTTTTTGATCGCTTGCTATTACACTTTTTGTGACGTAAGATGGCAAAAAATTGCTTTTTTTGCACAATTTATTATTTTTTTATGGTGGTCACCTGAGGGGTTAGGTCATGTGATATTTATATAGAGCCGGTCGATACGGACGCGGCAATACCTAATATGTATACTTTATTTTTATTTATGTAGGTTTTACACAATGATTTTATTTTTGAAACAAAAAAAATGATGTTTTAGTGTTTCCATAGTCTAAGAGCCATAGTTTTTTCAGTTTTTGGGCGATTATCTTGAGTAGGGTCTAATTTTTTGCGGGATGAGATGACGGTTTGATTGGTACTATTTTGGCGTACATGCGACTTTTTTGATCACTTTTATTACCTTTTTTGGGAAATAAGGTGGGCAAAATTTCAATTTTCTCATAGTTTTTATTTTTTTATTTTTATGGCGTTCACTGTGCGGGGAAAGTAACATGACCGTTTTATAGATCAGGTCGTTACGGACGCGGCGATACCTAATATGTGTAGTTTATTTTATTTTTTTTAATTTTTATTCAGTGATAAATGTTTTTTTTTTTATCTTAACTTTTTTCACCTTTTTTTTTTTTTTTTTGACCCAGACCCACTTGGTTCTTGAAGATCCAGTGGGTCTGATGTCTGTAAAATACAGGATAGAACCTATATAGGTATCTGTACTGTATTTTACTTACACTGAACAGATCTATGCTTTCAGCATAGATCTGTTCAGCACCATGGACAGCAGGACGCCTGAGCAGGCGTCCTGTTGTCATGGGAACCTTCCCCGTCTGCTCAGTTATGGTCAGAACTGCGCAGACGGGGAAGGGTAAGGACGGGGCTCTGGGGGGGCTGTCTGGGGGCTCTCTCCCTCTCCCATCGGGGGGCTGCAAAGGCACAGCAGCCCCCCGATCGGAGAGGGAGGGAGCTCCCTTTTACTGTTAACCTTTTCCATACAGCGGTCCGTACGGACCGCTGTATGGAAAGGGTTAAACGGCTGACATCGCATCAACGATGTCAGCCGTTTATACCAGGGTGCCAGCAATGTGCTGGCACCCTGGTATACCCACTGTACACCAACGATTATTCAATGGGAGGCGGGCGGGGGATCGCGATCCCGCCTGCCGCACCGCCCGCCTCCCGCAACGCCCCCACCGCCTGCGACACCCCCCCTGCACCACCCGCTGCCATCAAATTATGCAGGGGTGCAGGGGGGGTGTACTATATTGATTTTAGACACTCTAAAGTTTCTGATCCCCGCGGTCAGGGACCGCGGGGATCAGAAACTGCAAATAGCGCAGCAAACCGCAGGTCTGAATTGACCTGCGGTTTGCTGCGATCGCCGACACGGGGGGGTCACATGACCCCCCCTGGCGTTTTAACAGGATGCCGGCTGAATGATTTCAGCCGGCATCCTGTTCAAATTAACCCCTGCGGCGCCGGAATGCCGATTTTAAAGTCAGGACGTACCGGTACGTCCTTGGTCCTTAAGGACTCGGGAAATAGGGCGTACCGGTACGTCCTATGTCCTTAAGGGGTTAAGGACCTTTGGATTCAAGATGAAGGATTTATTAGCTTCCGGGAGCCTCACCATTAATAAGCTGGAGAAAAAGGACCTGATTCAGGACTAAATTCCAGTGAGTACACAACCTCCTACCATAGCCTGATACAGGACCACACATAAAGCCTGTTATAAGGGATTTACAGTATTCAAGCTCCATATACATGAGAGACTGTTTATATCTGGATGTAAATTGCTATCAAGACCCTGCATGCAGTAAAGTCCTTAGTTAGATTTGAACCCTGTCTCATTCTTCCACTACCGTACTGCAACCACTCTCATCATTTTGCACCACCAAGGTGCTGGCGTCACGATATTACCTAATTCAGGGGCCCAGCCGCACAAGCACCCAGAAATCCAATCACCATCAAGGGCACCTCAATCACTACCTGGCTGGTGTCCCCTGTAGAAGAGTGTGCCCCGGAGAATTTGGTGCTGTTCTCCCCTTCACTGCAGCCTGGCCCAGGGAGCCTCAAAACTGTGGGTAAAGAACTAACTGTTATTATTCCTCGGTACACCGTCACCTTGCAAGTTATACCCCTGTGGTCAGAGCGTTGCAGTAACACTATGGATTTTGGTGTGGAAATGCAGAGAAATCCACATGAAAATACGTTTGGAATTTAACCAATGTGCTGGTACCCTTAGACGCACTTTCTCTGCTGGAAACTTTGTTGCCATCTTCTGATACATTTAATAGTCTACATGTCGGCATTAGAAGCAGACTCTGTGCTCCGTTGGTAACAAAAAGGTCCTGGCAGTGCTGCTGTGAGGACACAGCCTGTAATGTGCGCTGAGTACATAATATGTGTTATCTGCTTACTGAACTGTCACATCTTACACACATAGTGTGACTGTGTAGTATGCTACTACACACAGCAGAGTGAACGTGTGCAGTGTTTACTCTGCTAGGATATTTGTAACCAGGTCACCATGTTGGGCACCGACTGATCCATCACAGTAATTCCAGCCTTTTAATACTGCTTAACGCACTGTGTTATTTGACACAAATGGTTTGATTATTTTCTGAGTTTTATGCCTTTTAAAAAATTGAACAAATTTTTCCCTCTTGTATTTCAAGGGGTTTTGTGGTGGCTTAATATTAAAGGGGTTGTCTCACTTTGGCAAATAGCATTTAATATGTAGGGGAAGTTAATACAAGCTGGGAATTTCCCAGCTTAGGAGTCCCTGCTCTGACTCCATATATAGGTTGAGGAACAGCACCCACGGACCTCGTCGACCACACCGGAATGCACCAGCCCAACCACGACCGCAGATCCTCAGCAGTCCACAGATCAGCAATCACAAAACGGTCATGGCAGCATCTCCAGTTCCATCTGTATTTCTTGTACTTAGAAAGAATGTGTACACAAAAAAGCAGCTTTTCGGCTACATGGTAGCATTTTTCAAGCTAATAACAAGTGATCATAACAATCCATATATAGTGAATATAGCCCCTCCCCTAACGGTAGGGGACAAATACATTGGGTGTCACAACCCCCAAACACACTAACATATAATCGGATTAACCAATCATTCATATAACCTCCCACAATCTCAAATCAATAGTAATTATATGCACTAAAAAACATCTGTGTCTACCTTAAAAAGAGGTGGTAACCAATCATGGTGTCCACATGGAGAGATCCGGGCTGCAGAGTGGCGTTCCTCTATCTCCTTTGCTCATGTCTAACAGCTCATCATTGTGCGCACCGCTCCACAGCAACCCACCGTTCGCCTCATCATGCATCATCACATGACGATCATGTGAAAATCACATGATCGTAATCCAACTCCCGCCCATCTACGCCGATAGAGTCAGCTGCCAAGCATCCTCATCACCATGGAGATACGCTTATACGGGTGGAATGACTAGACAAGCGCTCACTGTCTGTAAGAGTGCAATCCAATAGAGGAACTCCACTATGGGATTGTCACCCACATATTTATGTACATAAAATAGATCCAGGCTGTCATGCATATATATTTTTTCTACCTCCTATGTAATTACTAGCAGGATCCGGATGTCTCCAAGGGTCACCAGATGTCATACACCATCTATAGAGAGTGATATAATAACAAAAAGTGGCATATTAAAAACAAGATAAAATCATCATATATGTTCTATACTGAATCGGACATATAAGATATATTACTCTACATCATTCAATAACACTCACATTGAATTCAATATTAAGGCCAAAGGGTTGTAATGACTTTAAAGTAAAGATCCATTTCAGCTCCTTTTTTCTAAGGATGTGTTCTCTATCACCTCTTCTCAAAACCCCCACTGAATCGATCACACGGAATCTCAGTCGGTTGACAGAGTGGCCATACTCCACAAAGTGTTTCTCCACCGGCTTATCCACCTTTTTCTTCCGGATTGTACTCTTGTGTTTATTAATCCTCTCCCTAACTTCCATGGTTGTATCACCGATATAAATCAAGCTACATGGGCACTGGATCATATATACCACATCCCTAGATCTACAAGTGTAGAAATATGTCATTGGGGATTTCTAGATATATGATAATTTTATCTTGTTTTTAATATGTCACTTAGGCCTCATGCACACAACAGTGAAAAGAAACGTCCGTTAAAAACGGACACATTGTCAGTTTTTCATGGCCATTTTGCATCAGTGTGTGCATCCATTTTCTGGCCGTGTGTCAGTTTTTAATGTCCGTTTTGCATTAGTTTTACATGTTCGTTAAAAACGGACATGAAAAATTGATGAATTTGATTGGCAGTTATTTCTAGACCCATCCTTCTGAGAACACCCACAGGATGGTAGGCCCCCAGCTAAAATAACGTCCCCCATGTAGGCCCCCAGCTAAATAAATGTCCCCCACAATGTATATAATTTATTTTATAGTGCCCCCAGCTTTAATAATGCCCCCATGTAAGCCCCCGGCTAAATAAATGTCCTCCACAGTGTATATATCATTTTATTGATAGTGCCCCCAGCTTTAATAATTCCCCCATGTAGTCCCCCAGCTAAATAAATGTCCCCCACGGTGTATATAATCTTTTTAACCACCCCTAGCTTTAATAATGCCCCCATGTAGTCCCCCAGCTAAATAAATGTCCCCCATGGTGTATATAATCTTTTTAACCACCCCTAGCTTTGATAATGCCCCCAATGTAGGGCCCCATCTTAAATAATGTCCCCCATAGTGTGTGTGTTTTTTTTTTTTTTAGGGCCCCCAGCTTTATAATGCCCCCCATTGTTTATATAATGCCCCCATAGAGTCCCACAGCCCAAAAAATAAATAAAAAACCCTCACCTTATCCACTTGCTCGCGCTGCAGCAGTCTCTTCTCTCTTCACAGAACAGGACCTGCCGAAGGTGCGCGATGACGTCACTGCAGGCTCCCACGTGGTTACGTCACCACGCAGATCGCAGGTCCTTCGGCAGGTCCTGCTTTGCGAGCAAGTAGATAAAGTGAGTTTTTTTTTAAAACCTCTAAATGGCCTGTGTACCCGTTTCTAACAGCCGTTAGACGGATGCACTCCTGTCAATCGGCCGTTAAAAACGGTCCCATTGATTTCAATGGGGTCTGTCCGGCCGTGAAAACAGCCAAAAATAGGACTGGATCCTGCTAGTAATTACATAGGTGGTAGGAAAATATATATGCATGACAGCCTGGATCTATTTGATGTACATACATATGTGGGTGGCAATCCCATGGTAGAGTTCCTCTATGGGATTGCGCTCTTACAGACAGTGAGCAATTGTCTAGCTATTCCGCCCGTATAAGCGTATCTCCATGGTGATGAGGACGCTTGGCAGTAGATGGGCGGGAGTTGGATTACGATCATGTGATTTTTACATGATTGCCATGTGATGATGCATGATGATGCGAACGGTGCGCACAATGATGAGCTCTTAGACATGCGCAATGGAGATAGAGGAACGCCACTCTGCAGCCCGAATCTCTCCGTGTGGACACCATGATTGGTTACCTTATCTTTTTAAGGTAGACACATATGTTTTTTATGTTTTTTAGTGCATATAATTACTATTGATTTGAGATTGTGGGAGGTTATATGAATGATTGGTTAATCCGATCCGAAGTGTGTTTGGGGGTTGTGACACCCAATGGGGCTATTTTCACTTTTATGGATTGTTATGATCACTTGTTATTAGCTTGAAAAAGGCTACCATGTAGCCAAAACGTTGCTGCTTTTTTGTGTACACATTCTTTTTAAGTACAAGAAATAAAGATGGAACTAATGCTGCCGTGACCGTTTTGTGATTGCTGATCCATATATGGAGTCAGTGTTATGAATCTGAAAGGGGCATTCCCAAGCATGGTCACACCCTGAAAACAATTGCTGATCTTAGGGAGACCAGCTGCAGAAAACACTGTGGAGCCTCATTTAAGAGTCTTGACATAACAATCCAAAGTGCAAAGCTCCCTGGGAAACAGTAATATGCAAAATAACTGTTGAGCCCCAGTTATGGGTCTTCAACACAGTGAAAGCCAGATATCCCTCAAAAGAAGGAAAACCGAGCAAAAGGGTGTCCCCATTACAGAGATCACCAAATCCATCATATTAAGTTGCCCCTATGTCAAGATCCCGCTCTTTTACAAGCTTTAAGGATGTGATGGGGAAGACCTAAGCCAGTTATCCATCCACAGACAGCTGGTTCATTCACACAGTCAGTATTCGGTCAGTGACTTCCATCAGTGATTTTGAGCCAAACCCAGGTGTGGCTCTAAACACAGAACAGGTGCAGATCTTTCCCTTATACCTTATGTCTGTGGAGGCTCCGAACCTGGATTTGGCTCACAATCACTGATGGAAGTCACTGACCAAAACACTGACGTGTGAATTAGGCTTAACAAGTTATTCTGCCTCCACAGAACTGGTGGGACTGCCACTGATTACGAAGACGAGAACCTTTACCTTGCAGCAACTCCTAAAATGGATGAAGCTGCAAGTCGTGCATGAGCACTGTTGCTATATATCACTATGGGACTGCTAGAGATAGATGAGTACAATGACTCTGCCATGTTCGGCAAGTCCCATAGAAATGGAGTGGCAGTACGTACAGTGGATATAAAAAGTCTACACACCCCTGTTAAAATGTCAGTTTTTTGTGATGTCAAAAAATAAGATAAAAATAAATCATTTCAGAACTTTTTCCACCTTTAATGTGACCTATAAACTGTATAACTCAATTGAAAACAAACTGAAATCTTTTATGTAGAGGGAAGAAAAAATATAAAAATAAAATAATATGGTTGCATACGTGTGCACACCCTTAAACTAATACTTTGTTGAAGCACCCTTTGATTTTATTACTTTTTGGGTATCAGTTTATCAGCATGGCACATTTTGACTTGGCAAGATTTGCCCACTCTTCTTTGCAAAAACACTCCAAATCTGTCAGATTGCAAGGGCATCTCCTGTGCACAGCCCTCTTCAGATCACCCCACAGATTTTCAATCAGATTCAGGTCTGGGCTCTGGTTGGGCCATTACAAAACTTTAATCTTCTTCTGGTGAAGCCATTACTTTGTTGATTTGGATGTATGCTTTGGGTCGTTGTCATTCTGAAAGATGAAGTTCCTCTTCATGTTCAGCTTTCTAGCAGAAGCCTGAAGGTTTTGTGCCAATATTGACTGGTATTTGGAACTGTTCATAATTCCCTCTAGCTTAACTAAGACCCCAGTTCCAGCTGAAGAAAAACAGCCCCAAAGCATGATGCTGCCACCACCATGCTTCACTGTGGGTATGGTGTTCTTTTGGTGATGTGCAGTGTTGTTTTTGCGCCAAACATATCTTTTGAAATTATGGCCAAAAAGTTCAACCTTGGTTTCATCAGACCATAACACCTTTTCCCACATGCTTTTAGGAGACATCAGATGTGTTTTTGCAAAATGTAGCCTGGCTTGGATGTTTTTCTTTGTAAGAAAAGGCTTTCATCTTGCCACTCTACCCCATAGCCTAGACATATGAAGAATACGGGAGCTTGTTGTCACATGTACCACACGGCCAGTACTTGCCAGATATTCCTGCAGCTCCTTTAATGTTGCTGTAGGCCTTTTGGTAGCCTCCCAGACCAGTTTTCTTCTTGTCTTTTAATCAATTTTGGAGAGACGTCCAGTTCTTGGTAATGTCATTGTTGTGCCATATTTTCTCCACTTTTTGATGACTGTCTTCACTGTGTTCCATGGTATATCTAATGCCTTGGAAATTCTTTTGTACCCTTCTCCTGACTGATACCTTTTAACAATGAGATCCCTCTGATGCTTTGGGAGCTCTCTGTGGACCATGGCTTTTGCTGTGGGATGCGACTAAGAAAATTTCAGTAAAGACCAACTAGAGCAGCTGACCTTTATTTGGGGTTAATCAGAGGAACTTTAAATTATGGCAGGTGTATGCTGACTCCTATTTAACATGATTTTGAATGTGATTGCTTAAAGGGAACCTGTCACCAGTTTTATGGTGTCCTAACTAAGGGCAACATAAATAAGTGACTGATTCGCTTAGCAAAATGCTGGGTCACTTTCTTTAATTGACCCAGTCAATCTGCCAACATCTTGTATTGAAAAGCTCCAGCTGATAATGAGGAGTCATGAATATTCATGAGCTCCTGACTCTCCCCGCCCACCTGCTGCGGAATGACAGTTATTTCCCATATGAATCAGCAGCAGGTGGGCAGGGGAGTGGCTGTAGCTCTAAAATAAATATACGCTGGACTCAATTACATCACGCCGGACTAAAATCAGCTCATTAGCATGCGGCATCTTCGTGTGTATATTATGAGGTAACCATCTGTCACACCAGTAAGTGAATACGTCTAAGGTACTTTTTAGTAGTTAATGATTGTATATAATTAGTTAGATTATAATCAAATATCCACATGACAGGTTCCCTTTAATTATGAACACAGCTACATTCCCATTATTTTAGTTTTTTTTTGTTTTCTTCCCTCCACCTAAAAGATTTCAGTTTGTTTTTCAATTGAGTTGTACAGTTTATAGGCCACATTAAAGGTGGAAAAAGTTCTGAAATGATTTATCTTTGTCTCATTTTTTTTTACATCACAGAAACCTGACAGGTGTGTGTAGACTTTTTATATCCACTGTATGTTTAACCTGCCACTCCATTCATTTCCGGGGTTTCCGCAGGGTACAGGGCCCCCTTGTTGTGATCCTGGGGTGTCCCAGTAAAATAATAGTTTTCCCTTATCCTGTGGATAGAGTATAACTTGATGTAACCAAAATATCCCTATAAGTAAGATTTCAATAATGTGACAGCATGCAATACAGCATGTTGTACTGAATATAGTAAACAGCCATTCACAATGTAATATTCCAGAGATATGCTTCCTTGTTATCTGTCTTCTTGGAATGTGAGGCATTGATGGTTGGCTTGGCGCAGTTCTTAAGAGATTACATTTTCTTGTTGCAAAAGGTTTTTTATATGTATAATTTTCGCTTATGCACAGCAGAACATATTTTTCATACGTCTTTAAGAATCAAAATAATATTACAGACAGGCAGGGCATCAATATGAATTTATTTTACATTTTTCACTCTTTTCATTATTACACCATCATACATATATGTATGCATAACTATCTGTCCTACCTGTCTAGAAATGGCCCCTTAAACTGCCCTTACTTAATGAAGTGCCCAGATAATCTGCATAGATCATGGGATGCTAGATATCCATTCCTGGCCTCATAGTAGCCATTTCATCTGAACAGTCACACATCTTTATGGAGTTATTGACAGCACACACATCATTATCTATCTAATCAGATGACGACAGCTGGCCGAAGGACCACTTTAGAGTAATCCCTAGTGAAATCATGCTATGAGGTCATTGACTCTTCTAATAGTGGTGCTCGAACTGATGCAGTGCTTCTGTAGGACCCTCATTCATAGATAATGTCCTCCACCCAACTCTCAAAAAGCTTAGGGGTCTTCAGGAGAGATCACTGTAGCTGTGATGTCATCCTTTATATAAAATGGATGTATCCACACCTGCAAGAAGGAATACAACATACTTATTAATAATTCCCAGGCAATTACTGAATATCAATATAGGAGAAGCAAAAAGCTTGAAGGGAACCAGACATGAACCAAACCCCTGATAGCAACAGATACAAGAAATCATTTCAACTGGAACACTGATCTCCAACTCCCATCATAAAAAAATACTTAGCAGTTGTCAGAACATGTTTATTTTCAACTAACCAGATATCTTGGGGGAGATTTTCAAGGCCAGCGATATCCCTTGCACTGGCAAAGGATGCACTTAACCCCTTCCCCTGTATGCATTTTTGGGTTGTCGCGTTCCAACAGCTATACTTGTTTTATGTTTCAGTTGATGCAGCCATATGAGGGCTTTTCTTTTGTGGGAGAAGCATTTTTTAATGCTTCATTTTTGGATACACATAGATGTATCCTGATTAACTTTTATAAACTTTTTCAGAAGGGAATGGAAAAACAGCAATACTGTTATTGAGTTTTCATGTTATACATTTTTCAACATAAATAACATGATAACTTTACTCTCTGGGTTAGTACGATTACAGTGATACCTAATACATATATTTTTTTTTTTTTAAGTTTTACAATTTTTACACAATAAAACACCTTTAAAATAAAATGGTAAAATCTTTTTGCATCGCCACATCCCCAAACCAAAAACCAGAACTTTCTTTATTTTTCTTCCTACTGAGGGCTTGGTTTTTGCAGCTTAACTTGTAGTTTTCATTGGAGTATGTCCCGCTGCCAAATAGGAAGGGAGTAAGTGCACCCCCTGTCTGTCACCCACGCCTCTGTCCCTACCTACTTGCACTTGCCCGTCCTAGGTAACGGAGTTCAACTGGGCGGCGGTCCCTGACCTCAATATGTGTGGAGAGACAGAGAGGACAGAGATGGAATAGCGGGCGGAGCAGTGAAACAGTAATAGACCAAGCTAGGCCAAGAGGGTAAGGGCGGATGGCAAGCCAGGGTTCCAACACAGAGGTCAAGTCAACACGGAGGAACAACAAGACAAGTCCGTATGCAAGCCAAAGGGTCAAAAACCGGAGGTAGCGTCAGTACACAAGAATGAACAAGAACAGGTCAGGTCACAAGCCGAAGGTCAAGCCAAGAGGTCACGTCAGGAACTAGAAGCAAGCAGTTGCGGGTCAAAAAACAGGCACGGATCAATATCCAGATAGCGCAGGGAACACAATAGCAAATAGCCTTAGGAAACATAATCACAGGCAACCTTTGGCCAGCAGGTTGCCTGTTTATATACTGAATGGCAGGGGTCATGTGACATGGCCAGCGCCACATGACTTCCCACCAAGACTGTAGCTGAGCGCCGAGTGCCCAGCTCGGCGCTCAGCCCCTAGACCATTACTATGGTAATGGGGGACGCCGACTGCACAGAGAGGAAGCGTGCGGCTGGGCGAGCCCCTCCCCCATTACCCCAGCAACCAAGACGCTACAGCAGGATTCGGTGTGCGTGCCTGCCTCCGTGTCACACCAGGGCGCCGGCGGCGCAGGAGAGGAGAAGCACATTGCCGGCGCCCTTTGACAGTACCCCCTCCTTCCACGAGGGGCTTCTGGACCCAAGGACCACAGGAGCGGCTTCTCCGGGTGATCACGGTGGAATTTTTTTATCAAATCGGTGGCATGCATCCTATGCACTGGTACCCAGCACCTCTCCTCAGGTCCGAAACCCTTCCAATGGACCAAGTACTGTAAAGAGTTCCAAACCCTCCTGACATCAATAATCTTAGAGATGACAAATTTGTCTTGGCCCTCTACCTCCACAGGAGAAGAAGGTCCTTGTGAAGGAACCACGGGCGAAATGTATCTCTTTAGCAGCGATTTGTGAAATACATTGTTGATGCAGGTAGTTTTAATCTAAAGTCAGGTAGTTTTAATCTAAAAGACACGGGATTAATAATGTCAATAATCTCGTAGGGTCCAACAAAATGCGGCGCAAACTTTCTGGACACCCCTTTCAAGGAAAGATTCATGGTGGACAGCCACACCTTGTCACCGACCTCAAAATCAACACCCTTGGAGCGTCTCTTATCAGCTTGCTCCTTCTGAACCTCCTGGGCCTTTTCCAGGTTCGTTTGAACCTGGGCCCAGACTGTGCACAGTAAAACTATCTGCCTCCGGGTTGAGTGAGGACACTGAAGGACTTGGACTAAAATGAGGATGGAAGCCCAGGTTACAGAAAAAATGGAGACACCCCGTGGACGAGTTCACCCGATTGTTGATGGCAAACTCTGCCAACGGAAGGTATCTCACTCACCGGTGCTGATTGTTGGACACATAGCATCTCAGAAATTTTTCAACCGTCTGATTCAACCGTTCCATCTGCCTATCCTGGTCTCAGGATGGAAGGATGACGAAAAGGACAATGAAATTTCGCATCTTTGACAGAAGGCTTTCCAAAACTTAAAAACGAACTGAACACCCCTGTTAGAGACAATATTTTCGGGAACTCTATGGAAGCGTACAATGTGGTCAATAAACAAAGATTAGGCATTAGGAAACTTAATCAGAGGGACGAAGTGCACCATTTTACTAAATCGGTCGACCACTAGAGATGTCGCGAACGGCGAACGCGAATTTCCTCAAATGTTCTCGAACGGGCGAACCGCCATAGACTTTAATAGGCAGGTGAATTTTAAAACCCACAGGGACTCTTTCTAGCCACAGTAGTGATGGAAAAGTTGTTTCAAGGGGACTAACACCTGGACTGTGGCATGCCGGAGGGGGATCCATGGCAAAACTCCCATGGAAAATTACATAGTTGACACAGAGTTGGGTTTTAATCCATAAAGGGCATAAATCACCTAACAATCCAATTTTTTTTTTAACAACGTGGTTTAAAACATCCAGTGTGTGTATACGATCAGGTATGATGTTGTATCGATCAGGTAGTGTAAGGGTTACGCCCGCTTCACAGACATTGACAGACCAAACTCCCCTTTTAATGCACTGCAAACAACCGCAAACTCTCCATTTGCCCAACCGCAAACTCCCCATTTGCACAAGGTTGGATACCAAGCTAGCCATGTCCCGTTGATGTCATTGAAGGTTTCTTCCTCCACCCAGCCACGTACAACACCAAGGGTCCCTGAAAGGTGAATTGAATTGATTTTTCGAACGGGGAGATGGTTAAAAAAACGCTGGCTCCCTCCCCTTTGTTTGAATCCACGGTCACTGCGTCTGCGCCGTGCAATTTACTCTCACACCCGATATGAGTGGTATTTTCTGTAGTTCTCTTCTCATCAGTTTAATCCTTGTTATGTCCCCAATCTGGGGTCCATTTATTGAATTGATTTTTCGAACGGGGAGATGGTTAAAAAAAGCTGGCTCCCTCCCCTTTGTTTGAATCCACGGTCACTGCGTCTGCGCCGTGCAATTTACTCTCACACCTGATATGAGTGTTATTTTCTGTAGTTCTTTTCTCATCAGTTTAATCCCTGTTTCGTCCCCAATCTGGGGTCCATTTATTGAATTGATTTTTCGAACGGGGAGATGGTTAAAAAAACGCTGGCACCCTCCCCTTTGTTTTAATCCACGGTCACTGCGTCTGCGCCGTGCAATTTACTGTCACACCCGATATGAGTGGTATTTTCTGTAGTACTATTCTCATCAGTTTAATCCCTGTTACGTCCCCTATCAGGACGTGTATTGAATGGATTTTAGACAACCGCAAACAGTTGTCAAAAGTTGACAAACTCCTTGCAGAAATGTGATTTATCTGTGTGCGTCCTTCTTGTTACTTCCAATTTGGGGCACTGAGCGTGCGCCGTGCAATGTACTCTGCCACACGGTATGAGTGGTGTGTTAACTAGTACTATTCTTATCAGTTTAATCCCTGTTACGTCCCCTATCCGGGGGCTTGTGTTGAATTGATTTTAGGAAGATGGAAAAAGCAGCTTGGTCGGTCCTCTTACTCCCAAGTTGGGGCACTGTGTGTGCACAGAGCAATGTGCTGTGACACCCTATATGAGTGGTGTCTTAACTAGTACTATTCCTATCAGTTTAATCCCTGTTACGTCCCCTATCCGGGGACGTGTGTCGAATTGATTAACCATTGTCAAATTAACGAACCATTACGACATCCTGAAATAATTTAGTTCTGAGCTCTGTACTTGCTTTGTATTGGAATTGATGGGGATTTTTTTAATTGCATTATTTCTAATAAACTATTAAGAGACTTTATTATGATTTTTTTATTTTATGTATTAAAAACCCATACAACTTAAAAAAAAGAAAGAAAATTTATGTTTTTTTCTATGAAAAATTATCCAGCCGATCGCTCTTGGTCTGATCATAATGAAGCAACGGCCTTATCATCTGGGGTGTGGCAACATTGCCAACACACTCATAGAGGTGATGATCGCTTCATTGTGATACGCAAGCCCCTTCACCACAACAAGGTAATGATCACGAAGGGGAATTGACACTTGTATGTGCCATTTTTTTTGTTTTGTTTTGTTTTTCCAGCCACAGTGCAGCACCAGAGGACAGAAAAATTAGGCATGTACACATGCCTGAAAAATAATGGTACTGTTGCAGCCGCTGTTGTAGCAGCGGCCGGAAAAATCGATGTTTTCCAGGCAGAAAGGTGACTAAAACATTGCGGCTTGAACCCTAGTTGATGGCGGAGAATTCACGAAAGTCATCCGGTATGCAGACATTAAATACAGCAGCGTGGGGACCATTTTGAGGCCAAGGCATGTCATCTGGCCTTTTGTTAGTCAAACGTATCCACCACTGTCAGTCCCTGCCTCATTCATCTTAATGAAGGTGAGGTAATCAACACTTTTTTGACCGAGGCGACTTCTCTTGTCAGTGACAATGCCTCCTGCTGCACTGAAGGTCCTTTCTGACAGGACACTTGAAGCGGGCAGGCCAGAAGTTCTATTGCAAACTGGGATAGCTCTGGCCACAGGTCAAGCCTGCACACCCAGTAGTCAAGGGGTTCATCGCTCCTCAGGAGGTCGATATCTGCAGTTAAGGCGAGGTAGTCTGCTACCTGTCGGTCGAGTCGTTCTCTAAGGCTGGATCCCGAAGGGCTGTGGCGATGTGTAGGACTGAAAAAGCTCTGCATGTCATCCATCAACAACACATCTGTAAAGCGTCCTGTCCTTGCCACCGTGGTCGTGGTAGGAGGAGGATTACTTTCACCTCTTCCCCAGTTAGATTTCCGTTGTGCTGTGACATCCCCCTTATAAGCTGTGTAAAGCATGTTTTTTTGTTTGGTTTTGAACTGCTGCATCCTTTCCGACTTTTGGTAATTTAGTAACATTTCCGCCACTTTCTGCTTATACCGAGGGTCTAGTAGCATGGCCACCCAGTACAAGTCGTTCTCCTTCATCCTTTTTATACGAGGGTCCCTCAACAGACATGACAGCATTAAAGACCCCATTTGCACAAGGTTGTATGCCGAGCTACTCATTTCCCGTTCCTCGTCCTCACTGATGTCATTGACGGTCTGTTCTTCCCCCCAGCCACGTACAACACAATGGGTCCCAGATAGGTGACAACAACGAGCACCCTGGGATGCCTGCTGTGGTTGGTCTTCCTCCTCCTCAAAGCCACATTCCTTTTCTGACTCCTCTTCCTCATACTTCTCTTCCAGCGTTGCCGCAGGTCCGGCAAGCGATGATGGCAAGGCTGTTTCTGGTGGTGATGGTGACCACAACTCTTCCTCTTCCTCTTCACGCTTATCTACAGCCTGATCCAGCACTCTTCGCAGGGCACGCTCCAGGAATAAAACAAATGGGATGAGGTCGCTGATGGTTTGTCACCTCCTCAAAAGGACGCATGAGCCTACAGGCATTGCGCATGAGCGTCCAGTAACGTGTCAAAAAAATTCCCAGCTCCGCAGAGGCTGTCCTAGCACCCCAGTCATACAAATACTCGTTGACGGCTTTTTCTTGTTGGAGCAGGCGGTCGAACATTAGGAGTGTTGAATTCCAACGTGTCGGGCTGTCGCAAATCAAGCGCCTCACTGGCATGTTGTTTCGTCGCTGAATATCGGAAAAGTGCGCCATGGATGTGTAGGAACGCCTGAAATGGCCACACACCTTCCTGGCCTGCTTGAGGATGTCCTGTAAGCCTGGGTACATAGACACAAAGCATTGTATGATGAGATTCAACACATGTGCCATGCACGGCACATCTGACAACTTGCCCAAATTCAATGCCGCCAACAAATTGCTTCCATTGTCACACACCACTTTGCCGATCTCCAGTTGGTGCGGGGTCAGCCACTGATCCACCTGTGCGTTCAGGGCGGACAGGAGTGCTGGTCCGGTGTGGCTCTCTGCTTTCAGGCAAGTCAACCCCAAGACAGCGTGACACTGTCGTATCCGGGATGTGGAATAGCCCCTGGGGAGCTGGGGGGATTCAGTTGGTATGCAGCCAGACGCCGCAGCAGAAGAGGACTCAGCTGAGGAGGCTATCGAAGAGGATGGAGTAGGAGGAGTAGAGGAGGTGGCAGTAGGCCTGCCTGCAAGTCGTGGCGGTGTCACCAACTCCGCTGCAGAGCCACGCATTCCATGCTTGTCAGCCGTCAGCAGGTTGACCCAATGCGCAGTGTACGTGATATGCCGTGCTTTGCAGACCAGGTATCAGTGGTCAGATGGACCCTTGCCCCAACACTGTATGCCAGAGATGCCATGACTTCCTTTTCAATAACAGTAGAGGTTTGGGATTGCCTTTTTTGAAAAAAAAAATTGTCCGGGTACCTTCCACTGTGGTGTCCCAATAGCGACAAATTTTTTGAAGGCCTCAGACTCCACCAGCTGGTATGGTAAAAGCTGGCGGGCTAAGAGTTCCGTCAAGCCAGCTGTCAGACACCGGGCAAGGGGGTGACTCTGTGACATTGGCTTCTTACGCTCAAACATTTCCTTGACAGACACCTCACTGTTGGCAGATGAGATGGAACTGCTGAAGGTGAGAGGCGGAGTGGCGGGTGGTTGAGAGGGGGCAAGGAGGACAGCAGTTGTTACCGTGGCTGAAGATGCTGGACCAGGAGGAGGATGGTGGCTTTGAGTTTGTGTGCTGCTTGTACTCATGTGTTGATCTCATTGGCATTTATGATGTGAGATCATGTGCCTTCGCAAAGCACATGGGTGTTGGACTTCACACGACTCAGTTTCTTTTGGCACAGGTTGCAAATGGCATTGCTGTTATCAGAGGCAGACACACAAAAAAAATGCCACACTGCTGAGCTTTGCAATGACGGTATTTTGGTGGTGGCAACAGCATGCGTTGATTGGCGTGCTGTCTGGCTGACCCCGGGTGCCGATACATGCTGTCTGACTGTGCCACTAGCTCCTTGCGACGACCTCCCCCTGCTTCCAACTTGTCTTCTCCTTCTCTCTGTCTCCCCTTCTGAACTTTCCCCCTCTTCTTCTTCTCTTCGAGCAGGCACCCACTTGGCATCCACAGACACATCGTCATCATCAACCACTTCACTTGTATCTGACACCTCAGCAAAGGAAGCAGCAGCGGGTACAACATCATCATCATCATCATCATCATCACACTGTACGTCCATGTGTGTAATCCTGCCTGACTGAGACATATCCCTGTTATCTACATCCTCTGGCAATAATGGTTGCGCATCACTAATTTCATCCAACTGATGTGTAAATAACTCCTCTGATGGATCAAGTGAAGCGGCTGTGGTGGCGGCAGGCGGGAGAGTGGTAACTTGAGAGAAGGTGACCGAAGCTGAGCTGGAGGAGGAGGGTCCGTCAAGGTTCTTAGCGGAAGCTGTTGAAGATTAGGTGTCCTGTGTAAGCCAGTCAACTATGTCCTCAGAATTTTTCGGGTTCAGGGTACGTGGCCTCTGAACACTGGGCATTATTCCAGGGCCAGTGGAAATCACAGCACCACGACCACGATGGTGCCTGCGGGGTGGCCTGCCTCTGCCTGTCATTTTTTTAAAATAAGTGGTACTATGCGTGCAAGGTACTGTGCCACCCTATATAAGTGGTGGGCAGTGGGCACAGTACAGTCTGTGTGGGCCTGACACACACTGGCTTGCAACTGCGATTATATCACAGAGAAAAAATAAATAGACTTTAGTTTTTTCTGCAAGGTATTGTGACACCCTGTAACGGTATGAGTGGTGGCCTGGCCAGTGGCCACAGTACAGTCTGTAGGCCAGACACTCACTGGCTTGCAACTGCGATTATATTTATTACAGAGAAAAAAAAAATTTACTTTAGTTTTATCTGCAAGGTATTGTGACACCCTGTAACGGTATGAGTGGTGGCCTGGCCAGTGCCCACAGTACAGTCTTTGGGCCAGACACTCACTGGCTTGCAACTGCGATTATATTTATTACAGAGAAATAATAAATTGACTTTAGTTTTATAGGCAAGGTATTGTGACACCCTGTAACGGTATAAGTGGTGGCCTGGCCAGTAGCCACAGTACAATCTGTGGGCCAGACACTCACTGACTTGCAACTGTGATTATATTTATTACAGAGAAATAATAAATTGACTTTAATTTTATCTGCAAGGTATTGTGACACCCTGTAACGGTATGAGTGGTGGCCTGGCCAGTGGATACAATACAGTCTGTGTGGGCCAGACACTCACTGGCTTGCAACTGCGATTATATTTATTACAGAGAAAAAAAAATTTACTTTAGTTTTATCTGCAAGGTATTGTGACACCCTGTATGAATGGTGTGCACACAGTACAGTCTTTGGGCCAGACACTCACTGTCTGGCAACTGCAATTATATTAAAAAAATACAAATAAATAGATTTTTTTTTATCTGCAAGGTACTGTGACACCCTATATGAGTGGTGTGCACAGTCTGTGGGCCTGCAGCCTCTCACACACGGGCAGGCAACTGCAATATATATATATATATATATATATATACAGTATAGACCAAAAGTTTGGACACACCTTCTCATTCAAAGAGTTTTCGTTATTTTCATGACTATGAAAATTGTAGATTCACACTGAAGGCATCAAAACTATGAATTAACACATGTGGAATTATATACATAACAAAAAAGTGTGAAACAACTGAAAATATGTCATATTCTAGGTTCTTCAAAGTAGCCACCTTTTGCTTTGATTACTGCTTTGCACACTCTTGGCATTCTCTTGATGAGCTTCAAGAGGTAGTCACCTAAAATGGTTTTCACTTCACAGGTGTGCCCTGTCAGGTTTAATAAGTGGGATTTCTTGCCTTATAAATGGGGTTGGGACCATCAGTTGCGTTGTGGAGAAGTCAGGTGGATACACAGCTGATAGTCCTACTGAATAGACTGTTAGAATTTGTATTATGGCAAGAAAAAAGTAAAGAAAAACGAGTGGCCATCATTACTTTAAGAAATGAAGGTCAGTCAGTCCGAAAAACTGGGAAAACTTTAAAAAGTGTCCCCAAGTGCAGTCACAAAAACCATCAAGCGCTACAAAGAAACTGTCTCACATGCGGACCGGCCCAGGAAAGGAAGACCAAGAGTCACCTCTGCTGCGGAGGATAAGTTCATCCGAGTCACCAGCCTCAAAATCGCAGGTTAACAGCAGCTCAGATTAGAGACCAGATCAATGCCACACAGAGTTCTAGCAGCAGACACATCTCTAGAACAACTATTAAGAGGAGACTGTGTGAATCAGGCCTTCATGGTAGAATATCTGCTAGGAAACCACTGCTAAGGACAGGCAACAAGCAGAAGAGACTTGTTTGGGCTAAAGAACACAAGGAATGGACATTAGACCAGTGGAAATCTGTGCTTTGGTCTGATGAGTCCAAATTTGAGATCTTTGGTTCCAACCACCGTGTGTTTGTGCGACGCAGAAAAGGTGAACGGATGGACTCTACATGCCTGGTTCCCACCGTGAAGCATGGAGGAGGAGGTGTGATGGTGTGGGGGTGCTTTACTGTTGGGGATTTATTCAAAATTGAAGGCATACTGAACCAGCATGGCTACCACAGTATCTTGCAGCAGCATGCTATTCCATCTGGTTTGCATTTAGTTGGACCATCATTTATTTTTCAACAGGACAATGACTCCAAGCACACCTCCAGCCTGTGTAAGGGCTATTTTACCATGAAGGAGAGTGATGGGGTGCTGCGCCAGATGAGCTGGCCTCCACAGTCATCGGACCTGAACCCAATCGAGATGGTTTGGGGTGAGCTGGACCGCAGAGTGAAGGCAAAAGGGCCAACAAGTGCTAAGCATCTATGGGAACTCCTTCAAGACTGTTGGAAGACCATTTCAGGTGACTACCTCTTGAAGCTCATCAAGAGAATGCCAAGAGTGTGCAAAGCAGTAATCAAAGCAAAAGGTGGCTACTTTGAAGAACCAAGAATATGACATATTTTCAGTTGTTTCACACTTTTGTGTTATGTATATAATTCCACATGTGTTAATTCATAGTTTTGATGCCTTCAGTGTGAATCTACAATTTTCATAGTCATGAAAATAAAGAAAACTCTTTGAATGAGAAGGTGTGTCCAAACTTTTGGTCTGTACTGTATACTGTATATATAAAAAAAACAGACTGATGTACCAGCCCTAAAAAGGGCTTTTTGGGGTGCTGTCAGGATGCTGTCCTTACAGCAGATGAGTCTGTGGACACAGAACACTGCCCTAGCTATCGATTTCCCTATTAAATCAGCAGCAGCTACACTGTCCCTCCTCTCACTAAGAATGCAGCTTCCGAATGAATCTAAAATGGATGCTGTCCAGGAGGTGGGAGTGCCTGGGAGGGAGGGTCTGCTGCTGATTGGCTGGAATGTGTCTGCTGACTGTGAGGTACAGGGTAAAAGTTTGCTCAATGATGATGTATAGGGGGCGGACCGAACATTGCATATGTTCGCCCGCCGCTGCGAACGCGAACAAGCCATGTTCGCCGTGAACTGTTCGCCGGCGAATAGTTCGGGACATCACTATCGACCACTAACCCCAAACCAATGACTTCCCCTCAGAGGTTGGCAAGTCAGTAATAAAATCCATGGAAATATGTGACCATGGCCTGCACGGAATGGGTAGGGGTCGTAATTCATCAGCAGGACTCGTTCTCGGAGATTTAGATTTGGCACATACCTCACAAGTAGATCCGAACCCGATCCGAACTTCGTCCCGAACCCGAACCCCATTGAAGTCAATGGGGACCCGAACTTTTCGGCACTAAAAAGGCTGTAAAACAGCCCAGGAAAGAGCTAGAGGGCTGCAAAAGGCAGCAACATGTAGGTAAATCCCCTGCAAACAAATGTGGATAGGGAAATGAATTAAAATAAAAATTAAATAAATAAAAATTAACCAAAATCAATTGGAGAGAGGTCCCATAGCAGAGAATCTGGCTTCACGTCACCCACCACTGTAAGAGTCCATTTTCATAAATTTAGGCCCAGCACCCAGGCAGAGGAGAGAGGTCCCGTAACAGAGAATCTGGCTTCATGTCAGCAGAGAATTAGTCTGCATGTCATAGCAGAGAATGAGGCTTCACGTCAGCCACCACTGCAACAGTCCATTGGCATATATTTAGGCCCAGCACCCAGGCAGAGGAGGGAGGTCCCGTAACAGAGAATCTGTCTTCATGTCAGCAGAGAATCAGTCTGCATGTCATAGCAGAGAATGAGGCTTCACGTCAGCCACCACTGCAACAGTCCATTGGCATATATTTAGGCCCAGCACCCAGGCAGAGGAGGGAGGTCCCGTAACAGAGAATCTGTCTTCATGTCAGCAGAGAATCAGTCTGCATGTCATAGCAGAGAATGAGGCTTCACGTCAGCCACCACTGCAACAGTCCATTGGCATATATTTAGGCCCAGCACCCAGGCAGAGGAGGGAGGTCCCGTAACAGAGAATCTGTCTTCATGTCAGCAGAGAATCAGTCTGCATGTCATAGCAGAGAATGAGGCTTCACGTCAGCCACCACTGCAACAGTCCATTGGCACATATTTAGGCCCAGCACCCAGGCAGAGGAGGGAGGTCCCGTAACAGAGAATCTGTCTTCATGTCAGCAGAGAATCAGTCTGCATGTCATAGCAGAGAATGAGGCTTCACGTCAGCCACCACTGCAACAGTCCATTGGCATATATTTAGGCCCAGCACACACACAGGCAGAGGAGAGAGGTCCCGTAACAGAGAATCTGTCTTCATGTCAGCAGAGAATTAGTCTGCATGTCATAGCAGAGAATGAGGCTTCACGTCAGCCACCACTGCAACAGTCCATTGGCATATATTTAGGCCCAGCACCCAGGCAGAGGAGGGAGGTCCCGTAACAGAGAATCTGTCTTCATGTCAGCAGAGAATCAGTCTGCATGTCATAGCAGAGAATGAGGCTTCACGTCAGCCACCACTGCAACAGTCCATTGGCATATAGTTAGGCCCAGCACACACACAGGCAGAGGAGAGAGGTCCCGTAACAGAGAATCTGTCTTCATGTCAGCAGAGAATTAGTCTGCATGTCATAGCAGAGAATGAGGCTTCACGTCAGCCACCACTGCAACAGTCCATTGGCATATATTTAGGCCCAGCACCCAGGCAGAGGAGGGAGGTCCCGTAACAGAGAATCTGTCTTCATGTCAGCAGAGAATCAGTCTGCATGTCATAGCAGAGAATGAGGCTTCACGTCAGCCACCACTGCAACAGTCCATTGGCATATATTTAGGCCCAGCACACACACAGGCAGAGGAGAGAGGTCCCGTAACAGAGAATCTGTCTTCATGTCAGCAGAGAATTAGTCTGCATGTCATAGCAGAGAATGAGGCTTCACGTCAGCCACCACTGCAACAGTCCATTGGCATATATTTAGGCCCAGCACCCAGGCAGAGGAGGGAGGTCCCGTAACAGAGAATCTGGCTTCATGTCAGCAGAGAATCAGTCTGCATGTCATAGCAGAGAATGAGGCTTCACGTCAGCCACCACTGCAACAGTCCATTGGCATATATTTAGGCCCAGCACACACACAGGCAGAGGAGAGAGGTCCCGTAACAGAGAATCTGGCTTCATGTCAGCAGAGAATCAGTCTGCATGTCATAGCAGAGAATGAGGCTTCACGTCAGCCACCACTGCAACAGTCCATTGGCATATATTTAGGCCCAGCACACACACAGGCAGAGGAGAGAGGTCCCGTAACAGAGAATCTGTCTTCATGTCAGCAGAGAATTAGTCTGCATGTCATAGCAGAGAATGAGGCTTCACGTCAGCCACCACTGCAACAGTCCATTGGCATATATTTAGGCCCAGCACCCAGGCAGAGGAGGGAGGTCCCGTAACAGAGAATCTGTCTTCATGTCAGCAGAGAATCAGTCTGCATGTCATAGCAGAGAATGAGGCTTCACGTCAGCCACCACTGCAACAGTCCATTGGCATATAGTTAGGCCCAGCACACACACAGGCAGAGGAGAGAGGTCCCGTAACAGAGAATCTGTCTTCATGTCAGCAGAGAATTAGTCTGCATGTCATAGCAGAGAATGAGGCTTCACGTCAGCCACCACTGCAACAGTCCATTGGCATATATTTAGGCCCAGCACCCAGGCAGAGGAGGGAGGTCCCGTAACAGAGAATCTGTCTTCATGTCAGCAGAGAATCAGTCTGCATGTCATAGCAGAGAATGAGGCTTCACGTCAGCCACCACTGCAACAGTCCATTGGCATATATTTAGGCCCAGCACACACACAGGCAGAGGAGAGAGGTCCCGTAACAGAGAATCTGTCTTCATGTCAGCAGAGAATTAGTCTGCATGTCATAGCAGAGAATGAGGCTTCACGTCAGCCACCACTGCAACAGTCCATTGGCATATATTTAGGCCCAGCACTCAGGCAGAGGAGGGAGGTCCCGTAACAGAGAATCTGGCTTCATGTCAGCAGAGAATCAGTCTGCATGTCATAGCAGAGAATGAGGCTTCACGTCAGCCACCACTGCAACAGTCCATTGGCATATATTTAGGCCCAGCACACACACAGGCAGAGGAGAGAGGTCCCGTAACAGAGAATCTGGCTTCATGTCAGCAGAGAATCATTCTGCATGTCATAGCAGAGAATGAGGCTTCACGTCAGCCACCACTGCAACAGTCCATTGGCATATATTTAGGCCCAGCACACACACAGGCAGAGGAGAGAGGTCCCGTAACAGAGAATCTGTCTTCATGTCAGCAGAGAATTAGTCTGCATGTCATAGCAGAGAATGAGGCTTCACGTCAGCCACCACTGCAACAGTCCATTGGCATATATTTAGGCCCAGCACCCAGGCAGAGGAAGGAGGTCCCGTAACAGAGAATCTGGCTTCATGTCAGCAGAGAATCAGTCTGCATGTCATAGCAGAGAATGAGGCTTCACGTCAGCCACCACTGCAACAGTCCATTGGCATATATTTAGGCCCAGCACACACACAGGCAGAGGAGAGAGGTCCCGTAACAGAGAATCTGTCTTCATGTCAGCAGAGAATTAGTCTGCATGTCATAGCAGAGAATGAGGCTTCACGTCAGCCACCACTGCAACAGTCCATTGGCATATATTTAGGCCCAGCACACACACAGGCAGAGGAGAGAGGTCCCGTAACAGAGAATCTGTCTTCATGTCAGCAGAGAATTAGTCTGCATGTCATAGCAGAGAATGAGGCTTCACGTCAGCCACCACTGCAACAGTCCATTGGCATATATTTAGGCCCAGCACCCAGGCAGAGGAGGGAGGTCCCGTAACAGAGAATCTGGCTTCATGTCAGCAGAGAATCAGTCTGCATGTCATAGCAGAGAATGAGGCTTCACGTCAGCCACCACTGCAACAGTCCATTGGCATATATTTAGGCCCAGCACACACACAGGCAGAGGAGAGAGGTCCCGTAACAGAGAATCTGTCTTCATGTCAGCAGAGAATGAGTCTGCATGTCATAGCAGAGAATGAGGCTTCACGTCAGCCACCACTGCAACAGTCCATTGGCATATATTTAGGCCCAGCACCCAGGCAGAGGAGGGAGGTCCCGTAACAGAGAATCTGGCTTCATGTCAGCAGAGAATCAGTCTGCATGTCATAGCAGAGAATGAGGCTTCACGTCAGCCACCACTGCAACAGTCCATTGGCATATATTTAGGCCCAGCACACAGGCAGAGGAGAGAGGTCCCGTAACAGACAATCTGGCTTCATGTCAGCAGAGAATCAGTCTGCATGTCATAGCAGAGAATCAGGCTTCACGTCACCCAACATTGGAACAGTCCATTGGCATATATTTAGGCCCCGGCACCCAGACACAGGAGAGGTTCATTCAACTTTGGGTAGCCTCGCAATATAATGGTAAAATGAAAATAAAAATAGGATTGAATAAGGAAGTGCCCTGGAGTCCAATAATATATGGTTAAGGGGAGGTAGTTAATGTCTAATCTGGACAAGGGACGGACAGATCCTGTGGGATCCATGCCTGGTTCATTTTTATGAACGTCAGCTTGTCCACATTGGCTGTAGACAGGCGGCTGCGTTTGTCTGTAATGACGCCCCCTGCCGTGCTGAATACACGTTCAGACAAAACGCTGGCCGCCGGGCAGGCCAGCACCTCCAAGGCATAAAAGGCTAGCTCTGGCCACGTGGACAATTTAGAGACCCAGAAGTTGAATGGGGCCGAACCATCAGTCAGTACGTGGAGGGGTGTGCACACGTACTGTTCCACCATGTTAGTGAAATGTTGCCTCCTGCTAACACGTTGCGTATCAGGTGGTGGTGCAGTTAGCTGTGGCGTGTTGACAAAAGTTTTCCACATCTCTGCCATGCTAACCCTGCCCTCAAAGGAGCTGGCATTGACACAGCTGCCTTGGCGACCTCTTGCTCCTCCTCTGCCTTGGCCTTGGGCTTCCACTTGTTCCCCTGTGACATTTGGGAATGCTCTCAGTAGCGCGTCTACCAACGTGCGCTTGTACTCGCGCATCTTCCTATCACGCTCCAGTGCAGGAAGTAAGGTGGGCACATTGTCTTTGTAGCGTGGATCCAGCAGGGTGGCAACCCAGTAGTCCGCACAGGTTAAAATGTGGGCAACTCTGCTGTCGTTGCGCAGGCACTGCAGCATGTAGTCGCTCATGTGTGCCAGGCTGCCCAGGGGTAAGGACAAGCTGTCCTCTGTGGGAGGCGTATCGTCATCGTCCTGCCTTTCCCCCCAGCCACGCACCAGTGATGGACCCGAGCTGCGTTGGGTGCCACCCCGCTGTGACCATGCTTCATCCTCATCCTCCTCCACCTCCTCCTCATCCTCGTCCTCCTCGTCCTCCAGTAGTGGGCCCTGTCTGGCCACATTTGTACCTAGCCTCTGCTGTTGCCAAAAACCTCCCTCTGAGTCCCTTCGAAGAGACTGGCCTGAAAGTGCTAAAAATGACCCCTCTTCCTCCTCCTCCTCCTCCTCCTCCTCCTGGGCCACCTCCTCTTGCATCATCGCCCTAAGTGTTTTCTCAAGGAGACATAGAAGTGGTATTGTAACGCTGATAACGGCGTCATCGCCACTGGCCATGTTGGAGGAGTACTCGAAACAGCGCAACAGGGCACACAGGTCTCACATGGAGGCCCAGTCATTGGTGGTGAAGTGGTGCTGTTCTGTAGTGCGACTGACCCGTGCGTGCTGCAGCTGAAACTCCACTATGGCCTGCTGCTGCTCGCACAGTCTGTCCAGCATGTGCAAGGTGGAGTTCCACCTGGTGGGCACGTCGCATATGAGGCGGTGAGCGGGAAGGCCGAAGTTACGCTGTAGCGCAGACAGGCGAGCAGCAGCAGGATGTGAACGCCGGAAGCGCGAACAGACGGCCCGCACTTTATGCAGCAGCTCTGACATGTCGGGGTAGTTGTGAATGAACTTCTGCACCACCAAATTCAGCACATGCGCCAAGCAAGGGATGTGCGTCAAATTGGCTAGTCCCAGAGCTGCAACGAGATTTCGCCCATTATCGCACACCACCAGGCCGGGCTTGAGGCTCACCGGCAGCAACCACTCGTCGGTCTGTTGTTCTATACCCCGCCACAACTCCTGTGCGGTGTGGGGCCTGTCCCCCAAACATATGAGTTTCAGAATGGCCTGCTGACGTTTACCCCGGGCTGTGCTGAAGTTGGTGGTGAAGGTGTGTGGCTGACTGGATGAGCAGGTGGAAGAAGAGGAGGAGGAAGCCGAGAAGGAGGAGGTGGCAACAGGAGGCAAAGAATGTTGCCCTGCGATCCTTGGCGGCGGAAGGACGTGCGCCAAACAGCTCTCCGCCTGGGGCCCAGCTGCCACTACATTTACCCAGTGTGCAGTTAGGGAGATATAGCGTCCCTGGCCGTGCTTACTGGTCCACGTATCTGTGGTTAGGTGGACCTTGCCACAGATGGCGTTGCGCAGTGCACACTTGATTTTATCGGATACTTGGTTGTGCAGGGAAGGCACGGCTCTCTTGGAGAAGTAGTGGCGGCTGGGAACAACATACTGTGGGACAGCAAGCGACATGAGCTGTTTGAAGCTGTCTGTGTCCACCAGCCTAAATGACAGCATTTCATAGGCCAGTAGTTTAGAAATGCTGGCATTCAGGGCCAGGGATCGAGGGTGGCTAGGTGGGAATTTACGCTTTCTCTCAAATGTTTGTGAGATGGAGAGCTGAACGCTGCCGTGTGACATGGTTGAGACGCTTGGTGACGGAGGTGGTGGTGGTGGTGTTGGTGGTACATCCCCTGTTTGCTGGGCGGCAGGTGCCAACGTTCCTCCAGAGGCGGAGGAAGAGGCCGAGGCGGCAGCAGCAGAAGAGGCCGAGGCGGCAGCAGCAGAAGAGGTAGCAGGGGGAGCCTGAGTGACTTCCTTGGTTTTAAGGTGTTTACTCCACTGCAGTTCATGCTTTGCATGCAGGTGCCTGGTCATGCAGGTTGTGCTCAGGTTCAGAACGTTAATGCCTCGCTTAAGGCTCTGATGGCACAGCGTGCAAACCACTCGGGTCTTGTCGTCAGCACATTGTTTGAAGAAGTGCCATGCCAGGGAACTCCTTGAAGCTGCCTTTGGGGTGCTCGGTCCCAGATGGCGGCGGGCAGTAGCAGGCGGAGTCTCTTGGCGGCGGGTGTTCTGCTTTTGCCCACTGCTCCCTCTTTTGCTACGCTGTTGGCTCGGTCTCACCACTGCCTCTTCCTCCGAACTGTGAAAGTCAGTGGCACGACCTTCATTCCATGTGAGGTCTAGGACCTCATCATCCCCTGCATCGTCTTCCACCCAGTCTTGATCCCTGACCTCCTGTTCAGTCTGCACACTGCAGAAAGACGCAGCAGTTGGCACCTGTGTTTCGTCATCATCAGAGACATGCTGAGGTGGTATTCCCATGTCCTCATCATCAGGAAACATAAGTGGTTGTGCGTCAGTGCATTCTATATCTTTCACCGCTGGGGAAGGGCTAGGTGGATGCCCTTGGGAAACCCTGCCAGCGGAGTCTTCAAACAGCATAAGAGACTGCTGCATAACTTGAGGCTGAGACAGTTTCCCTGGTATGCATGGGGGTGATGTGACAGACTGATGGGGTTGGTTTTCAGGCGCCATCTGTGCGCTTTCTGCAGAAGACTGGGTGGGAGATAATGTGAACGTGCTGGATCCACTGTCGGCCACCCAATTGACTAATGCCTGTACCTGCTCAGGCCTTACCATCCTTAGAACGGCATTGGGCCCCACCATATATCGCTGTAAATTCTGGCGGCTACTGGGACCTGAGGTAGTTGGTACACTAGGACGTGTGGATGTGGCAGAACGGCCACGTCCTCTCCCAGCACCAGAGGGTCCACTAACACCACCACGACCATGTCCACGTCCGCGTCCCTTACTAGATGTTTTTCTCATTGTTATGGTTCACCACAACAACAAAAATATTATTTGGCCCAATGTATTGTATTCAAATTCAGCGGGATATAAATTTGAGGCCTAGTATTTAGGCGCTGGGTGACCGGTATGGATTTACTAACAGAATTAGACTTGGAAATGCACAGTAGCGTGTGTGTGAAGTTATTCTGAATGACCCTATGTGCACCTTGAATATTATATACCCTTTTAGGGATAGATTTCAAATAGCTCTGATATAGCAGGAACCACTAAATTATGAAATTGCTAAATTGGGAATTGTACTTCAACCCAGAACAAAAAATGTGCTTTGACGGACACTAAATAACTTTCCCAGTCCACAACAGGACAGCGGTAACGAGAGATTTAGCGGGATATAAATTTGAGGCCTAGTATTTAGGCGCTGGGTGACCGGTATGGATTTAGCGACAGAATTAGACTTGGAAATGCACAGTAGCGTGTGTGTGAAGTTATTCTGAATGACCCTATGTGCACCTTGAATATTATATACCCTTTTAGGGATAGATTTCAAATAGCTCTGATATAGCAGGAACCACTAAATTATGAAATTGCTAAATTGGGAATTGTACTTCAACCCAGAACAAAAAATGTGCTTTGACGGACACTAAATAACTTTCCCAGCCACAACAGGACAGCGGTAACGAGAGATTTAGCGGGATATAAATTTGAGGCCTAGTATTTAGGCGCTGGGTGACCAGTATGGATTTAGCGACAGAATTAGACTTGGAAATGCACAGTAGTGTGTGTGTGAAGTTATTCTGAATGACCCAATGTGCACCTTGAATATTATATACCCTTTTAGGGATAGATTTCAAATAGCTCTGATATAGCAGGAACCACTAAATTATGAAATTGCTAAATTGGGAATTGTACTTCAACCCAGAACAAAAAATGTGCTTTGACGGACACTAAATAACTTTCCCAGCCACAACAGGACAGCGGTAACGAGAGATTTAGCGGGATATAAATTTGAGGCCTAGTATTTAGGCGCTGGGTGACCGGTATGGATTTAGTGACAGAATTAGACTTGGAAATGCACAGTAGCGTGTGTGTGAAGTTATTCTGAATGACCCTATGTGCACCTTGAATATTATATACCCTTTTAGGGATAGATTTCAAATAGCTCTGATATAGCAGAAACCACTAAATTATGAAATTGCTAAATTGGGAATTGTATTTCAACCCAGAACAAAAAATGTGCTTTGACGGACACTAAATAACTTTCCCAGCCACAACAGGACAGCGGTAACGAGAGATTTAGCGGGATATAAATTTGAGGCCTAGTATTTAGGCGCTGGGTGACCGGTATGGATTTAGCGACAGAATTAGACTTGGAAATGCACAGTAGCGTGTGTGTGAAGTTATTCTGAATGACCCTATGTGCACCTTGAATATTATATACCCTTTTAGGGATAGATTTCAAATAGCTCTGATATAGCAGGAACCACTAAATTATGAAATTGCTAAATTGGGAATTGTACTTCAACCCAGAACAAAAAATGTGCTTTGACGGACACTAAATAACTTTCCCAGCCACAACAGGACAGCGGTAACGAGAGATTTAGCGGGATATAAATTTGAGGCCTAGTATTTAGGCGCTGGGTGACCGGTATGGATTTAGTGACAGAATTAGACTGGGATATGGCCAAAAAATAACCACACTATTGCTGGTTAAATGCACTTGGTGACGGGCGCAGCTTGCCCCTGATGTAGTATATGGCCAAAAAATGAACAGACTATTGCTGGTTAAATGCACTTTGTGTGACAGCTTGACGAACCACACTACTGAGGGTTAAATGCACTTGGTGACGGGCGCAGCTTGCCCCTGATGTAGTATATGGCCAAAAAATGAACAGACTATTGCTGGTTAAATGCACTTGGTGACGGGCGCAGCTTGCCCCTGATTTAGTATATGGCCAAAAAATGAACAGACTATTGCTGGTTAAATGCACTTGGTGTGATAGCTTGACCAACCACACTACTGAGGGTTAAATGCACTTGGTGACGGGCGCAGCTTGCCCCTGATGTAGTATATGGCCAAAAAATGAACAGACTATTGCTGGTTAAATGCACTTGGTGACGGGCGCAGCTTGCCCCTGATGTAGTATATGGCCAAAAAATGAACAGACTATTGCTGGTTAAATGCACTTTGTGTGACAGCTTGACGAACCACACTACTGAGGGTTAAATGCACTTGGTGACGGGCGCAGCTTGCCCCTGATGTAGTATATGGCCAAAAAATGAACAGACTATTGCTGGTTAAATGCACTTGGTGACGGGCGCAGCTTGCCCCTGATTTAGTATATGGCCAAAAAATGAACAGACTATTGCTGGTTAAATGCACTTGGTGTGATAGCTTGACCAACCACACTACTGAGGGTTAAATGCACTTGGTGACGGGCGCAGCTTGCCCCTGATGTAGTATATGGCCAAAAAATGAACAGACTATTGCTGGTTAAATGCACTTGGTGTCACAGCTTGACGAACCACACTACTGAGGGTTAAATGCACTTGGTGACGGGCGCAGCTTGCCCCTGATGTAGTATATGGCCAAAAAATAAACAGACTATTGCTGGTTAAATGCACTTGGTGTGACAGCTTCACCCTGATGTAGGCTTTAGCCAAAAAACAACCACACCATTGAGGGTTAAATGCACTTGGTGACAGGCGCAGCTTGCCCCTGATTTAGTATATGGCCAAAAAATGAACAGACTATTGCTGGTTAAATGCACTTGGTGTGACAGCTTCACCCTGATGTAGGCTTTAGCCAAAAAACAACCACACCATTGAGGGTTAAATGCACTTGGTCGCAGCTTGGATGCACTTGGTCGCAGCACCGCACAAGACACAAAATGGCCACCGATCACCCCAGAAAAAAGTGACTGACAAACGGTCTGGGCAGCCTAAAAACAGTGAGTGAGCATTTGAATTTCAGCAGCCCAATGATGCACAGCTGCAGATCGATCGATTAATCAAGTGAAGTCCTTTGGAGGAGTTAATCTGCCTAATCTCGCCCTACTGTCGCATCCGCAACCTCTCCCTACGCTAATCAGAGCAGAGTGACGGGCGGCGCTATGTGACTCCAGCTTAAATAGAGGCTGGGTCACATGGTGCTCTGGCCAATCACAGCCATGCCAATAGTAGGCATGGCTGTGACGGCCTCTTGGGGCAAGTAGTATGACGCTTGTTGATTGGCTGCTTTGCAGCCTTTCAAAAAGCGCCAAGAAAGCGTCACAAAAGCTCCAAGAAAGCGACGAACACCGAACCCGAACCCGGACTTTTACGAAAATGTCCGGGTTCGGGTCCGTGTCACGGACACCCCAAAATTCGGTACGAACCCGAACTATACAGTTCGAGTTCGCTCATCCCTACTCACAAGCAGACACATAAGAAAAGACATCTCTAGATAATGTGGGCCACCAAAAAGACCTAGACACAAGTTCCTTTGTGGCATCGATACCAGGATGGCCGCATAAAACAGAGTCATGGCACTCACCCAAAAGCCAGAGACTGAAGTGCCCAGGCACAAATAACTTATCTGAGGGTGCCCGTGCAGGGGCAAGATATTGTGCTGAAGTGATTTCAGAAGAGAGGGCTGCAGATACTGATGCCAAAATGATATTAGTCGGCAGGATGGGTTCAGGAGGAGTGTCAGGAGGCTGGCAGGCACATAAGCTTCGGGACAAGGCGTCCACCTTGACATTCTTACTTCCTGGCCTGAAAGCAATAGAGAAATTAAAACATGTGAAAAACATGGCCCATCTGGCTTGCCTAGGATTAAGACGTTTACCGGCTTCAAGGAACACTAAATTCTTATGGTCAGTAAGCACCGTGACACAATGTTTGGCCCCTTCTAAAAAATGTCTCCACTCCTCAAATGCCCATTTAATGGCTAGTAGTTTGCGGTTCCCAATGTCATAATTCCTCTCCGTGGGAGAGAATTTATGTTAAAATAATGCGCAGGGTCTTAAATTGGGAGATCCCTGAGAAAGAATAGCCCCCACCCCATCCTCAGATGCGTCAACCTCTACTACAAAAGGTTCCTCTGGATCCGGCTGAATCAAGACTGGGGCATTCTGAATACACAAGCCTTTAGAGCCTCAGGCGACTAGTTGACAAGATCCGCCCCCTTCTTGGTTAGGTCAGTCAAAGGTTTGGCGATTACAGAATATTTTTTTATAAACTTACAATAGTAATTAGAGAATCCTAAAAAGCGTTGTAATGCTTTTAGGGAGGATGGTCTCATCCAGTCTTGAATCACCTGAACCTTCTTAGGATCCATTTTAAATGAGTGTGGAGTAAGGTTACCCTAGATACAGAATCTCCTGTACTCCAGACACGCATTTCTCTAATTTGACCAACAATTGATTTTCCCGGAGGATTCCGAGCACCAGTCTGAGATGAGACATGGGAATCCCAATCAGAAAAGAAAATCAAAATATCGTCCAGATATACGATCATAAATCTGCCGATAAATTCCCTGAAGATGTCGTTCATAAAATTCTGAAAAACTGCCGGGGCATTGCTGAGTCCAAATGGCATGACTAACTACTCAAAGTGCCCCTCTGGAGTGTTAAAGGCAGTTTTCCACTCATCTCCTTCTTTAATAAGTATCAGGTTATATGCCCCTCTCAAATCAAGTTTGTAAAACCAGGATGCTCCCAAACCCTGGTTGAACAAGTCAGGAATCACAGGGATAGAATATTGATTCCTAATGGTAATCTTGTTCAACCTTCTGTAGTCGATACAGGGTCTGAGACCACCGTCCTTCTTTTTAACAAAAAAGAACCCTGCACCCATGGGGGGAGGTGGAGGGTCGAATATGTCCCTTTTTAAGGCTCTCCCTAATATACTCCTTCATAGTGCTGTGCTCTGGACCAGATAGGTTGTAAATACGTCCCTTGGGAAATCTAGACCCTGCCACTAGATCTATAGCGCAGTCATAGGGTCTATGGGGAGGAAGAGTCTCGAACTCGGACGAGGAAAAAACATCTTGGAACTCTTCAATATATAGAGGGGCCGACATGGAATTGGAGGAAACCCCTGCCTGGACAAAGATCAAACAGGAGTTACAATTCGGACGCCATTTTTCTAACTCATTCATGGTCCTGTTAATGACCGGGTTGTGTAGCTGAAGCCAAGGCACCCCTAAGACCACTTCTATGGGCAGATTTTCGAGAATAAAAAACAAACACTTCTCTGTGTGACACACCCCTACCGACAAGGTTATTTCAGGAATACAAAGCTTGACAGTTCCTCCCAGCAGGGGAGTGGAGTCAATGGCGACAATATAGATTGGAGTGGACAGATTCAACACGGGTATTCCAACCTTTACTGCAAACTTAAGATCCATAAAACTAAAGGCAGAACCTGAGTCAATGAATGATCTACCTGACCCCTTGAGGGTCCCAAAGGCCAGAGAAATGGGTAGCAACAACTTCTTTCTTACCACCTCTGGAAGTACCTTGTCCTTAGCTCCCTCAAACTTGGAGGATCTTCCGGAAGGAGGAATCTTGGGACATTGACGAACCCAATGGTCGGAGTCGCCGCAGTAGAAGCAGGTGCCCAGTCGGCGACGTTGCTCTCTTCGGGTCATACCAAGCTGCATAGGTTCGTCCATCTGTGCCTTCAACTTGAGTCCCACAGGAGCGGATTCAGGTTTGGAAATACCCTGTAGAGAAAACAGATGTTCCCGCTGTCTCTCCCTAAAACATCTGTCCAATCTAATGGCCAAAGTCATGGTCTCCTCTAAGGTCTCCTCTAAGGTCTCAGGACAGTGGTAGCATACCAACATATCCTTTAGATTCTCAGCCAGGCCTGACCTGAACTGGCTCTTGAGCGCTGGTTCATTCCAGCCAGAGGGTGCGCACTATTTACAGAACTGGGTGAAGTAGTCCTCAACTGGCCGATTGCCCTAGCTGAGGGCCTTCAAGTGCGACTCGGCTACGGATGCTCTGTCTGGTTCAGTGCTTGAAAAAATGTGTCAGCGGATCTAAGGCAAGGAGAGTCATGAGGCAAAGAGAATGCCCACTCCTGAGGGTCACCCTGGAGGAGGGAGATAATTATTCCAACACTCTGTTGGTCAGAACCAAATGAATGAGGCCGCAAGTGAAAATATAGCTTAAAACTTTCCTTGAAAGCCAAAAAGTACTTGCGGTCTCCTGAAAACCAATCCAGCAGTTTGACATGAGGTTCTGCCTGCAGAGTGACCGGAGAAGGCATTGGAAGCTTCCGGGCGGATTCTTGGACCTGTAACCTCTCCCCCAGTTCCTGAAACATTTGCGCCAGGTTTTGTACATGGTTGGTGAGACTCTGTAAAGGGTCCATTTGGATGTATGGGCCTGTGATTCTGTCACGCCGCTGGATAGGAAGGGTGTAAGTGCACCCCCTTTCTGCCACCCACGCCTCTGTCCCTACCTACTTGCACTTGCCCGTCCTAGGTAACAAAGCGCAACTGGGCAGCGGTCCCTGACCTCAATAAGTGCGGAGAGACAGGGAGGACAGAGATGGAATAGCGGGCGGAGCGGTGAAACAGTAATAGACCAAGCTAGGCCAAGAGGTTAAGGGCGGATGGAAAGCCGGGGTTCCAATGCAGAGGTCGAGTCAACATGGAGGAACAACAAGACGAGTCTGTATGCAAGCCAAAGGGTCAAAAAAATGGGAGGTAGCGTCAGTACACAGGAATGGACAAGAACAGGTCAGGTCACAAGCTGAAGGTAAAGCCAAGAGGTCACGTCAGGAACTAGGGGGTCAAAAAACAGGCACGGGTCAATATCCAGATAGCGCAGGGAACACAATAGCAAATAGCCTTAGGACACTTAATCAAAGGCAACCTGTGGCCAGAAGGTTGCCTGTTTATATAATGAATGGAAGGGGTCATGTGACGTGGCCAGCACCACATGACCTCCCACCAAGACTGTAGCCGAGTGCCGAGTGCCCAGCTCGGTGCTCAGCCCCTAGACCACTACTATGGGAACGGGGGACGCCAGCCGCACAGAGAGGAAGCGTGCGGCCGGGCGCGCTCCGACCCCATTACCCCAGCAACCAAGACGCCGAGTGGCTCCCCGCTTGGCGCTACAGCAGGACGCGGTGTGCATGCCTGCCTCCGTGTCACACCAGGGCGCCGGCGGCGCAGGAGAGGAGAAGCACGTCGGCGGCGCCCTGTGACAGTAATTTTAGCATAAATAACACTTTGTTGATTGCTTTTTATTCATTTCTGGCACTGTCTTTTTTTTTTTTTCACGCCGTTCACCGTGTCGGATAAATTACATAATTGTTTGTTTCATTAGAGAACTTTAACTGGGTTATTCACTAAATAATTATTAATTTACTCTGTTAGATGATCCAAAGCATAATGGCGCAGATTTACTAATGTGTCTGCACCTAGAATCTTTCTAAAATGTATTACCAAATTGGTACAGTCTTGATGCAGTTTGACTCCTGACTTAGATGGCATGGAGGGGGGCTGGGTCAAAGACATGCCAGTTGTATAAAAATTGTGCATGAAATCAGCACTAAAGCCGCAAAAAAACCTAACATAAATTGGCACTATTTATTGCAGTTTTGGTGCATTTATTGTGCAATTTTGTGTATTTTAGTGCAGATTTTCTGTTAATGTTAACAATACCATTAAAGTCTATGGGGAACATCATTGTACATAAGGTGTGTAATCGCACAAACAATTGAAATGTTGCGGATTTTACAATCTGCAAGGCAGGTCAATTTACAAATGTACAAAATAAGCAAAGTGTGCATTAAATTTGTCAAGTGCCATTCACTTTGCTGGTATGGTATTACACTGTAGGTTAGCACTCATCAGCATGTACCACAGATAAAGATAGTCCAGACGGCGCCACTCCCCTTGTAACACGCTGGTAATAATAAATAAATGTCCTCTGTGAAAGTCGGGTATCAGGCAGCAATGCGGAGGTGCCTGCTTGCAATAGCGAATATAATAGTGCAATCGAGAAAATAGAAAAAATCTGCGGCACTCACCAGTTGCAGGTTATCATCACTTTTATTGTGACAATAGGTACATGCTTTTACAGGGCTGGGGCGGACAAGCCTTTTATTGAAATAAAAAAACGCCTAGGCGGTGTGTGGCAGCAACGGTCGTTTCACACAATATGTGCTTCTTCTGGCTACCTGAATGACGTGCACAGGTGTGCCAGCCCATTTAAAGAGGAGCGTGAGAATTAACCCTGTGTGGGGTAACTGGATCTCAATCGCAATTAAAGGCAACACCTGTGTACGTATACAACTGAAACTAAATCAAAAGCAAATCAGTACCTAGGGGTCCCATGGGTATCCATCTCGCTTCTTTCTGTAACAGGAGGAGATGCCTGTCGCCTCCTTGTTTCAAATGTGGAATCACCTCAATTCCAGCAAAACCCAGGCATTTTTTGTTACCCCCGTGTATCTGCCATACATGGTCTATTAAGCGTGGGCAACCCTTCTTAGTCTTGATGGAATTGAGGTGTTCACGGAACCTTTCCAGCATAGGTCTTATTGTTTTTCCTATGTAAAATGATCCGCACTCGCATTTGGCTATGTACACGACATATGTGGTTTTACATGTGCAAATTTGCTTCATTCTGTGTGACGCTTCTCCTATGGACATGTATTAGCATTAGAATTAGGAGTGATCAAAAGAACCATAACTAATTTAATGAGCCATTAGCAGTTTCACTGTACCGGCCGTGCGTACTTATAGGTGCATCACTTAATCCTTGAGACAAGCATATGCTACTGGCAGGATCACCTGGGTAGGCAATGGTGGTGAAAAAAAAATAAAAGACTCCCGTCTGAAGGGAGCCTGGAGCAGGAGGAGGAGGCGACCCCCACCGCCAAAAGGGTGCACAAGACCGAGCGCTGCTCTCTTCCTCCCCTGCATCCGCTGGGGCAGGGGAGCAGAAGGAGAAGAAGCCCCTGGTGACCGGGGGAAGAGGAGCCGCATCAGGTCAGTGAGACCTACCTAGTTTTTTGGGTAAAAAAAAAGTACTTTCCACTTTCACAGGAAAATATAATAATTCATCAGCCTGTTAATTGAGTTGGTGAGACCTAACTATTTTTTGGGGTTAAAAAAACTTTACTTGCCACCGTCACAGGGAAATTTGATAGTTCATTACTCTGTTAATTGTGTTGGTGAGACACACCTGTTTTTTTGGGTGCAAAACCTTTTAGTTAGCTTGGGCAGGCCGATGAGGGTAGTAGTAGTTTTACTCACAGTTAACAGAGCCTCCCTGGGCCGGCATGCAGTGATGGGGAAGACAGCACTAAATCCCCTGGGGCACTCTCTATTGCAGGGATCACCAGCCAGATGGTAGTTTAGGTGCCCTTGATGGTACTTGATGGTGTTTAGGGTGCTTATGAGGCTGGTACCCTGGTTGTTTGTGACGCCAGCACCATTAGGTGCAAAGATGAGGAGTCGGTTGTAGTAAAACAGTTGAACTTTTACTTAAATCACTTGTCTCCAGATAGACAGTACAGTTGATTTATATGGCATAAAGATATGACTCAGATTTTGGTTTAGCTGTTATCCTTGTAATAGGCTTGGCAATTGCATTTTGAGGAGTTTTCCTTCCCTCTATATCTGTCTATACTTTGTCTACACTCTAGCACTCAGGTACTTAATATAATAAACTCTTACTGGTCAGTAGCAATCCGCAGGGCGGCTCCCTAATGGCAGGCATCAGTCTTCTGCTCCATTCTTTGGAAAGGATGGTCACTGAAGAATTACGGTCCACTATATTCATAGAGGCATGTGGTAAAGGATAACTTTGCGCATTAATCATCTGGCTGTGTCCAGGTACTTTTAGTTTCCTCCTAGTCACTGGTGCTTGTGAAGTCCATTGGCTAATTTAGCTCTAACCTCCAGTAGACTTTCGCTATATCCAAACGTATACTCACTGGTTTGTGCTATGCTGCTGTAATACTGTTCTGTATACTCCCTTAGCTAGATCAGGGCCAAAGGGCTAAAATAGCAGCTACATTGTGGACGGCCTGTTCTGCTCCTCCATAAACTTCGTACCTTCTCCTCTCAACAACCAACTACTCAACTCTATTAGCAAACCCCAGACTATATATGTGTAAGTGGTGCCAGCATCAACTAGGGGCGAATAAATGTAATAACACTCCAACAGCCCGATAATAGGAATTACAGCTTGATACCACAATACATTAACTACACATATCAAAAGTTTAAAGTGCCCACGACCATCACTGAGTGGGACACTGCAACTATAATAGTTAATCAGTCAGTTAATTGTGTTGGTGAGACATATCTATTTTTTGTGGTGCAAAACCCTTTCATTGGCACCATCACAGAATAATCCAATAGTTAATCAGTCTGTTAATTGTGTCGGTGAGACATACCTATTTTTTGTGGTGCAAAACCCTTTAGTTGGCACTGTCACAGGGAAATAAAAAAGTTGTTGATTAGTCTGTTAACTGTGTCGTGTGACATACCTATTTTTTGTGGTGCTAAGCACCTTCTTTGCATCCGTGACACAGAAATGCAATAGTTAATCTGTCTGTTAATTCTGTGGGTGACATAATCCCAGTTTTTGGGGTGAGATACACCCCCTTTGCATCTGTGACAAAGAAATACAATTGTTCGTCTGTTAGGAAATTTTGTGGGTAACCGTAAAAAAATTAGAGCAGCATCAACTAGGGGACTGCTGGTGTTGGTGGAATTTCTGCTGCAGGGAGAGGACATTGTCAATCTGTGCCAGCTACGCGCCAAAATAAAACACCTTCCTCTGGTGCATGCAGGCAACAGGAGTTTCTGCATAATTTAATAGGCCTGAATACAGTTCTAAGAATGGTGAGGCCAGAACAAGTAGATTAGATGAGTGAGAGTGCCTAGAGTTCCTTCACATGGTCTTCCACCCGATCCACTGCTGAAAGTGAAGAGTTGGCACCGGCGGCTCACGGGCATCCGTTTTCCACCTCAAGCCCTTGCACATCAGCCAAGCAGTCTGAGCCCCAAGTTATTCAGCAGTCACTCATGCTTTTTGATAACTCTGCTGGCTGGGTTTTTGTGGCCCATCCACCTAGCCCTGCCCCAGAAGTTATAGAGATTGAATGTACTGATGCCCAACCACTTATGTCTTTTATGAGGATGAGGATGTGGCAAAACCACTGCAACACATCTCTGATGACGATGATGAAACACAGGTGTCAACTGCTGCGGCTTTCTGCAGTGTGCAGACCTCCGGAGGGCAGGGGAGAGGAGTGGGTTGAAGATGATGTGGAGTATTATGAGGTCCTAGACATCACATGGCATCTAGGTCATGCCAGTAATGTGTGCAGTTCTGAGGAAAAGGTGAGGGTCACACAGCATCAGCCGCACAGCAAAAGAGGGAGCAGGGTATGAAAGCAGAGCGGCCAGCCCCCAACCAGTATGCCCAACATGCCAAGAGACATAGCACACCAAAGCTAGTGCAAAGGAGTTCCCTGGCGTGGCAGTTCTTCAGTCGCTGACTACAGGACACGAGTGGTTTGCACGCTGTGCAATCAGAGCCTGAAGCGAGGCAAAAATGTTCTAAACCTGAGCACCACCAGCATGATCCGGCATCTAACTGCAAAGCACGAGCTGCAGTGGAGTAGACACCTCAAGAACCATGAAAGATCTAAGGCTCAGCCTGCTCCCTCTTCTGCTGCAGTCTTGACCTCTTCCTCCCCCTCAAGAGCGACGGGGCACCTTCCACCCCGCAAAGAGAGGATGTCACACCAGAACCACCACCCTCACCAAGCTTCTTCACACCATCCCATGGCAGCATTCAGCTGTCCATCCCCTAAACACTGGAGAGAAAGAGGAAGTACCCCCCCCCCCCCTACCCACCTGAGAGCCCTGTCCCTGAATGCCAGCATTTTAAAATTGCTGGCCTTTGAAATGCTGCCATTCTGTCTGGTGTAGACGAACATTTTTAAAAACATAATGACAGCAGCTGTTCCATGGTATGTGGTTCCCAGCCGCCACTACTTTTCCAGGCGGGCCGTCCCTGCCCTGCATAAATAAGTGGCGGAAAAAAATCAGGTGTGCACTGTGCAGCGCAATCAGTGGCAAGGTCCACATAACCACTGATACACGGACCAGTAAGGACGGGCAGGGATGTTACATCTCACTAACTGCCCACTGGGTAAATATAGTGGCTGCTGGGCCTGAGGTGGAAAGTGGTTTGGCACTTGTCCTGCTGCCACTGAGGAATGCTGGACGTCTTCTCGGTGCCTCCTCCTACTCCGCTTCCTCCTCTACCGCCTCCTCATCACATCAGCGCAACACCTGCACCACCAACTTCAGCATAGCCAGGGGGAAATTACAGCAGTCTGTTCTGAAACTCATGATTGGGGGAAAAAAAACACACCTTGCAGGAGCTGTGGGCGGGCATGGAAGAACAGACTGATGAGTGGTTGGTGCTGCTGAGCCTCAAGCCCGGCCTGGTGGTGTGTGACAACGGGTGAAATGTTGTAGAAGCTCTGGGCCTAGCCGGTTTGCTGCACATCCCTTGCCTGGCGCACGTGCTAAAATTAGTGGTGCAGAGGTTCCTGAAAAATTACCTCGATATGTTAGAGCGACTGCAGAAAGTGAGGGCCGTCTGTGCGTGCTTTCAGCGCTCTCACCCTGCCTTCCCACTCACCGCCTCATATGCGACCATCCGAGCAGCAGCAGGCGATAGTGGAGTTTTAGCAGCATCACACATGAGTGAGTCGCTCTGTGGAATAGCACTACTTCACCACAAACAACTGGGCCTCCATGCGGAATGTGTGTACTATTTTGCGCAATTTCGAGTACTCCACCAACATGGCCAGCGGTGATTATGCTATCATCAGCGTTACTATCCCACATCTATGGCTCCTTAAAAAAACAATTCGGGTGCTGATGGATGAGTATGTGGCACAGAAGGAAGAACATGGATCATTCCCCATGTTATCAGGCCAGTCATCCACAGGTGGCTCAGAGAGTGGGTTCCTGCACCAACAGTGGCCAGGTACACAACTGTCCAGCCAGGGCACAATTTTAGAGGATGATGATGATGAGGAGGAGTATCCATGTTCACAGCAGGGTAGCACCAGAATCAGCTCACGGGCTTCACTGGAGCGTGGCTGGGGAGATACAGAGGACACAGATGATACACCTCCCACCGAGGACAGCTTGTCATTGCCTCTGGGCAGCCTGGCACACATGAGCAAATACATGCTGCAGTGCCTGCGCAATGACCGCCGAGTTGCCCTTATTCTTACCAGTGCTGATTACTGGGTGGCCACCCTGCTGGATCCCCGCTACAAGGACTATGTGCTGTCCTTACTTCCGTCACTGGAGCTTGATTGGAAGATGTGCAAGTACAAGTGCACGCTGGTAGATGCACAACTGATGGCATTCCCACCTGACAGTGGGGGCTCAGTTGAAGCATGAGGCAGAAACGGAGAAGGAGGAAGTCGCCCACACAGATGGGGCACCGTCAGCACCTCAGAAGGGAGGGTTAGCATGATCGAAATGTGGAAAAGCTTTGTCAGCACACCACAATATCCAGCACCACCATCTGATATGGACCATTTTAGCAGGAGGCAGAATTTCAGCAACATAGTGGAACAGTAGGTTTCCACACGTCTGCAGGCACTGACTGATGGGTCTGCCCCATCTAACTTCTGGGTCTGCAAATTTGGCACATGGCCTGAACTTGCACTTTACACCTTGGAGGTGCTGGCCTGCCCTGCGGCAAGTGTATTGTCCGAACGTCTGTTTAGCACGGCAGGGGGTGTGATTACGGACAGACGCACCCGCCGTCCACAGCCGACGTGGAGAAGTTCACATTTATTAAAATGAACCAGGCATGGATCCCACAGGACTTGTCCATGTATTGGGAAGAGTAGAGAGGTATACCGGCCGCACCGAGCCATTGTTATACTTCAGCACACTTTGTGCGTTCTCTTTGCCATTTGCTAATGTTTTGGGGCCTGCACAAATGAAAAAAAATATATAATAATAATAAAAAAATAAAATAAAGGTTGATGACCTCCTCCACCTCTTCAGCCTTCACCACCACATCCACCTCATCCACCTCCTCCACCTGCACCGCCAGGTCCCCCTCCTCTTCCTGAAACATTACGTCTGCCTCCGCTCAGAACCTCTGCCTCCTGGCTCAAGATTATTATGTCTAAGGCCTCATGCACACGACCGTTGTGTTCCGTTCCGCAAAATGGGGTTCCGTTGTTCCGTGATCCGTTTGCGTGTGTCGTCCTTTATTTTTGGAGGACCACCAGACATAAAGGAAAGTTAAAAAAAAGTCTAAGACAGGTTTGCCATGCAAATGATAGGAAAAAAACGGACGCGGACGCGGATTAAAATTTTTAATAGTAATTTGTGAGCAATCAACGTGCGGGATAAAACTAGCTGCCGGTCACTGTTGGTGCTACAGTGTTGTGTTGTGTGCAGAGGTTTCCGTCGGAAGTGCACTTCCGTGTGAAACTCTTTATTTGTATCACACACTATTCTCCTATGACATACTTCTAAGCTACCACTGAGCTCATATCGCTTTTAGCACACTCACAGTAATGATCAGTACTTAAAACCTAAAACCTAACACTGCCATTTTACTGTCCTAAAGTTTGGGTCCCCATTCAAGGGTGTTTGGTGTTCGGGATCAAGTTCGGGTCAAGTTCGGGACCCGAACCGAAGTTTGAAACTCAGTTCGGTCAAACCAGTCGAACCCGAATATTCAGTGGTTCGCTTATCCCTACCTCTTGATGACATCCACTGTACATATACAGCTGATGTCTGGAGCGAAGAAAGCGCCATAGTCCCCAGGTGCCTGCTGTTTCTCCTGGGCTAATGTCTGCAATTGTTGATAACACTAATCAAACACATTAAAACCTTCAGATGCCATGGTCAAAAGTGACTATGGCAGACGAGAGAAGAAAATCCGGGTGCGTGCCGCACCTGTGGCCTTAATGCCTTCTCCTTGCAGAGATTGGGGAAGGTGTTCCTTTGTGGTAAGGTTACCAGGCCCATTACAGGAATATTCCAATGCAGACCTGTAGGTGGCAGCATTGCATTGGAATACACAGAATTTTTATATACTAATGTATAAGATCACATTACAGTGCGGAAAATGCAATGCACGTTAGTCATGCACACCCCAAAATGGTATAAATGTGAAAATATGAAAACGCTATGGGGGTCAGAATATGGACATGCAAAGAATATTTTTTTTTTTAATAATACATTGTAATTATACTAACCCAGAAAATGAACAGGTCAGTTTTACTGCATAGTGAATCTCATAAAAATAAAAGCCATAATACTGTGGTAGAATTACATTTTTTTCCCAATTCCACCCCTTTAGGAATTTTCTTCCAAATGCATTGTATGCAATAGTAAATGGTGCCATTAGAAAGTACAACTTGTCCTGCATAAGACAAGCCCTCACATGGCTATGTGAATGGAAAAGTGAAAAAGTTATGGCTCCAGGAAGGCCAGGAGTAAAAAAAAAAAAAAAAAAGGAAATGCGAATGCTAAAAATCACCGTGTCCTCTAAGGGTTAAACAATTGAAACATTACATACCATACAGCAGGGGCGGGCTGGGCCGGGGGGCAGGGAGGCAATTGCCCCCCAGGCCGCCCTAAATAAACGTTCTTCAGGGCCGCACCGCCGATCACCACAGGTGGCGTGGCCCTTGATGTAATTGCGGCCGTGCTGTGGGGCAGGGGAGGGAGAGGCGTGTCCCTCCCCTGTTCTTCTGATAGGCCGCAGGCACTAATGCCTGCAGCCTTTCAGAGGCCGGCTCAGGCAGCGCGATGACGTCATTATCATCGCAACGCCTGAGCCGGCAGCACACACACAGCAGGGACACAGGCTGGAAGAGGCTTGCATTGCTGCTGATGGAGGTAAGTATTTTATTTTTCTTCTTTGCGGGGGGGGGGGGGGGGGTGGCACTATGGGGGGAGATCTGGCACTATGGGGGGAGATCTGGCACTATGGGGGGAGATCTGGCACTATGAGCGGGCACTATAGGGGGAGATGGCACTATGGGGGGACTATAGGGGGAGCTGGCACTATGGGGGGCACTATAGGGGGAGCTGGCACTATGGGGGGACTATAGGGGGGGCTGGCACTATGGGAGAGCTAGCACTATAGGGGGAGCTGGCACTATAGGGGGGAGCTGGCACTATCGGGGGGGGCTGGCACTATCGGGGGGGCTGGCACTATCGGGGGAGCTGACACTATGGGGGGGCTGGCACTATCGGGGGAGCTGACACTATAAGGGTGCTGGCACTATAGGGGGAGCTGACACTATAAGGGGGCTGGCACTATGGGGGGAAGCTGGCACTATAGGGGGGCTGGCACTATGGGGGGAGGGCTGGCACTATGGGGGGGGCTGGCACTATGAGGGGAGCTGGCACTATGAGGGGAGCTGGCACTATTGGAGGAGCTGGCACTATGGGGGCATTTCTTACTGGCACATTATGGGGGGGGCACCATGGGGGAGAGGAGCACTATGGGGGTATCTGGGGGCTCTAAAGGGGCTTTTTTTTTATTATTGGCACATTCTGGGGGGCACTATAGGGGAGAGCAGCACTATGGGGCATCTGGTGCTACTATAGGGACATTATTTGGGGGCACTATGGGGAAGTGGGGGCTCTAAAGGGGCCTTTTGTATTGGAACAGTATGGGGGGCACTATGGCATTTGGTGGCACTAAGGGGGAATTTTTTACTGGCACATTATGGAAGGCACTATAGGGGAGAGCAGCACTATGGGGGAGTGGAGCACTATTGGGGCATATGGTGGCACTAAGAAGGGGCATTTTTTTACTGGTACATTGTGGGGGAGAGGAGCACTATAGGGGCATCTGCTGGGGGCACTAAGGGGCATTTTTTTACTGGCATATTATGGGGACACTATGGGGAAGGGGGAGAGGAGCAGTATGAGGGCATTTACTGGGGCACTATATAGGGGTATTTTTTACTGGCATACATTATGGGGACATTAGCTCAACTGCGGGCACTAAGCGGGGGTATTTTATGTACAGTCATATTATAGGGAAAATTAGTACTACTAGGGGGTATTATGGGGAGCTTTACTACTACTAGGGGCTATGAAGAACATGATTACTAGGGCACTATAGGGGCATTATTACTACTAAGTGTGCTTTGGCAGAAAATTATTTCTATTGGTGGGATTTTGGTGAGCACTGTTACTTTGGGGGCACCCTGGCATAGTATCAGCTTAGCACAATTCTTTTGGGGGGACATTATCATTATACTATTAGTGTCTGGGCGCAGTTATTTTTTAGAGCACTGTGTGCCAATAATTGTTTAAGGGGGCACTATCTGTGTGGTAGTAGTATTCCCAGGGGTACTGTTTCTGCAGTATAGTATTGGGGCATAGCGAGTAAAGTATTGGGGGCACTATCTGTGTGGTAGTAGTATTTCCAGGGGGACTGTTTCTGCAGTATAGTATTGGGGATGGCAGGAAACTAATGTCTGTTTCTCAATCTCTGCAGAGAAGGGAGATGGCAGAAAAATCATCATGGCGGTCTGGTCTGAATGGAGAAGATGAGGAAAGAGGTCTACAACAAAGGTGACATCACTGTATGTAAGAGGTATGTGGTGCTATGTAGGAGAGGAGATGCTCCGGCTCCTCCTCCTGCCATTTGCAGAAGGAGGATTCAGAACTGGGTGAGGACTACGAAAGGGGGCAGCAGGCCACAGGTGGGTGGCAGATGGTGGGGGGAACCACAGGCCTTGAGCAGGATCAGGGTAGGGAGGAGAGCGGAGGAGCTTCCTGGCTGTAGCTTGTTATATAAGCAGGCAGTGCAGCCAGGACAGACCCTCCCCTCTCCGTATGATGTGTAGACAGGCCTCAACTATAGAATGTCAGCTGTACAGTGTGTGTTGGGAGTGGCCTATTATATGTAGGAGGGGCTTTTAATAATGGGCAGGGCTAAAAATGGGCCACTTGACTAGATTTGCCCCCCAGGACTAAGGCTGCCAGTCCTCCCCTGCCATACAGTAAGCGGTGAGCGCTGTATATGCGCTGTGTATGCAGCGATCCAGAAGGCAGGGACACCTGGGCACTGTCTCTGCCTTCTCTTAGGGTTGCCCTGCTGTCACTGACAGCGGGCAACCCGATCAGCAGCTGCACGATTAGCATGCAGCTGCAGTTTCTGAATGGACGTTCTGCAACGTCCATTCAGAAATAGAGAACCACCTCCCGGACGTTTATAGTCAACTTGCGGACGGGAGGTGGTTAAATCAAATAATTATAAGTTGAAGGGGTTGTCCAAATTATTTAAAAACTCAGGCATCCTCTGTAAGTGTTATAAAATAAAAAATTAATGGATGCTCACCTGTTTTCTTCCCTGCGCTCTGGTCCTCCCGCTGCTCATGTCATCTTCTTGGCTGCCGTGGTAATGTTCTGTGCACAGGTTACCACTTTAGCCAGTCGCTGGGGCCTCAGCATTGAGTGGGATGTCTCTGCTTGTGTTGGGCGCAAATATTCGAATCGCGAATTTTAATCGCTATTATCACACTTCGAGAATTTGCGAAGATTTTGAATATAGTGCTATATATTCGTATTTGCGAATATTCTAAAAAAAAAATCATCTGAACCCATGATCCCTCCCTGCTTCTTGGCCAATGAGTAGGCAGCAATGTCTTTGTCTGAGCTTAGCAACATCCCTAGCAATCAATAGGAAAGTTGCCTACCCCTTACTATATAAGAACCTCCCCAGCAGCCATTTTATGTAGTTTTATAGAGTTCTGAGAAACTGTGTCATTGCTGTGCTCTGTGCTTTTGCTGTGTCATTACATTAGTTAGTTAGCTTTTATATATATATATATATATATATATATATATATAATACAGATAGTTAGTGGGAGAATAGCACACAGGTCAATTGTAAAACATGTATATATGGATCAAGGGGATGCTAGGTACAATGACCAGCCGATGACCCAAAAGCAAGGTACAGACCTAAATATACAGGTGAGTCAGTAGTCAACCAGCAGAACTGCACGGCAATATGACAGGGTATGTTAGGCAAGTGCAATATGGAAAATAAACAACAGACCACAGTAAAGACCGGGTGTGGTAAAAACACCTGAGTCAAAATGCCGTGCAGATGATAGAGGAACAGAGACTCACCTAGAAAAAACCGTGTGCTATATGAACCAGGATGGCGCTAGCCCGGAGGGTTTTACTGTTTGGTACTATGAGCTCCAGTTTCTTGTTCTTTTGCTATTATACTCAGGAGCATGCACTGAGTTACAAATCACGAGTGTCCTTTGTGGTTATATTGGGTGGGTACTGTTTTCCACCCCCCCTTTGGGACGCCCTGGGTCTTTTTTGTTTTTCTAGATAGTGATATAGTGTAGCTGATAGGTGCCAGTGCAGGGTGTTAGGCAGTGTAATAGGTTCTGCTGTCCATATATACATGCTTCAGACATAGTGCTGTGATGTCACAAGTTCACAACAATACTTAGTTCACCAATCAGTAATATGTAGTCAGACCTGCTAAAATTTGAAGTTGCACGTATTGCGCAAAAAGATGTGCATCATTAATTGCCGATTTGTGCAATCGCGAATATATTGGAGCATATAAAGCTATTGCAATGCTATGCCATGCCAACCATTTTCTCCAGTCTCAGGAAACTTCTAGCAGCTTGAAAAATGTAGCAAAAGTGACCCACGCCTGTATTGCGCGTGCAATGCGCGCATATTACAGTGCAGATTTTCGCAATCAAGAAAATAATGGCGAATTCTCGAGTTCGTGAATTTATGATGAATATTCACCAAAATATTCATGGAATATTGCAAATTTGAATATTGCCCCTGCGGCTCATCACTAGTCTCTGCTGAGGCCAGTGATTGACTGCAGTAGTAACCTGTGAGCACAGAACATCATCGCAGCAGTCAGAAAAGAAAACAGCAGCAGTGAGGACTGAAGTAGATCGCAGGAAGTAGCAGAGGAGATAATGAGTATACATTAATTTTCTATTTTAGGCTGTATACAGGAGTTTTCCAAGTGTTTATATATCTCAGACAGCCCCTTTAAAACTGATAAATAAATAATTTACAGCCTAAAATGTATTTCTGCATAGTATTTTATTTTGTAACTTGTTCTATTGCAATGGTCTCCAATCTACGGTTCTCCAGTACGCTACAACTCCAAGCATGTCCTGACAGTTTTCCTGAGGTTTCACAACAGCTGAACAGCCTCAGGTTGGAGACCACTTGTCGCGGATGTTCCCGCAACAGGTGGCAGGAGATCGGCGAGACTGGCAACACGTGGTTTGATCTAACATGTTTTCCTTTTGGATCAAATGACGTCTGTGTTGTTTCTGGTGCTTGCCACACCTTCTTTCCCCAGGTGTGACTAATATGGTAATTTAACCTTCTCTATTTATTGTTTTTTCTACCACCATGCTATGCAGTTTATAGCTTCTGTTGGAGTTGTGGCTAGCTGGTGTGTGGATCTCGGCTGAGTTCCTGGTGCTGCTATAGCCACTTGAAGTTAAGTGTTTTCTTTTCCTTTTGTATGTTGTTTGGGTTATTTTGTGTGTTGCATTTCCCTGTCATTTGTATTAAGGCCTGAGGGAGACTCCTGTTTGTCCTTTCTTATGTAGGAACAGGTTATCTCAGTCCTGACATTATTACCAGGGTCCTATAGGGTGAGGTAGGACACTAGGTATTCCTGTGTATGAACTCACCTACCTCTAGGGTCTGTTCATACTGGTAGTTAGTCAGGACTTTGATTAGGGTTTTACTAGGAGGTGTCTATCTCCTTTGCCTAGTTTCCAGGCCTTATTCCCTCACCCCTTTCTTTCCTATGTTCGGTGTGGTGTTTCCCTCTAAAACCTGAACATGACAATATAAGCCGCCCAAAACCGTCAATTTTTTGGGTTGTTTCAGTACAGCCATTGATCCTACAGCTGCACTGGCTGGACAGCTGCAGGGGCTGTCTTTGGAGGTAACTGACTCCCGCATGACCGTCTTGCAGATCCAGAAAACACAGGCTATTGGTCCTAGTGGTGGTGGTGGTTACCAGGCCTGTCTCGAGCCTAAGGTTGCCCTCCCTGACAGATTCTCTGGGGGAAGTGATAATTTAATTCTGTTTAGGGGGGAGCGCAAATTGTATTTTAGGCTACGTCGACAGTCATCTGGGGATGAGATTCAGAGAGTTGGTGTGGTTATTTCGTTGCTTAAAGGGGATGCTTAGTAATGCGCTTTTTCTCTGCCAACCGGATTGCAGTCTCTCCGGTCGGTGGATGAATTTTTCAGAGCTCTGAATCTCATCTATGATGACCCTGATTGAAACTCCCTGGCCGAGACCAAGCTACGTAGCCTTCGTCAGGGAGAGCGTTGTGCTGAGATCTATTGCTCTGAGTTTAGGAGGTGGGCTACGGATACTGAGTGGAAAGATCTAACTCTCCTTAGTCAGTTTTGTCAGGGATTATCAGGGAGGCTGAAGGACGCTTTTTTTCCTTTCATGAGAATCCTGAGTCTCTGGAAGCCGCCATGTCTCTGATAGATGCCTGAGAGAGAGATCTAGGGGCCCCCACTCTCAGGACGTACTATCACATAACGTATCGTCTTCCTCTGACACTTTGGGTGAAGATACTCCTGGGTTTATATCTGGGGACGAACCCATGCAATTAGTGGAAGCTACTCCTGGATCTGTTTTTTGCGAACGAAAAAGGACAATTTATCTATGTATGTCCATGCATTCAGTGTCAAAAAGAAAAAAAAGGGGGACATCTAATTCCCATCTGACTCTTGGAGAAGTGAGAGGAGAGTCAGAGAACGTGCATTTGTCTTTGACTGGAAGTACCCAATTTTTCCTGACTGTTGCAGTGGCGCTAGAGTCCAAGACTGTGGAGATTGAGGTGTTTATCGATAGTGGGGCAGGGGTGAACCTGATTGATGCTCAGTTTGTCCGTATGCATGGGTTGTCTCCAAGTGCATTAGAGAAAAACATTTCCATTTTTGCTATTGATTCTGTACCTCTAATTCAGAAGTGTTTATCTCAGATGGTGCATGACATCCAATTAAGAGTGGGTGACTTTCATCAGGAATTTATCTCGTGTTTTGTGTTGGAGGGTCTCCCTGCTCCATTGGTTCTAGGTTTACCGTGATTAAAGAGGACCTTTTTTATGCGATTTTATTAAGAGAGATATATACCTGTACTTGCGTGGTACCCCCTGCTGATGCTGCCACCCTGCTTGATTTTTTTTTAATATGCCTCCTATGCCCCGCTGTGCCCCGCCGGATTTATTCCGCTCAGTATGCTAATACTGAGCATCTGAGCAATGAGGAGGAGACTGAGTCTTTCTCCAAGGGTGTCTCCTTCTCTCTGGCTGTAGCGCTGTCCAATCGCAGCACAGTGCGTCACAGCCAGGGAGGAGATGCCCACAGAGAAAGACTCAGTCTCCTCCTCATTGCTCCGATGCTCAGTATTAGCATACTGAGTGGGAGAAATCAATCCGGCGGGGCACAGGGGGCATAGGAGGCATATTTTAAAGAATAAAGCAGGGTGGCAGCATCAGTACAGGTATATATCTCCTTTAGTAAAATCGCATGAAAGGTCCTCTTTAAGCAAGCACAATCCAACCATTGATTGGAAAGCTAGGCAGATTCTGGATTGGGGTGATTATTGCATTGTCTGAATACATCATTCTCTGCTTTAAACACTAAAACAATAACCCTCTTTTATATCTGATTTTGCCGATGTATTTTCTGAAAGTGGATGCCAGGATTTACCTTCACATCGGGAATATGATTGTCCCATCAACCTTATTACTGGAGCTAAGTTGCCCAAATCTAGGTTGTATAACCTTTCTGGACCCGTAATAACGGCCATGAGAGAGTATATTAGTGTGAGTTTGGCTAAAGGACACATAAGACCTTCCAAATCTCCAGTGAAAGCAGGGTTTTCCTTTATTTAAAAAAAAGACGGAACTCTTAGGCCATGTCTGGATTTCCGTTAGCTCAATCGGATTATTGTCCGTGATCCTTACTCCCTTCCTAATTTGTTTAACCAGATTGTTGATGCCAAGGTGTTCTCCAGGTTGAACTTAATGGGGGCATATAATCTGGTCAGGATCAAGAAAGGGACTGAATGGAAGACAGCTTTTAATACCACAGAGGGTCACTTTGAGAACCTGGCCATACCTTTTGGGTTGACCAATGCTCCTGCAGTTTTCCAGCATTTTGTGAAAGACATTTTTCATCACCTGGTGGGGAGGTTTGTTGTCGTGCATTTGGATGACATACTGATTTATTCTCCAGATGTGGAGACTCATCAGGATCACGTTAGTCAGGAGTTAGAGATCCTAAGAGATAATAAATTGTACGCAAAATTAGAGAAGTGTGTTTTTGCTGTACATGAGGTGCAATTTTTGGGCTACCTGCTGTCATCTTCAGATTTTCGAATGGATCCCGAGAAAGTCTGTGCTGTATTGGACTGGGATCTGCCCAAAAATCTGAAGGCTCTTATGCGGTTTCTGGGGTTCACCAATTATTACCAAAAATGTATTCAGAACTATTCGACAGTGGTGAAACCCTTAATGGACATGACTAAGAAAGGTGTTTTAGTGTGGTCTGATTATGCATTGCAAGACTTTTCTGCAGTTAAGGAGTGCTTTGCTTCTGCTCCTATATTGGTGCAACCGGATGTATCACAACCTTTCATTGTGGAAGTTGACGTGTCAAAGGTAGGGGTAGGAGCAGTTCTATCGCAGGGCCCATCGCCTGGTGCATTTTTCTCTAAAATACTTTGTGCTGCAGAAAGAAATTACAATGTGGGTAACAGAGAGTTGCTGGCCATTAAGTTGGCATTTGAAGAGTGGCATCATTGGCTAGAAGGGGCGATTCATCCAAACAAGGTGTTCACAGATCACAAAAATCTGGCCTACCTGGAGTCGGCTAAATGACTGAACCTGAGGCAGGCCAGATGGTCTTTGTTTTTCACCAGATTCACTTTCATTGTCACTTATCGTCCTGTGATTAAGAATGTCAAGGCAGATGCCTTGTCACGTAGTTTTCCTTGAGGTGGTGATTTTGAAAATCTGAGTACGATACTGTCAGAGGGGGTGGTGATATCCACTCTATACCCTGACCTTGAGGTGAAGGTGTTAGATGCTCAGGGAGACGCACCGGAGTCTTGCCCCTCTGGGAAATTATTTGTTCCATTAGAATTGCATTATAAGGTGTTTGAGGAACATCACTGTACGGTTTTTACTGGACACCCTGGGAGTAGATTGACTGCAGACCTCTTCTCTCGTAGATTCTGGTGGCCGGGGTTGCGTAAGTGTGTTGAGGACTATGTGTCGGCCTGTAGTATCTGTGCACGCGCTAAGGTGACACATATTCATCCTTCTGGATCTCTACTTCCGTTGCCCATCCCGTCCAGACCATGGACTTACTTTTTTATGGATTTTATTACTGATTTGCCTGATTCGTCTGGAAAGACAGTTATTCTAGTGGTAGTTGATCGTTTTAGTAAAATGGCACACTTTATAGCATTGCCTGGCCTACCTAATTCTAAAACACTTGCACAAGTGTTTGTTGACAACATTGGTTTACTTCATGGCATTCCCTTTAATGTGGTCTCGGAATGTGGGATGAGTTCTGTACTCGGCTGGGGGTACAACTGTCTTTTTCTTCTGCTTTTCATCCTCAGATGAATGGACAGACGGAGCACACTAATCAGAGTCTGGAGACTTACTTAAGATGTTTTGTCTCTGAGAACTTGAAGTAATGGTCCTCGTTTTTGTCTTTGGCAGAGTTTGCCATAAACAACCGTAGACAGGAGTCCACTGGTAAGTCGCAGTTTCTTGGGGCATATGGGTTTCACCCACAATTTGGCACATTCTCTGGTTTGGATACTTCCAGTATCCCTAAGGAGGAAATTTTTTTGTCATCATTGTCTTCCTTTTGGCGGAAAATTCAAAATAACTTGATGAATATGGACAACAGGTATAAACGTGTGGCTGACAGGAAACGTATGAATGGTCCGGACCTAAGTGTGGGACCATTAGCTTTCCGTCTTGAACTTCCTCAGGCTCTGAAAATTCATAATGTGTTTCACAAATCTTTGTTGAAGAGATATGTTGAGCCTTTGGAGTCATCCCCCTTGCCACCCACTCCTGTCATGGTGGATGACAGTTTGGAAATCCAGATCACATAGATTATTGACTCTCGAGTTCTCTGAAGATCTCTTCAGTATCTGGTTCACTAGAAGGGTTATGGACCAGAGGAGAGGATGTGGGTACCGTCATCTGACGTGAATGCCAGTCTCCCCCCCATCTCAGAGAGGTGGAGACTGGGACAGAAAAATTCTGCAGAAAGAGATTGAATGGATTTTTAGATTCCGGTCCCAGTCTCCTGTGGGACTCAATGAGAGGCTTACCTTCAGTTGTTTCATATGATATGAGTGGAGTGGACAGTAGTTCCTTATGCTGCATTTAGTCTGCCTCAATGATCCTAAGGGTAGTCAAAACTGAACCAGTGACGCGTGAAGTGTCCAAATATTTATAGTATCCTGACACATATGGATATACATTAATTCCCTAGTGCACTCTGTTAGGTAGTCCCCTCATACCATAGTGGATCACCTTTTGCCCCAAGATAATCTTGTTCTTGGCTAACACTATGGTTGTTTGATAATTGCTCTATATTGTGGGTAAGACATGCTCGCATATCGTATGTGAACTGTCATTCTTCTTCCCATTGCTGCCCATTTCCCCTGATGAAGCCAGAATACTGGTGAAACATGTTGGGGGGCAGTTGTAGTTTGCAGTTTTAGATTCAGTCTTCCACTCCATTGTGATCCAACTGTGTTCAGTCCGGCTGGACGACATCTCAATAGAGATAACAATCAAGCTATTCAGTTCAAACACAAGCTTATGGTGTGTACTATAGCTTGTAGGGATATCTGTGGTCTGGCATCAAGCTGACCTCATGTGCATAAGGGGGTCATTAGCATCCCTCTGACAGTGGGTTGATGTCGCCTGTTCCCCACTGCTTTACACTGCCATACTGACAACAATATTCAGTTGGCAACAACCCTGCACTAAGTAATACGGCACTGTCCTGTATTACAAGTAAGAAGTCTTCCACTCCATTGTGATCCAACTGTGCTCAGTCCGGCTGGACTATATCTCAATAGAGAGAACAATCAAGCTATTCAGTTCAAACACAAACTTATGGTGTGTACTATAGCTTGTAGGGCTATCTGTGGTCTGGCATTAAGCTGGCCTCACGTGTATAAGGTGGTCATTAGCATCCCTCTGACAGTGGGTTGATGTCACCTGTTCCCCACTGCTTTACACTGCCATACTGACAACAATATTCAGTTTGCAACAGCCCTGCACTAAGTAATACGGCATTGCCCTGCATTACAAGTAATAGGGTGGGAGGTAGTGCACCCCTCCACGCCCCGTCATTGCCGTTCAACATCTCAATTCTCTAGTGGAGTGCTGACTGTATTTTTAATATAGTATTTTTTTGGTTTGTAAAATTGTTAATAAAGGTAAATAAAATGAGCACTCACTTAGTAATTCAGATTTTAATATATATAATAATAAAAGTAAAGTATTAAATTTCACCTGGGTTAAGATAGGTCATATTGCCTTCCTAGGCATTTGTAAAATTATTTGTTAATAAACCTTACCCAGGTTAGGTCCTTATCATTATTATTCATTCTTCTTCCAAGCACTATAGGGTTAATTTACCCTTTAGAGATGCAAGCGCTCTTCCCCTCTCCCTAACATGTTACTTGAATAGTTCACTTTGTGTATTGAGCGAAGAGAACAGTGCCAAGTTCACTAGCTAGATGTCCGCTCAGATGACAATTACGAAGCTGTTCCCTGTATAAAATGAAGAACACAAGTTGAAATTGATGCAAGAACAGAAAAATAAAGTGTTAACCAAATTACCCAACTTTTTGTTTAATTTTCAACTGGGAAACTTTATTTAAAGGTGGCATTTCACTTTATATGGCATTTCCAAAGCGGAGAACCATTTGTGTAAAGAATCTTCTAGAAAAGGTATTTTCAGATGACTTAAGAGAAAGTGACAGAAAGAGGTGCTGTAATAACTATGCAGTTGTCCATTTTTAATCTACACTATTTTATATTTTCAGAGGCTGCCTATATTGTTAACAGCAGCTGCCCGAAGCCTTAAGAATATATAGGTGAAAATTGGACAAGAAATACACTCCCGGCAGTTATAGAAGGTTTGTAAACAGAATGAAATGGGTATTTTAAAGGCACATCTCACACTTTTCTCTAGTAAACCAAATAAATTCAACTCCCTCTCATCAAGTTTATTTTATAGCAAAAAAACAGAGCAGCATTGAATGAAATCCAGTAATTTTATAGGTAGAAATTATAGTCATTAGCCTTTGAAGATTTTTCCAACATTAATTATAAAGTCTATGTATCTGGATAACATATTGTTAACAGTTTTTGTGCATGTGCTAATGGCAACATGGATGATTTCCAATAGTTTTATTGAGGAAGTAGCAATTGAAATCTTGAAGACTGGAGTATGTGTAAAAACTCACAATAATCCTAAATATGCATTTTAACCATTTAATATTAAGTTTTGAATCAGATGTGTTGAAGGAGATGCACATTCTAGATACTGAATTTTCTTGTAAAGAAATAGGCAAGGCAAATGGTCTTCAATGCTGTGGGGAACTTAAGTAGCTTAATTTCTTTTAATGTGGCTTGTAAATATAGGTTATACCAATAGAGGGCAGTACAGTAAATGATCAAGGTCTATAATGAGAGGATTTCCTCCTACCAAAAGACAGGGCTAGATATGCTTATCTATTGATACATGGCATTGAGAATTATAATTGGAAATTAAATATGTATAATGATCTTAGAAAAGTTGAACTTGAGTCTTTTTTTTTTGCCTAATATCGGTGTAAATTAAGTATTATGGTAAGAGGGGTTACTTAAAAACCTTGGATGTGGAAGACATGGTCCACCTGGCCTACTTGTTCCTCACTTCTAGTCAGAATTTTGGATCATTGCCAAAAGTAATACCATAGATACCATGTATTGCATTAACCTGTATAGTAATACACATTGGAGAAGGTTTATTTTTACTGGTGCACTTTGCCACAACTCAACCCTAAAGCTGCTTTGTCATGGTCTTACCTCCTTGCTGTTCCCTTCGTTTGACATGTGCTGGCGGCCATCTTGGTTTCTGGGTTTTCTTGTAGCCTCCCACCCTGCGGCTCCTCCTTCCCACTGGGAGGAGCTGGATGCCCAGCTCATATATATAGGAGGTCTGTGGCTTCAGTTCCTTGCTTGGTCCTCCTGTGTTCACATGCTTCCAAGACTGCTGCTGCTTCTGGTTCCTGATCCTGGCCTCGTCTGACTACCCCGTTGGTTCCTGATTCCGGCTTCGTCTGACTACCCCGTTGGTTCCTGATTCCGGCTTCGTCTGACTACCCCGTTGGTTCCTGATTCCGGCTTCGTCTGACTACCCCGTTGGTTCCTGTTCCTGGCTTCGTCTGACTACCCTTCTGGTTCCTGACCTCTGTCTCCGCAAGACCCTGCTTCGGTTTAGCCATCCGTTCGGACTTTGCTTACGGCTTGCTCTTCAATAAAACCTTCTTATTTTCCACTTATCTCTTGTTGTACGTCTGGTTCATGGTTCCATGACATTAGGACCAAGCCATGAATTCTGACGGTACAGGGCCACCCTCGCTACCTACGCTGGTTGCCAGACTTGATCAGCAGGATCACCTGTTGGGTCGGTTCGCTGTGGCGTTGCAAACCCTGCTTGAACGCACGGCTCATTTAGCTTCCGTTGCCGATGGGTCGGTTGTCGCTCCTGGGCCCGCTCCTACTGCCGCTCCGGTTGTTGCGCCAGAGTCTACCCTGACACCTGTTGCTGCGCCTGTGGTGTTTCAGGGTATGACCGGTTCTGCCCCCCTTCCACAGCGCTTTGGGGGAGAGCCAACTCAGTGCCGAGGTTTCCTTAACCAGGTGGGCATTTACTTCGAGTTGCTGCCACATGCCTTTCCTACTGAGAGATCAAGGGTGGGCTTCTTGATCTCGCTGCTCTCGGACAAGGCCTTGGCCTGGGCCAGCCCTTTATGGGAGAACAACAATCCGGTGGTTGCCGAGTTTTCCGGTTTTGTTGCTTCTCTTCGGAAGGTATTCGATGTGCCGGCTCGTGCTGCCTCTGCTGCGAAGCTCCTTATGTCCATCAGACAGGGTTCACGATCCGTAGCTGAATACGCCATTGAGTTTCGTACCCTGGCAGCAGAGGTGGGCTGGAATAATGAGGCTCTGGTCGCTGCTTTCTCTCATGGTCTCTCGGATGCCTTGAAGGATGAGGTTGCAGCTAAGGACCTACCAGTGGAGCTCGAGTCTCTTATTTCTTTCCTGATTTTGATTGACACCAGACTCAGGGAGAGACCTTCCTTTAAGGAGAGCCTGCGGAGGTCTCCTAACAGATTGGCGCCTACGTTTGCTGTCCCACCCGTGCCTCCCTCTCCTCCCACGCCTCCTGGGGATGACTTGTCTGGGGGTGAACCCATGCAGCGGGGGTTTGCTCGCCTGTCTGAGGGGGAGAGGGTACTCCGGAGACGCGAGGGCCGATGCATGTACTGTGGTCTCGGTGGGCATTTTCGGTTGGCATGTCCGAACCGTCCGGGAGAACGCTCGCACCTGAGGTCCTGTCGGGGGCAGATCTTGGGTGGAGTCTCCTCGTCCCCGGTTTCCCGTGTTGACAAACCACTGATCACGGTTGTCCTCTCCTGGGTCGGGGGCTCGGTGACGACCCAGGCGTTGGTGGACTCTGGTGCTGGTGGTTTGTTCATTGATAGAGTGTTCGTTGCCGCCAATTCCATTCCTCTGCAGCCTCGAGGTTCCCCACTGGCTCTTGAGGCGATAGACGGCAGACCCCTTCTGCCGCCACACGTGACTCATGAGACCCTTCCAGTGGGGATAGCCATTGGTGCCGTTCACAGAGAGTCGGTCTGTCTCCAGGTTATTTCGTCTCCACACTACTCGGTGGTCTTGGGGTACCCCTGGCTCCAGAAGCATAATCCGACTTTCGATTGGAGATCGGTCGAGATCCTCTCGTGGTCACCGCAGTGTGGGGCTAGTTGCATCCATGGGCCTGTCAAGTTGCTGTGTACTTCCTCGGACTCTCTGTTGCCTCCTGAATACGAAGAGTACCGGGATGTATTCGATAAGGTGCGCGCGGTTGCCCTACCTCCGCACCGCCCATACGATTGTGCCATAGAGTTACAATCCGGTGCCGTTCCTCCTCGTGGCAAAGTCTATCCACTGTCGGTAGCGGAGAATGAGGCCATGGAGGAGTACGTGAGGGAGGCGCTTTCACGCGGACACATTCGCAAATCCTCGTCCCCGGCAGGGGCTGGATTTTTCTTTGTGAAAAAGAAGGGCGGCGAGTTGAGGCCTTGCATCGATTACAGGGGTCTCAATCGCATCACGATCAAGAACGCTTACCCGATACCCTTGATTTCCGAGCTGTTCGATCGCCTCAAAGGGGCCACGGTCTTTACCAAACTCGACCTGAGGGCGGCATATAACCTGGTAAGGATCAAGGCGGGCGATGAGTGGAAGACCGCGTTTAACACCAGGACCGGTCATTATGAATCCTTGGTTATGCCCTTTGGGTTGTGCAATGCGCCCGCAGTCTTCCAGGAATTCATCAACGATGTTTTCCGTGACCTGTTGCAGCAGTGTGTGGTGGTCTATTTGGATGACATCTTGGTATATTCTGCATCCATGGAGGCCCACATTCTGGATGTCAGACGAGTGTTGCAACGCTTACGAGAGAACAAGCTGTTCGGTAAGCTTGAGAAATGCGAATTTCACCGATCCCAGGTAACCTTCTTAGGTTACATCATTTCCGCTGAGGGGTTCTCCATGGATCCTGAGAAGGTTTCGGCTGTCTTACAGTGGCCCCAGCCCAGTGGGCTTCGTGCCCTGCAGCGCTTTTTGGGCTTCGCCAATTATTATCGGAAGTTCATCAGGGACTTTTCCATGCTAGCCAAGCCTCTCACGGATCTGACCAGGAAGGGCAGTAATCCTCAGGTCTGGCCGCTCGAGGCCATCCGAGCTTTTGAGGCTCTAAAGTCCGCCTTTGTGTCGGCTCCGATTCTGTCGCATCCCAACCCTGGGTTGCCTTTTGTCCTCGAGGTGGACGCGTCTGAGACGGGAGTAGGCGCCCTCCTGTCTCAGCGTAGAACACCAGAGGGTCCTCTGCTTCCTTGTGGGTTTTACTCCCGGAAACTGTCTTCCGCGGAGTGCAACTATCAGATTGGTGACAGGGAGTTATTGGCCATCGTGCAGGCCCTTAAAGAATGGAGGCACTTGCTCGAGGGCTCGGTGGTTCCGGTTCTCATCCTGACGGACCACAAGAATCTGACCTACCTCTCTGAGGCCAAGAGATTGACACCACGTCAGGCCAGATGGGCTCTGTTCTTGTCACGTTTTAATTACGTGGTCTCCTACCTACCCGGCTCCAAGAACATCAGAGCGGATGCCTTATCACGGCAGTACTCCGAGCTGTCCGGGGAGGAGTCGATTCCGACTACGGTCATACCCCCGAATCAGATCCTGGCCGCTATTCGCACCAGCCTGACTTCTCCTCTGGGTGAGCAGATTTTGGCGGCTCAATCTGGTGCTCCCTCTGGGAGACCCAACGGCAGATGTTTTGTGCCTGAGGAGTTGCGCACTCGGTTGTTGCGAACCTACCATAACTCCAAGGCCGCGGGGCACCCTGGAAAGAATCAGCTGTCCTGGGCGGTTTCACGTCTGTTCTGGTGGCCTTCTCTACGTTCCGACATCGCCGCATATGTAGCGGCATGCTCCGTTTGTGCCCAGAGTAAGTCCCCTCGGCACCTTCCGTTGGGCCTTTTGCAACCCATAGCCACCGGGGAGCGTCCATGGTCACACCTGGGGATGGATTTCATTGTGGACCTCCCTGCATCCCGAGGCCATACGGTCATTCTCATGATTGTGGATCGGTTTTCCAAAATGTGCCACTGTGTTCCTCTCAAGAAGTTACCCTCTGCACAAGAGTTGGCCTCGATTTTTGCCAGGGAGGTCTTCCGGTTGCACGGTTTGCCCAAGGAGATTGTGTCGGATCGGGGGAGTCAGTTTGTGTCCAGGTTCTGGCGCGCCTTTTGCTCCCAGTTGGGGATTCATCTCTCTTTCTCCTCGGCCTACCACCCTCAGTCCAATGGGGCCGCAGAACGATCCAATCAGGCCTTGGAGCAATTCCTTCGTTGCTATGTCTCCGATCACCAAGACAATTGGGTTGACCTCCTGCCTTGGGCTGAGTTTGCCAGGAACACGGCGGTGAACTCTTCCTCTGGGACGTCTCCCTTCATGGCCAATTATGGGTTCCAACCTGCCGTGTTACCGGAGGTATTCTCTCCCCAGGATATTCCGGCTGTGGAGGATCACCTTTCCGTCCTACGTGCTTCTTGGGTACAGATCCAGAGGTCCCTTGAGGTCTCTGCGCAGCGCCAGAAACTCCAGGCTGATCGCAGACGAGCGCCCGCTCCTTCCTACCAGGTCGGAGACCGCGTATGGTTGTCCACCCGCAACCTCAACCTTCGAGTGCCCACTCCCAAGCTGGCGCCTCGCTTTGTTGGTCCCTTCCGAGTGCTTCGCAGGGTAAACCCGGTAGCCTATGCCCTTGCGCTTCCTCCTGGCATGCGGATCTCCAACGTGTTTCATGTCTCCCTGTTGAAGCCACTGGTGTGTAATCGTTTCACTTCCTCGATTCCTCGGCCTCGTCCGGTCCAAGTGGGCAATCGTGAGGAGTATGAGGTGAGCAATATCCTGGACTCACGCCTGGTCCGCGGCCGGGTGCAGTTTTTGGTCCATTGGCGTGGTTATGGTCCAGAGGAGCGTTCCTGGGTTCCCTCCGCAGATGTCCATGCTCCTGCTTTGCTCCGAGCCTTCCACGCACGCTTCCCTCAGAAACCGTTCCTTACTCCGCGGAGGAGGGGCCCTTGAGGGGGAGGTACTGTCATGGTCTTACCTCCTTGCTGTTCCCTTCGTTTGACATGTGCTGGCGGCCATCTTGGTTTCTGGGTTTTCTTGTAGCCTCCCACCCTGCGGCTCCTCCTTCCCACTGGGAGGAGCTGGATGCCCAGCTCATATATATAGGAGGTCTGTGGCTTCAGTTCCTTGCTTGGTCCTCCTGTGTTCACATGCTTCCAAGACTGCTGCTGCTTCTGGTTCCTGATCCTGGCCTCGTCTGACTACCCCGTTGGTTCCTGATTCCGGCTTCGTCTGACTACCCCGTTGGTTCCTGATTCCGGCTTCGTCTGACTACCCCGTTGGTTCCTGATTCCGGCTTCGTCTGACTACCCCGTTGGTTCCTGTTCCTGGCTTCGTCTGACTACCCTTCTGGTTCCTGACCTCTGTCTCCGCAAGACCCTGCTTCGGTTTAGCCATCCGTTCGGACTTTGCTTACGGCTTGCTCTTCAATAAAACCTTCTTATTTTCCACTTATCTCTTGTTGTACGTCTGGTTCATGGTTCCATGACATGCTTGTACCACGTTCATCAAGATGGACCATAATTCTCATGAATAGGCTAAAAGTAAACCATTTTCTAATACTTTTCTTATAGGAATTCCAACATCTTTGAATAAGCTTGAGATCATCTTGCTGTCCTGGATCCCATAAGGGTGCATTTATACAATAGATTTTGAAAGCGTTGCAATGTTTTTTAAGGCGTGTTTTTGTGCATTTTGTTTTCCCTTTTTTGACGCTTTTTGATGCAGAGTTTTTTGGGGGTGTATACTTCAATACAAATCTGCATTTCTGCTTGCAGTTATTGGAACAGATAACCACACAATAAATAAAAAAATCATGGATGCGTATGTAAAGTTTTTTTCCAGCTTGCCCTTCATTTGAATGGGAGATTCAGAGCAGATAATGCGCCAAGATAGCACATTACAACATTTTTCCTTGCTTTTTTTCATGTGGAAAAAAAAAGCAAGAGCTGTTTCCCTTTGAGGTGAATGGGAGGCTATATGAAGGCATTTTGTGGCACTGAGTCTGTGTGAAAAACACACCAAAATCAGTGCCAAAAAAATTGTGACGGGCCCTAAGGTATCCTTAGAACTCTGATTGAAAATACGTTTACAATCTACAAATAATTTCGGAACATCAGTGCACTGCTATCTTGTAGCTATAAAGTGGAAAACTCATTTTTTAACATTTATAGAAGAGAAAACAAATAAGTTATTTTCCTGCATTCCATGTAGTCTGCAACCAAAACATTGTGCAGATTGTCTTTGCAAAGCTACATTTTCATTATGTCATTTAAATTTTCAACTGAAGTGATAAAAACAATTCACTTTCCAAAATGATGGGTAGTTTTGTGTGGCATTAAATATGATAAAGGAAGAAGTCTATTAATGTGGTTGTAAGGATTTTACTTAATGGCCTGGAACTATCTGTCCACTGTGCAGTGGATTGAATTGTTTGCTGCAGCGCTGCTCCAACTGAAGCAGGTATGTTCTTTTCTGAGGATAGGCTATCAATAGTGAAATTCTAGATAAACCATTTAAACTTATCACTGAATTATTACATGCTCTTTACTAGTGTTACTAGTGTTTAATGTCAGTGATAGGGGTTTGAAGCAGCTACTAAGTTCTAGCAATACTATGACTTCACAAATGCAACTAAGACACAATTGGGTAGGTTGCTGCCAGCAGTTGGGGAGCCATAGGCAAGGGGCCGCAAAGCCACATATGACTTCTGAGCCACTGGTTAGGGTACTCTGATATAGAATATCAGCATAGACACCCAGCAAATGTTGTCAACTTTGGACTACAGGATCACTTTAACAACACGTCATGTACATTTTGCTAGCTGAATCATTTGCAGATTATGTGTATAGCGCATTACCTTTTATATTGTAAGAGCTATGAGTTGCTTGAAACACGCAAATGGGAGGTACTAAGCACCTTAAGTTTTGTCTTCAGATATGTTATGCCAATTTTGTTTGAATAAACACTAGAATTTTAACAATGAAAACTGATGAGTCAGCGGATGTTTAGCTTTATTTTAAACACATATTTTGGGAGGGACTTTTATAATGCATATTATAGGGGGACGTCAGTCCAGGGATGGCACTGCCACAGCCGGACACTTCCTCTGCCAGTCAGGGGAATGTCAGCTCCGGTAAGCAGGGGACCAGGAGAGCAGGGAAGGCCAGACAGGTGCTGGTAGTGGGAGACTCAATTATTAGGGGAACAGATAGGGAAATCTGTCACAAAGACTGTGATTGCCGGCGCTAGAGTTCGACACATCGCGGATCGGGTTGACAGATTACTGGGAGGGGCTGGAGAAGATCCAGCGGTCATGGTCCATATCGGAACCAATGACAAAGTTAGGGGTAGGTGGAGAGTCCTTAAAAATGATTTCAGGGATTTAGGTCAAAAGCTTAGGGCAAGGACCTCAAAGGTAGTATTTTCCGAAATACTACCTGTACCACGGGCCACACAAGAAAGGCAGCGGGAGATTAGGGAGATTAAAAAGTGGCTCAAGAACTGGTGTAGGAAGGAGGGGTTTGGGTTCCTGGAGAACTGGGCCAACTTCTCTATCGGCTACAGGCTCTATCGTAGGGACGGGCTGCACCTCAATGGGGAAGGGGCAGCTGTGTTGGGGAAGAAGATGGCTAGAAGGTTGGAGGAGTGTTTAAACTAGGGACTGGGGGAGAGGGTAATTATGTTATAGGATGGGAAGATAGTGCAGATAGAGACCGGGGGCAAGGTAGTGGGACTGGGGGAGGAATGGAAGGAGGGACTAGAACAGTTCATGAGGAAAGGTGTAGGGTAAAAAATATACATAAACCTCTCAAATGTATGTATACTAATGCCAGAAGCCTGACTAATAAAACTGGTGAACTGGAATTAGTGATGTGTGAGGAGGACTATGACATAGTGGGAATAACTGAGACATGGCTAGATGATAGCTATGACTGGGCAGTTAATGTACAGGGTTACAGTCTGTTTAGAAAGGATCGTCAAAACCGGAGAGGGGGAGGGGTCTGCCTTTATGTAAAGTCCGGTCTAAAGCCCACACTCCGTGAAGATATAAGTGCAGGACATGAACATGTGGAGTCACTGTGGGTAGAGATACATGGAGCTAAAAACAATAATAAATTACTAATAGAAGCTTACTATAAACCACCTAATATACCAGAGTCCACAGAAAATCTACTACTAAATGAGATTGACAAGGGGGCAAATCATAATGAGGTGGTTATTATGGGGGACTTCAACTACCCAGATATAGACTGGGAAACTGAAACTTGTATATCTCATAAAAGAAACAGGTTCTTGGCAATAACCAAAGACAATTACCTCTCCCAACTGGTTCAGGACCCGACTAGAGGGACGGCCATACTGGACTTAGTATTAACCAATAGGCGTGACAGAACAACAGACGTGCAGGTTGGGAGACACCTGGGAAATAGTGACCACAAAGTAATAACCTTCCAATTATCATTCAAAAGAGCGTTTCTACAGGGAGGAACAAAAATACCAAACTTCAAAAAAGCTCAATTTAGCCAACTAAGAGAGGCCATAGGCCTAACTAAATGGGATAAAGTCCTTACAAATAAAAATACAGCCAGAAAATGAGATATCTTCAAAAGCATCCTAAAATCTCATTGTGAGAGGTACATACCGTATGGGAATAAAAGGTTAAGGAACAAAAAAAAAAACAATGTGGATAAATAGAACTGTAAAGAAAGCAATAAATGACAAAAAAGAAAGCATATAAAACACTAAAACAGGAAGGTAGCACGGAAGCACTGAAAAACTATAAGGAAAAAAATAGAACATGTAAAAAACAAATAAAAGCGTCCAAACTAGAGACCGAGAGATTAATTGCCAAAGAGAGTAAAACTAACCCTAAAATTTTCTTCAATTATATAAATGTTAAAAAGTATAAATCTGAAGGTGTCGGCCCTTTAAAGAGTAATGAGGGGGGAGTCGCAGAGAGCGACGAGGAGAAAGCAAAGCTGTTAAATATTTTTTTCTCCAATGTATTCAATGAGGAAAATAAACTGTCAGATGAAATGCAGAATGTAAAAATAAATTCCCCATTAAAAGTGCCCTGTCTGACCCAGGAAGAAGTACATCAGCGACTTAAAAAGATTAAAATAGACAAATCGCCAGGACCGGATGGCATACACCCCCGTATCCTAAGGGAATTAAGTAATTTCATAGCCAGACCCTTATTTCTGAAATTTACTGATTTTATATTGACAGGGAATGTCCCACAGGATTGGCGCATGGCAAATGTGGTGCCAATATTCAAAAAGGGGCCAAAAACAGAGCCTGGAAACTATAGGCCGGTAAGTTTAACATCTGTTGTGGGTAAACTGTTTGAAGGTTTTCTGAGAGATGCTATGTTAGAGCATCTCAACGGAAATAAGCAAATAAAGCCATATCAGCATGGCTTCGTGAGGGATCGGTCATGTCAGACTAATTTAATCAGTTTCTATGAGGAGGTAAGTTCTAGACTTGACAGCGGCGAATCAATGGATGTCGTGTATCTGGACTTCTCCAAAGCATTTGACACTGTACCACATAAAAGGTTAGTATATAAAATGAGAATGCTCGGACTGGGAGAAAACGTCTGCGTCTGTATGTGGGTAAGTAACTGGCTCAATGATAGAAAACAGAGGGCGGTTATTAATGGTACTCAGATTGGGTCACTGTCACTAGTGGAGTACCTCAGGGGTCAGTATTGGGCCCTATTCTCTTCAATATATTTATTAATGATCTTGTAGAAGGCTTGCATAGTAAAATATCAATTTTCGCAGATTACACTAAACTGTGTAAAGTAATTAACACGGAAGAGGACAGTATACTACTACAGAGGGATCTGGATAGATTGGAGGCTTGGGCAGATAAGTGGCAGATGAGGTTTAACACTGACAAATGTAAAGTTATGCACATGGGAAGGAATAATGCAAGTCACCCGTACTTATTAAATGGTAAAACACTCGGTAACACTGACATGGAAAAGGATCTAGGAATTTTAATAAACAGCAAACTAAGCTGCAAAAAACAGTGTCAGGCAGCTGCTGCCAAGGCCAATAAGATAATGGGTTGCATCAAAAAGGGCATAGATGCCCATGATGAGAACATAGTCCTACCACTTTACAAATCATGGAGTACTGTGTACAGTTCTGGGCTCCAGTGAACAAAGCAGACATAGCAGAGCTGGAGAGGGTCCAGAGGAGGGCAATTAAAGTAATAACTGGAATAGGGCAACTACAGTACCCTGAAAGATGATCAAAATTAGGGTTATTCATTTTAGAAAAAAGACGACTGAGAAAGATCTAATAAATATGTATAAATATATCAGTGACAGTACAGAGATCTATCCCATCATCTATTCATTCCCAGGACGGTGACTGTGATGAGGGGACATCCTCTGCGTCTGGAGGAAAGAAGGTTTGTAAACAAACCTAGAAGAGGATTCTTTACGGTAAGAGCAGTGAGACTATGGAACTCTCTGCCTGAGGAGGTGGTGACGGTGAGTACAATAAAGGAATTCAAGAGGGGCCTGGATGTATTTCTGGAGCGTAATAATATTACAGGCTATAGCTACTAGAGAGATCGTTGATCCAGGGAGTTATTCCGATTGCCTGATTGGAGTCGGGAAGGAATTTTTTATTCCCCTAAAGTGAGGAAAATTGGCTTCTACCTCACAGGGGTTTTTTGCCTTCCTCTGGATCAACTTGCAGGATGACAGGCCGAACTGGATGGACAAATGTCTTTTTTCGGCCTTATGTATTATGTTATGTACTATGTTACATGTGAGGAGCATCTGGGAAGCAAAGTGATTTAGCATTAAATAAAGCTCTCTATTTTTCTATCTTCATTCCTGCTTCTGTATGACTTAAATATGTTTGACTGCAGTGTTTCAGCAGTTCCAATCATACTGGGAAAAGATTTTTGCATGTTTACCATAAACACAGAAGTTGATTGCTAACGCTTCCATTTATAACATTCCAGAATGTTCACATCTTGCAGATCATTATAAATATCCGCAAAAGGAATGTGTCATGTTAAAATGGATGGCTATAAAACCAACCACAAGATCTTTTTAAAACCGGTCCAAGTTTTCGTAGAACATGATAAAAGATTTATTGGGTACGAAAAATAAAAAGAATGAAAAAAAAAATTATTAGGAAAAAGATGTGCTGCTGGAAAAGAAAAACTATAAAAAAAACATTTGTGATCATTTAACCTAAATAACATTTAAGAAATAACAAGTTACTCCATCTGATACATTTTCACTGAAACAGAAATGAAAACGTATCACAAATATTCTACATAGCAGATATCATAAAGTAAGTTTATTTTATGCTTTTGATGTAGGATGAAATGCTTTATGATTTCACACTATACTTTGTAGTTCATAAAAGCATAATCAAAGCAAATGTTTCTGTTCACAGTGCCACATGCCCCTCTGAAACCAAATTGCTTGTGAAGCCCTCTCTCTTGATGTGTTTAGTGGTTCCATGTGGTATCTTTCTCCACAGGGATTGTTAAAAAATAGAAACAGGTCCTTCTGTCTAATAATGCCATGCCAATAATGTAGTTGAAATTTGGAAATGGGTTCACAAAAAATATGCAAAAAAAATATATTTAAATCAGTGTGCTGTTGTTTTGAAATGCACATACTTAAAAAATAAATGTATCAGGGATTTTTTTTAAATAAAAATAAAAAAATATTATCAATGTAAGTAGACACATTAATGCATAAGGATGATGAACAAACATTTAGAAGACTTTTTTTTTAATCAGGGTATAATTCAGATTGATTTGCAAGTTATTATTTATTTGTTAGGGAGTTCTAAGGCCACCATCCAGACCACTGCTAGTAAACCCCAAAACTGCTACCAGTCTACCAAAACCACGCCAGGTGGTAGAAAGCTAAGTCTACCCCTAAGTTCTTTACCAGATCCTGCTGTGAGGCCGGATGGACTTTGCAGCTGGGGACCCAGATTACCATATTTTTCGCTTGATAAGACGCACCTGATGATAAGATGCACCTAAGTTTTTGAAGAGGAAAAAATATAAAAATTTCAACCAAAGGGTGTGCTTTTGGTGGGTTTTGAACTAATAGTGGTCTGTGGATGACACTATTATGGGGTATCTGTGGATGACGCATTGTTATGGGGGCATCTGTAGATGATGCACTGTTATGGGGGATATGTGGATGATGCACTGTTATGGGGGATCTGTGGATGACACTGTTAGGTGGATCTGTGGATGACACTGTTAGGGGAATCTGTGGATGAAACTGTTATGGATGATCTGCAGATGACACTGTTATGGAGGATCTGTGGATGACATTGTTATGGGGATCTGTGGATGATACTGTTATGGGAGGATCTGTAGATGACACATATATAGCATCTTATGCTATATATCTGTCACCCATAGATCCCCCATAAGTGTGCATGTGTAAAAAGGGACCCCAATACACCAGGCCCCGCACAGCAATCTTCATATGTAAAGTTTAGTCATGTGATCCTAATTAAAGTAGCTCAATCCTCTGCAGTAGAACTTACTGGAGTTGCTGGAGGCCGGCAACTCGCGGTGAGGCCCGGTGCAGTCACTGTACTCTATTACACCTGGCCCCACACAGCAATCTTCCTATGTAAAGTGTATTCATGTAATTTTAATAAAAGTGGCGCAATCCTCTGCAGTAGTACTTACTATCAAACAACTGTAGCAGGCAGGCCAGCAACTTACTCCATCATGCGCCTGCTCCTCCCACTTTATTAATGAAGCAGGAGGAGCAGGTGCGTGACGGACCAAGTGACGTTAAGTTGCTGGCCTGCCTGCTACAGTAGTTTGATAGTAAGTACTACTGCAGAGGATTGCACTACTTTAATTAGGATTACATGAATACACTTTACATATGAAGATTGCTATGCGGGGCGCAGTGTAATAGAGTATAGTGACTGCACCGGGCCCTGCCGCGAGTTGCCAGCCTCCAGCCCCCCTCCCTCCCCGCTGATACATCACAGGCCACGCTGTGCAGCATAGCGGCAGGCGATGTATCAGTGTCAGCAAAGTAAAAATGTCAGCATTCGCTTTATAAAATGCACTGTCATTTCCCCCAACTTTTGGAGGGGTCTTTTAGAGCAAAAAATACGATATGTCTGAACAACTGGTAGCAAAAATCTAGTGCAGGCAAACTAGCGGCAGACCTACCAGAATGATCAGGTAGCAAAGAGAAGAAAGCAGGGTCAAAACCAGGAGAGACAAACACAGCCCAGGCAGTAAACAAGGAGTTAATCCAGAAACAAGCCAGTAGTCAGTTTACCAGGAGGGTTAATATACAGGGATAGAATATCACACAGTATAGAGCCAGGATACAGTGAAATCACAGGCAAACATTCAGAATCATTGCCTGATTTAAATTCTCCTCCCAGCCTTTAGATTAGATGTTGATCCAAAGCCCTGATCGGCTCTGTGTCCTCTCTCTTGATAGTCCGATCAACCAGAGCTTGACTGTTTGGCATGGTAACCTTCTGGGAACTAATCACCTCCTGATCTCCCCCAATAGAACCACACAGACTGGAGTGAAGACTGCTGTGTGAAGAGGAAGGCATTGTAGGACACCACCCAGGTAGATTCCTAACATCATTTTTTTGTGCTTCCTAAAGATGGTGTGGTTTTGTTACATACCGTGCAGAAGCCATATATTGTCTGAATCCCATGAGCTGAAAGCAAGGTACTCTATAACATTTTCAGGTTCTAAAAATAAGGAAAGATGGAGCAGCAAAAGATTTGTTGTACGGCCAGAAAATGCTTTTGAAACTGGACATGTTTGAAACACTGTTTTAGCCCGTGGACCCAAACATTCAGATAGTGTCGAACTGGGCTATCTAGGGCCCATCAGTAAAATTTGTTTTGGGGATCCACCATACAGATACAGCCACATATTACCTGCTCACACAGCAGCAAACAGCAGCAAGATGCTACAAGATTATTGATTTTAGGGTCCCTGAAGCAACTTAGAGAAAGCAGATCTCTGAGAAAGGAGGATACTGGCTGTCCTACCTCTGTACCTATAAATTACCTCAGCCACATGAACATGTCTATGATAATAATAATAAACTTTGTAGTTTCTTAAATATTTTATCCAGTTTTTTACATGAACTTAGGCTGGTAGTACACTGGTTCTGTACACTGACTATCTATATGTAGTGCAGTAAGTCTACTGTGTTATGTGCTACTTGTGCGGGGTGGAAGACAAGGCCCCACCTTGCTCATGGGTCCATCAGGAGATTCACCTTTAACCCTGTGGGCCAGTCCGAGCCTGCATTCAGATGCCACTATTGCAAATCTCCAAATTTTGATTACAGCAGATATTAGCTTTTTTTCTATGGTCACATGCAGGAGATGCAAAAAAAATTGATCAGGGTGATATGGATTTTCATCTTTGTCATGTATCCATCTATATCCTCCTCCTCATCAATGATTGGAATTATTTTCACATTTTAACTAAAAACTTGTGAAGCCTTTGCAAAGATAACAAGTCAAACTGGTGATAAGTGCATGTAGTAATGAGATAAGTGAGGGTCAATAAGATTTTTTTCAATATTAGGCCGTGTCACAAGCTAGAAATCATGTACGTGCTTGAGTAGTAAAAATAGTGCTGGGACATAGATTAGTCTTACTATGGATCCCCCACTCCATGCTTTAAGTCCTCCTTCTTCCCTTCCCATTCACAGCTAGAGATGGCCTTGCGGTTCGCCTGGCGGCCGTCTTGTGGCGAACAAATCTTGTTTGCGGTTCGCCGAACAGGCGAATATATGGCAATGTCCGCCGGCGCCATATTCTTAGCATTGTGAAGAACTTTGACCCATGACACATCCATCAGATGGGACAGGACAGCCAATTGAAACGTTTCAGCACATGGACACACCCCCACCCTATCAAGGAACCCGATCTGGCAGCCATTTTACATTCAGTTTTTTGCCAGTGTAGGGAGAGGTTGCTGTGTGTGAGCAGGGACAGACTGTTAGGGACACCAAATGCTAGCTAATAGGGCCACAAAAGCCGTTTTAAGGACGAGTATAGGTGTGCAATCGATAGGTGTGACATACTGAGGGGTGTGATATACTTATAATATACTTTCTGTGGGGATTCGCTTTGGTAGGCAGGGTAAGCGGACGCAGTACAGAGGCAAAAAACAAGGTTTAAATCAAAGTCCAGTGTTTATTCACACATAGCCAGAAAACAAGCCAAAAGAAAGTGTTCAGTCTTGGTGCCTGTTCACACCACACAAAGTTCACAGTGCAAAAAGACGTCACCTGGTCAGCAGATGATTTTCACCCAGAGTCCGCAGCAGTCTTTAGTGGCCTGTTTCCCCAGCCTATGGCTCACACAAACAGATCCCTCAGTGTCTCAAACCACAGACTCCTCAGCTCCTCTATCATGGAGGATAATCCACCCCACCTGAACATGCTGGCTGGGTTTTTATATTCCAGCCAAAACCCGGCCTGGAACCGTGGGGAACAGCCACCCACCCTGCTCTTTGGCTGCTCCCAATAAGAACCGGCCCGGATTGGCTTTACAGCCATTCTGACAGCTGAAGTGTCAGACTGCACTACAGAACTGACACTTCAGGAAGAAAAACCGGTTCTTACCTCACCGAGGCCAGGAACCTTGTTCCTTCTTACATACCTCCCCCCTTTGTTCAACCCTGAGGGGGTGAACACTTGCCAGACAGTGTACGCGGGACAGGGCATCCGCGTTTCCTTGTAACCTGCCTGCCCTGTGTTCCACGGAAAACTTAAAATTTTGCAAAGATAAGAACCACCTGGTGACTCGAGCATTCCTCTCTTTGGCCTGGCTCATCCATTTCAGGGGGGAGTGGTCGGTCACCAGACGGAACCTTCTCCCCAAAAGGTAGTAGCGGAGAGACTCGAGTGCCCACTTGATGGCCAGGCACTCTCTCTCCACTATACTGTACCTAGTCTCAGCTGGGGTGAGCTTCCGGCTGAGGAAGACAACGGGATGCTCCTCCCCATCAATATCTTGAGATAGTACAGCACCGAGACCTACCTCAGAGGCATCGGTCTGCACTATAAACTCCCTTTTGAAGTCGGGTGTCACCAAAACCGGGGACCCACACAGGGCCGACTTCAAAGCGGAGAAAGCCTTTTCCGCCTGCTCATTCCAGTGGACCGTCACTGACTTGCGTCCCTTCAAAAGGCCTGTCAATGGTGCAGCGACTGTAGCAAAATTGGGGACAAACCTCATATAGTACCCCACCATACCCAGGAACGACTTTACTTGCCGAGTAGTGACAGGTCGGGGCCAATTCCTAATTGCCTCAATTTTGTTCACCTGAGGTTTGATCATTCCGCGCCCAATGACATACCCCAGGTACTTGGTCTCTTCTAACCCTATTGAGCACTTTTTCGGGTTAGCGGTTAAGCCAGCTTTCCTAAGGGAGTCCACTACAGCCTTTACTTTAGGTAAGTGACTTTCCCAGTCGGTGCTATGGACAACGATATCGTCCAGGTACGCCGAAGCGTACCGACGATGTGGACGGAGTACAATGTCCATTAACCTTTGAAACGTGGCGGGAGCGCCATGTAGACCAAAGGGTAATACCTTGTACTGATACAGCCCCTCTGGCGTGACGAAAGCCGTTTTTTCTTTGGCAGCCTCCGTCAAGGGTACCTGCCAGTACCCTTTGGTGAGGTCCAACACAGAAAAATACCGGGCTTGGCCCAACTTTTCAATAAGCTCATCCACTCGGGGCATGGGATACGCGTCAAACTTGGACACCTCATTAAGTTTGCGGAAGTCATTACAGAACCGCAACGTCCCGTCTGGCTTGGGTATTAATACTATCGGACTGGCCCACTCACTTTTTGACTCCTCGAGGACACCCAGCTGGAGCATTAGCTGAACTTCCTCCGTGATGGCTTGTCGCCGAGCCTTGGGTACCCGGTACGGTTTAACCGGACTTTCGCCTGAGGCTCAGTGACAATGTCATGCCGGATTACGGACGTGAGTCCAGGGAGGTCTGAGAACACATCCGTATTCCGACTAATGAACTCCCTGGCTTCCTGAGCCTGTTTAGAGGAGAGGCTGTCAGCAATTTTCACTGTGACAGCCGCTTCCCCTGCTTCAGACTGAGGGGCCGAAAGCGCTTCCCCTAGGAACCCTGGTCGTGGGCTGTCTTCCGTACAGGTTTCCCTTTCCTTCCACGGCTTGAGCAGATTCACATGGTACACCTGCTGCGGCTTTCGCCTCCCTGGCTGGTGTACTTTGTAATCTACCGGTCCAATTTTTTCTAGTACCTCGTAGGGCCCCTGCCACCTAGCTAGGAACTTACTATCAACAGTCGGTACCAGAACCAACACCCGATCACCCGGGTTAAAGTTTCGGACCCGAGCCTGCCGATTATAGACCCTACTCTGGGCTCGCTGCGCTGCCTCCATATGCTCCCTAACCAGAGGTAACACTGTTTCCATCCGTCCCTGCATCTGGGTGACATACTCAACTACACTTTTGTGCGGTGTGGTTTGTTGTTCCCACGCCTCTTTGGCGACGTCCAATAAACCACGAGGGTGTCTGCCGTATAGCAGTTCGAAGGGCGAGAACCCGGTAGAGGCCTGGGGCACTTCTCGCACTGCGAACATGAGATAGGGCAGAAGAAGGTCCCAGTCCTTCCCATCCTTAGACACCGCTCTTTTCAACATATTTTTTAGCGTCTGGTTAAACCTCTCTACCAGGCCATCCGTTTGCGGATGATACACGGATGTCCATAACTGTTTTATTTGGAGCAACTTACAGAGTTCCCTCATGACCTTGGACATAAATGGGGTCCCTTGGTCAGTTAGAACCTCCTTAGGCAGACCCACTCTAGAAAACATTTCCATTAACTCCTTAGCTATGAGTTTGGCTGACGTATGACGCAGGGGCACCGCCTCCGGGTACCGCGTGGCATAGTCGAGGATGACCAGGATGTGCTGGTGCCCTCTAGCTGACTTCGGTACTGGGCCTATAAGATCCATAGCGATCCGCTCGAAGGGAACCTCAATAATCGGGAGAGGGACCAGAGGACTACGGAAATGTGGCTGGGGGCTGGTTATCTGGCAGGTTGGGCAAGACTTGCAAAACTCTTCTACCTCTCTGAACACACTGGGCCAGTAAAACCGCTGTAAAATCCGGTCCTGCGTTTTCTGCTGGCCCAGGTGTCCCCCAAGAACATGTTGGTGGGCTAATTTCAACACGAGCTTGCGATATGCCTGGGGCACCACCAGCTGTTCAATATGTTCACCCCGTAGTTTATTTACCCGGTACAGCATCTCCTGTTGAACCACAAAACGGGGGAACATAGATTCGGCCCCCGGTTGTTGCGGCTCACCCTCAACTACTACCACATTTTCCCAGGCTCGAGATAGAGTCGGATCCTGGTGTTGTGCTGTACCGAAATTATCCCTAGAGACATTGAGGTCTGCCAGCTCAGGACCCGGCGGCAAATCCTCTACGTCTCCCACCATCACACTTAACAGGGTTGTCTCCCCCTCTTCCACCGAAGTGGCAGTCACCCCTACAGCTGGTCCTTCTGACTCCGGTTCCCAAGGTTCTGGCCTCCCCCCTGAGTCAGGCCACTCTGCTAGGGGTACATCTGTCTCCCGGGTAACTTTCGTATCCGGCCAGAGTGCCGGGAACCCGGGGAAGTCTCTCCCAATGATCAATTCATATGGTAGCTTTGTGGCGACGGCCACCTCATGCATCCACCTGCCGGCCACCATTGACAGAGAGACCCGGGCGGTGGGATACTCCTTTAAGTCCCCATGTATGCAAACAACACCGACTTTTCGGCCAGTATACTCAGCCGGCCGCACCAGAGCAGCTCTTACCAGGGACACCAGGCTCCCTGAATCCAGCAGAGCCACCGCCAGAGTGCCCCCCACTTCCACCTGGCACAGGTGGCTATTGTCCATAGTCTCTGAAGTTCCTGTGGCACACAACATCCTGGCATATAATGAGTGGCGGAAGCCATAGTTGGTGTCCATGGGTTCCCCCCGATGGGGACAGTCCGCCCTTATGTGTCCAGGCTCCTGACAACGCCAACAGACCACCGGGTTTAGGTCGGCAGGGGGTACATCCCGGGCGGGTCTAGCTGGCACCGGCCGCCGGGTCTGGGGCGGAGTTTTCCGGGGTTTGACTGGCCCCCTCCCAAAAGAACCCCCCTGTAGATTTCTGGTGGCCTCATAGCGCTCCACCAGGTCGACCATCTCCAGGGCATTATTCGGAGACACCTGGCCGATCCAGTGCTGGAGAGGGTACGGCAAAGCCCTCCAAAACACATCCGCCAACAGCCGATCCAACATAGCAGTGGGAGTCAACATGTCCGGCTGCAGCCATTTTTGCAAACGGTGCAGCAGATCATAATATTGTGGTCTAGCGGGTTCAGCCGGGTTAAATTCCCACCGATGCACCCTCTGGGCCCGGACCAATACATTCACCCCGAGTCTCGCCAGGATCTCACCTTTTACTGTCGGGTAGTCGGCCGCCTGATCATCGGGGAGATCAAACAATACTTGCTGGGGACCGGACGCTAGGAACGGAGCAACGACCTCAGCCCACTGGTCTCGGGGTAACTTTTCCCTCACGGCCACTTTTTCGAAGACCGCCAGATAGGTCTCGACGTCATCCGAGGGGGTCATCTTCAGAATCGCCGCGCGGACAGCTTTCCGGGCATCGTGGACATTCTGGGACGCTCCTGACGCCTGCAACGCCATCACATGTTGCAATAGCAGCTGGTTCGTTTCTTGTTGCTGCTTGTTAGCCTCCCGCTGCTGCAAGTTAGCCTCCACGAGGGCCTTCACGACCGCCTCCATTTTGTCAGGGGATACGGGTCATAATCTTGCCGGCTTAATGTAGGACATGCACTTGTGCCCGGATAAACAAAAAAACTTTTCGGCCTTCAGGCCTGCCTCACTGCGTTTGCCCGCATTCTCCACCAAATGTGGGGATTCGCTTTGGTAGGCAGGGTAAGCGGACGCAGTACAGAGGCAAAAAACAAGGTTTAAATCAAAGTCCAGTGTTTATTCACACATAGCCAGAAAACAAGCCAAAAGAAAGTGTTCAGTCTTGGTGCCTGTTCACACCACACAAAGTTCACAGTGCAAAAAGACGTCACCTGGTCAGCAGATGATTTTCACCCAGAGTCCGCAGCAGTCTTTAGTGGCCTGTTTCCCCAGCCTATGGCTCACACAAACAGATCCCTCAGTGTCTCAAACCACAGACTCCTCAGCTCCTCTATCATGGAGGATAATCCACCCCACCTGAACATGCTGGCTGGGTTTTTATATTCCAGCCAAAACCCGGCCTGGAACCGTGGGGAACAGCCACCCACCCTGCTCTTTGGCTGCTCCCAATAAGAACCGGCCCGGATTGGCTTTACAGCCATTCTGACAGCTGAAGTGTCAGACTGCACTACAGAACTGACACTTCAGGAAGAAAAACCGGTTCTTACCTCACCGAGGCCAGGAACCTCGGTGACACGTATCTTCCGTCAATGACGGCTCCTTGTTCCTTCTTACATTTCTAACATAGAAAGTATATTATAGTGCATTTGTTTTGTGCAGCAGTTGCGTGCGGTTCTGCTGACATACCGCAGCTATATAGAGGGACAAACGCTATTGGAATTACTAATTGCAACTGGTGGGAAATACCTGTTGCCCCCCAAAAAATTGATTAAGGGGTGCGATATACCTGCTTCTACAAAATACTGATTGAGGGGTGTGATACACCGGCTTCCACAAAATATTGATTGAGGGGTGTGATACACCAGCTTCCACCAAATATTGACTAAGGGGTTTGATATACCAGCTTCCAGCCAATACTCATCATTGGGTTTTATATACCTGTTTCCACAAAATACTGATACAGGGTATTGATATAACGGCTTCCACCAAATATTGATTGAGGCCTACGATACACCAGCTTCCACCAAATATTGATTAAGGGGTTTGATTTGCCTGCTTCCAGCAAAATACTCATTATTAGGTTCTATATACCTGTTTCCACAAAATACTGATACAGGGTATTGATATAACGGCTTCCACCAAATATTGATTGAGGTCTGCGATATACCTGCTTCCACAAGTACTGCTCTTCTATAGGGACTTTGTCACAGGGTCATTTTGAAAATGACAGGCAGAGGAAGATGCAGGCCATTCAGCAGGTATGGTGGGGGTCGTGTAGATGCACCAGGCCGGAGCCTAAGTGGGAAGTTGGAGAAGGAGCATGCGATTACTTCAAAGGGCGCACCAGAGTTGGTTGAGTGGCTCACTCACCCTTCCGCTTCTGCACTCATCTCATCCTCTGTATCTGAACCCTCCTCACTCTCTGCTATGTGCACCCCCAAATACACCACCACCACCATAGCCCCTCCACTCGAATTAGAGGAATTATTTTCCCATCCATTCCCAGACCTTACAGATGTGCAGCCATTCTTGACATCAGATAAGGAAGAGGAGGTAGAAACGGACGCCACCAAGCGGTCTGATGACAGTACCCAGATCAACCCAAGGAGGGAGGTCCCCGCTGTTGCTGCCTACTCCGAGATTTCAAATGTCAGTGGTGGTGAAGATGACGATGATGAGGTGTCGATGGACGTCACGTGGGTGCCCACAAGAGAGGAAGAGGAGGGGATTTCAGAGGAAGAGACGGAGCAGAAGATAGGGAGGAGAAGAAGGAGAAGCAGGCAGAACTCTCAGTGCACCGGAGGCAAAAAGCAGACTGCAAATGTATCTGGAGCGAGCCATCCACCATGCACGGTCACATATGACGCTCCCAGGATGCTGGCACATGGCTCTGCAGTGTGGGCTTTTCTTAACGTGTCAGCTGCTGACAATAGTGTTGCCATCTGCAGCCTGTGCTGTCAACGCATAAGTCGCAGTAAGCCCAACAATCACCTAGTGATGACCGCCTTATGAAGGCACCTGGCCTCCCATCACCGAGCCCAGTGGGAGAAACACCGTCAGAACCCACAAAGCCACACTCCAGGTGCTCCACCGCCTGCCTCTTCTCCTCTCTCCTCCCATTTGTCCTCCACTCCACCTTCCACCGTGCCGTCGTTGCATTCATCTGTCAAAAGGCAGGCTTCTGTGGCCCAAATGTTCGAACGTAAAAAGTTGATGACGCCGGATAACCCTATTGCCCAATGGCTGACCGCCAGCTTGTTGGAACTGCTAGCCCGTCAACTACTGCCATATAAACTGATGGACTCGGAGGACTTTTAAAAATTTGTGGTCATTGGCACACCGCAATGGAAGGTTCCCCGGAAGGAAATATTTCTCCCAGAAGGGCATTCCAGAGCTATTTGTCCATGTTCAGCCGCAAGTGAATGTATCTCTGGCACACAGTGTCGCTGCCAAGATACATCTGACCACAGACACGTGGTCTAGCAAACACGGGCAGGGAATGTACATAAGTTTTACTGCCCACTGGGTAAACCTTCTGACAGCTGTCAAGCATGTAACCTGTGGCACCCGTGTGGATTTGGTGTTTCCGCCATGGATTGCATGCAGGCCTGCCTCTTCTTCTCCTCCTCCTACTCCATCCTACGTCTTCTCCTCGGCTGACAACTTCTTTTCCACTGCTACTGCCTCTTCCGCTGCACCCCCCCAGCTCCTCAGAACCTGATCGACGTGCCAGGTGAGACATTGCCATGCTGTGCTGCGGCTGTTGTGCCTGGAAGCCAAGAGCCACACCGATCCTGCACTGCTTTTAGCTCTGCGGTCGCAGGCCGATCAGTGGCTAACCCCACTCAATTTGACAGTTGGTAAAGTGGTGTGCGACAATGGTGCCAATCTGCTGAGCGTGATGAAACAGGGCAAAATGACACATGTGCCGTGCATGGCACACATTCTGAACTTAGTCGTGCAGCGATTTGCTGCCAAATACCCAGGGGTCCAGGACGTCTTGCGGCAGGCCAGGAAAATCTCTGGCCATTTTAGAAGATCTTACACGGCCATGGCTCGCCTTGCTGACGTTTAGCGGCGACACCACTTGCCCGTCAGACGTCTGATTTGTGACTGCCCGACACGCTGGAACTCCGCCTTATATATTCTTGAAAGGCTGCTCCAGCAAAAACGTGCTGTTAACGACTACCTGTATAAACTCTGCAACAGGAATGGCTCTGAGGAGCTTGTTTTTTGTTCACCGCGCCTGTGGCTGCTCATGCGTGATGCATGCAGCCTTCTGCAGTAATTTGATGAGATCACCAAACTGGTCAGTCGCAGCCAGGGCGCCATCAGTGACATCGTACCTTAAGTCTTCTTTCTGGAGCATGCATTGCATTGTGTCATTGATCAAGCCGTCGAGGAGCAGGAAGATGAGGAAGTCGCAATGCTGAATGAATTCCCGGGGGGGCTACTTCATCTGAGAAAAGTCAGCAGGAGTCTGAAGAGGAGTCAGAGGAGTATGGTGCCTGGGGGGAGGAGAAGGAGGATCAAGAAGAGCAGGCTTTAAACTTTTCTGGGATCCCTGATGTTGTCCGTGGATGGGGGGAGAAGACTGAGGATGACATTCTCCTGGGCGATGAGCAGGAGCCAGGGCGCTCCACCGCTTCCAATTTTGTGCAAATGGGGGCCTTCATGCTCCAGTGTTTGAAGAGGGACCCCCGTATAAAAAGCATAAAGGGCAAGGACCAGTACTGGGTGGCAATGTACTAAGACCCCCGGTACAAACACAAAATGGTAGACATGTTACCAGCATCACAGAGGGCTGGCAGAATGTAGCATTTCCAGACCTTGCTTCGAGAGATGCTGCATTCTGCTGTTGCGGGCACTGGCAGAGGAATTTCCACCCACAGAGAAACAGTTGCGTGTACCAATCCTACAGCGCATGCAATAAGAGGGCGTTTGAAGATATGTTGGTCACTTCGGATATGAGATCATTCTTGCAGCCAACCCATTGACAGCCGCCCTCCGGATCCAGCCTCAGAGAACGCCTTAGACCGACAGGTATATGACTACAATGGGTTAATGGCCGATGTGGACGCTCTGAGAAGGTAATCCTGGACTACTGGGTGTGCAGGCTTGACCTGTGCCCAGAGCAGTCACAATTTGCCATGAACTGGAACTCTTGGCTTGCCCCTCATCGAGTGTCCTGTCCGAAGGGACGTTCAGCGCAGCAGGGGGGATCGTGACCCATAAGCGCACTCACGAAAGTGTGGACTTCCGCACATTTCTAAAAATGAATGAGGCATGGATCTCAGAGGAATTCAACACCTGTGACGTGACTACGTTTAATATCCTCATGCCCTCCCACACATATCTGCCACCACCAAGAACAAATAATGGTCCCTGTCTCATGTAAATACAGCGGCATAAAAGGCCTTTTCTGTCCGGTGAATGCCTAATGTTTGGGGCCACGGATGAATTCAACATCTGTGACGACCACGTGTTATCGAATTTCAACTATAATCATTCGTTTTTTGTTCAAGAGGGGGTATTTCGTTAGCCATGTTTTTAATCCACTATTATATTTTTAGTTCTTTTAAACATATGTATTTGACATGAATTTGTACTGGCCTGCAGAAAAATTTATATCCAATGACCGTCTAATCACTTGATCTTTTATATACGTTGAATGTGTAATTTTTGGGGCCTGTAATCTAACTGGCCAACAGTAAAATTGTTATACAGTGCCTGACTATTGTACCTCCAGCTACATAATTACTTTTCTGTCTGTGAATGAATAATTTTTAGTGCCTATAGTCCACTGGCCTGCAGTAAAATTGATATCCATCGACCGTCTAATATACCTCCAGCCACATAATCACTTGATGTTTTCTGTCCGGTCATTGCCTAATGTTTGGGGCCTTAACTGCACTGGCCTGCAGTAAAATTGATATCCAATGACCGTCTCATATACCTCCAGCCACATAATCACTTGATCTTTTCTGTACGGTGAATGAATAATTTTTTGGGGCCTGTACTCCACTGGCCTACAGTAAAATTGATATCCATTGACCGTCTAATATACCTTTAGCCACATAATCACTTGAGGTTTTCTGTCCGATGAATGCCTAATGTTTGTGGCCTGTACTCCCGTGGTCTAAAATCATATTTTTCTAGGCTCCAGCAGGACACATTTTTGACAGTGTCCCATTAAGACGCATAAAAATGGTCCCTGATTAAAATACATATTTTTTGTGGGAGTTTTTGCAACTGAACCTCCTCTGGTATGTCACTGTCCATGTTGTGGGATGATTTGTGCACTTCTAGTAAGTATTTTGTGGCTGCAAATATGACCTGAATGTTTTTCAGGTTCGCCTGCCATCAAAGTGAATGGGGCCCACCGCGAACTTGCGGTTTGCGAACATTTGATTGTGTTTTGCGCGATCACGTTCACGAATCCATCACTATTCACAGCCAGCATACCTGCCATTTCCACCCCGCAAACAACAAGCACATCTTCGTCACTCTCTTCACACTCTTCCTTTAGCCCTTCAGACTAAAAGGTTTACTGAATTGGATCCCCAAAAGCAAGGCCTTCTGAAATGACATTAAAATTGAGCTTTCCTCACCATTCTACATCAATATAACACTTTGCTCCATGATGATGACCTTGTTGATGCAGGTGTCAACCCTGCTGACAAATTGAGAAGCCTTCAAAAAGTCTCAGCAGGAAACAGACCATCTCCCTGCTTTGCTGACGTACTGCATGAGCTAGTCATTGACAACCCCCTGATGCTCATACAGTCTTGAGAGCATGCAGTGGGAACAAAACACAACAGATGATAATGGTAAGCCCTTTCTGATGCTACATGCCAGGGAGAGCATTCCTGGCAGCATAGAATCCTACGATGGGAGTTACCTTCCTGCGCACCAACAGTATATGTTTCATGCTTGGATATACACTCAAAACTTCAGCACCACCAAATGTTAGCTAAGAAATGATGGAAAGTGAAAGTAGGATAATGAATTCAGATCACAGGGCACAGAATAATAGAACAAAACATATGGGGACCAGCGTGGATTCTAAAATATCCACAAGTCTTTCCACTGATTGAGTAGTGTCCCATTCCAAATGTTGCTACTGAGCCTATGTTTATTTGTTACACTCTTGGTTGTCTCTCACCACATTGTCAGTTGCAGAAGAAAGTCAGTGGGCTAACTGTTGTATGCATGGCAAAAATTGTTTCACTATGTTTTCTATCTCCAGCAGGCACATAATGCACAACAAGGCATTGTAACGCCTTGCAACACATGACAAACACGAAAGAGTGGTTTGTGAAAAGTGGAAAAAAGAAACCATCTTTCTATTGGGGACTGGGAAAGGACTTTGTCAGGAGAGTTGGGAGAGTTGGGAGTCCACAATTTTTTTTATAAAATCAAAATAGGCAGTACTACTACGTCAGGTTCCCTGGATGGGTGCTCTCAGCCTACAGATTCACCCAATCTATAAGGCTAAAATAATATTTTTAAAAAAGGCTGGGTACTCGCTATATCTGGAGTAAGTGGTACTTTATTATTCAGACCATAAAATCTTAAGACAATAAATATATGTAAGGACAAGTCTGGCCAGACTGAAGAAGACTGAGAACCGGAAACACGCAAAGTGACTGGCGCCAGTGAGATACATCCACATTCGCTAAAGTGGACGATAAAGAACATCATAGTCAAGACGCCCTCGATATCACAGTAGAAACGACAAAAATCTTATACTACTAAACTCTGGTGAAATCGATACGTGAGTAAGCAGCAGTGGGGGATCTGGTTTAACTACCACGCGGGACGCCGCGGACCATCCACCCGATTCCGCCCATATCAACCTGGCTCGTGAGTAGATACACTGTATAGAGGTAAACCAAAGCAATTGTGATGGGGGCTTAATCGATTTTTTTGTTTCGAATCGAACAATACAATTTAACATCACAACTGAAAGACACAGTTTCGACTTGTTGGTGGATATTGCATAAACCGCATAGACAAATTCTAAATTAATTGCGAATATTCATTGTCGTGGTAACTATATGCGATTATTTCTATGAACATTACAAAAATACTTATGTGAAATACAAGCATATGTGAATATTGGATCGAGAATTATAAACTATTATTACTTATCCTTAGAGATCGGGTTCCACTGGAGAACCTACACCATTTTAACTTCACAATCCTATTGAATATTATATTTAACATTTATTTATATTATTTATTATTTATCACTTTTTAGTCTGGCCAGACTTGTCCTTACATATATTTTTTGTCTTAAGATTTTATGGTCTGAATAATAAAGTACCACTTACCCCAGATATAGAAAGTGCCCAGCTTTTTTTAGATTTTTTTTTTAAATAATAGTAAAAACTACTGTTAAGCGAATCGAAGTTTCCAAAGCAGAATTCTATCCGAAGTTTAGGAGCTGTCAAAAATGAAAGGTGGAATCTGATTGGTTGCTATGGGCAACTAAGCCAGGTTTACTTTAAACCAGTTTGATAAATGACCACATACATGTTCACTGTGCATAATCTGGATCTGATACCTAAGAAACATTGTGGCCGACTTGTTAATCCTTTGGATGATGCAAATTTCAGCTGTTTAGAGCTGCACTAGATTTATCACAGGGACGTAAACTTGTCAAGCAAGTCTGAAAAAGTGTAGAAACCCTAGTTATAGCAAATTGCACCAATTTATGAAACTTTTTAGACAGATTTTAGGTGCAAAGACATTGTTTAATCTGGCCCATAATCAATTCTGTCCAGTAATTAGGGTTGCCAACCAGAATTTTTCTTTTTTCTGGACAACTGATCCCAAAATCACATACTGCCAAGATTTTTTTACAATTGGAAAACCATAATGAATGATAAAGATTATAAGTAATAAATGTCTATAGCTCAATATACTGAAAGGAAGTCATTACCAGCATTTACTGTGAGCTGTAAAATGATGATTATTACCACCAAAACAATCTAGTCAAGTACCACCAGCCTTCAAAAAACTCACACACACACACACGTCCATCTTTTTTCTTGGACACAGGAAAAAAGTTGCCTATTTTTACGGACTGGCCAGAAATTTCTTGACAGTTGGCAACCCTGGCAGTACTGTTTTGCATTAAACCTTTTCTCTTCTTCTTTTATTCCATTTAAACTTGGTCTCATGGTCCATTGCATCCATTACACCAAACAATATTATATATAATCCAAGCTCTTGTGGCTTAACTATGCACTGTTAGACATACAGCAAATATGACTTTGATTAAAAAATATACTTGTCAGTACTGCCATTTCTCCTTTCTCCACCCTTGGAAAAGCAGATGTTTCTTACAGAATTTTCAACTATTATTGCTTGAAAGAAGGTCTTGAACTTGTCATCATTCTGTGTTTCAGACACGTTGTTGTCTCTGAGATTGACCTCTACAGCTGCATTTACAAAGTTGAGTCCACTATGGATTTTTAGGCATTTTAAATAATTTGGAGCAAGCTTTTGTTCAATGAGATCGTATTCTAGTATTAAGGAAAGTAAAATGAGCAATCTCCTGTTTCATTTTACAAAATATTTCCAGACATTCCCCAACACTATTATCATCCTTCAGCCTTCAGCCTTCAGTTTAAAGATTGGATTCACCTAGTATAATCATAGATTTTTTTCTGAGCCTTAATATTTATGTTTACGTAATTGCATAAAATTAATCTAGACTCTGCAAAGTCGCCCTATGTCATATATTTTATAAATATGTCATATTGTCTAGATAAAGCATACACTGAATGATAACTAGTGTTGAGCAAACCGAAGTTCACAATTTTTTTTCATGCTTTGTGGTAACGAATCAATTTTCTCTTAAATGGTGTCAGCCATGGCCCTCTTGATTAAAGATCCCATGTGAAATCTTGGACGTGGTGATGTATACCGTTACCATGCTGGCCAGCATAATTATGTCATCACGCAAGATTTTGCGCTGGATCATCAATAAAGATGGCCACGGCAAAGTCTTCACGATTAGGGTTGAGAGAACCCGAACTGTAAAGGCGTTCTCACCCTGCTGCAGCGTAACTTCGGCCTTCCCGCTCACTGCCCATATGCGACGTGCCCACAAGGTGGAACTCCACCTTTCACATGCTGGCCAGACTGTGCGAGCAGCAGCAGGCGATAGTGGAGTTTCAGCTGCAACACGCACAGGGGAGTCGCTCTGCGGAACAGCACCACTTCACCACCAAAGACTGGGCCTCCATACGAGACCTGTGTTCCTTATTGCGCTGTTTCGAGTACTCCACCAAGATGGCCAGTGCCGATAACGCATTGCTATCCCACTTCTATGCCTCCTTGAAAAAACGCTGCTGGCGATGATGGAAGAGGATGTTGCACAGGAGGATGAGAAGGAAGAGGGATCATTTCATAGGGTTTCCGGCTACTGAAACCTCAAACGCCAGGTACACAATTGTCTAGCCAGGGCACAATTCTGGAGGATGACGAGGTGGAGGATGAGGAGATGGAGGAGGAGGAACCATGTTTACAGCAGGGTGGCACCCAAACCAGCTCATGGCCATCACTGGTCCGTGGCTGGGGGGATACAGAGGACACAGACGATACACCTCCCACAGAGGACAGCTTTTCGTCGCCTCTGGGCAGCCTGGCACACATGAGCGATTACATGCTGCAGTGTCTCTGCAACGACCGCCGAGTTGCCCACATTTTAACTTGTGCTGATTACTCGGTGGCCACGCTGCTGGATCCCCATTACAAGGACAACGTACCGTCCTTAATTCCGTCACTGGAGTGTAATTGTAAGATGCGCGAGTACAAGTGCACGCTGGTAGACGCGCTTCTGGTGGCATTCCCATCTGACAGCGGGGGCACAGTGGAAGCACAAGGAGAAGGCAGAGGAGGAGGAAGAGGTCACCAACGCAGCTGGGACACCACTAGCACCTCAGAAGGCAGGGTTAGCATGGGCGAAATGTGGAAATGTGGAATTGTCAGCACGGCAAAACAACCAGCACCACCAGCTGATATGGAACGTCTTAACAGGAGGAAGCATTTCAGCAACATGGTGGAGCAGTATGTGTGCACACTCTTACATGTACTGAATGACGGGTCTGCCCCCTTCAACTTCTGGGTCTCCAAATTGGGCACATGGCCTGAGCTTGCCCTTTACACCTTGGAGGTGCTGGCCTGCCCTGCAGTTAGTGTTTTGTCTGAACATGTGTTTATCACGGCAGGGGGCATTATCACAGACAAGCGCAGCTGCCTGCCCACAGCCAATGTGGACAAGCTCACGTTCATTAAAATGAACCAGGCATGGATCCCACAGGATTTCTCTGTACCTTGTGCAGAATAGACATGTATACCTGCCTTAACTAACCATTGTTATACTACAGCGCAATTGCTCATTGTTGTGAGATATTTCACACTCTTTTGGAGTGTACCCTATGTAGGAAGGAGCAAGGGTCCGTCATTGACAGAAGGTACGTGTCACCGAGGTTCCTGGCCTCGGTGAGATAGGAACCAGTTATTTTGTGTGTCAGCGGCAGCTAGTTCTCGCTGACACTGTTTTTTATTAGTGTGGCTGAAAAGCCGATCCAGACGGTTCTTATTGGGAGAAGCTAAAAAGCAGGGTGGGTGGCTGTTCCCCACGTCTAGGCCAGGTTTTGGGCTGGGGTTTAAAAACCCAGCCAGCAGCTCAGCTGGGTGTGGAATGAACCTTCAGGTGATAGTGGAGTAGTGGAATCTCTGTATTGGGATCTGAGGCTGTGTCTGTGTGTGAGGCTTGAAGCGGGATGCATGCCTGCGACATGTCCGGCAGGACAAGGGAACGACATCCAGGTCTGGGACTCTTTATGCGGTACCTGCAGCATGGTGTGAAGTGAACACCAGGACATGAACTTCTTATGTGGTACCTGCAGCAAGGTGTGAATGGAACACCAGAATTTAAACCAACTTCCACCTACACCGCTACATCCACCGCTTCCTCAAACTTCTACTCCATATGGACCTCCACCTCATAAATCAAGTTTATTTTTTTTAATTTGTAAGTATTTTATTTTATGTCATTTCACAAATTTGTCTGTTACATTTTCTGGTGTCATTCACCGATTTTTGGGTGTGATATACCCCTGCTCTACCTAGACATGTAACATTTCACTAATTTTTCTGTTACATATTCGGGTGAAATTTGACAATTTTTGGGTGTGATATACCCCGGCTGTACTTAGTAGACAGGTAACATTTTACTAATTTGTCTGTTACATATTCGGGTGTAATCCACCAATTTTTGGGTGTGATATACCACTACTATACCTAGTAGACAGGTAAAAAAAAATCATTAATTTGTCTGTTACATATTAGGGTGAAATTCACAAATTTTTGGGTGTGATATATCCCTTCTCTACCTATTAGACAGGTAACATTTCACTAATTTGTCTTTTACATATTCGGGTGTAATTCACCAATTTTTGTGTGGGATATACCACTGCTATACCTAGTAGACAGGTTAAAAAAATTCATTAATTTGACTGTTTCATATTCGGGTAAAATTCGCAAATGTTTGGGTGTGATATGCCCCTGCTCTACCTAGTAGACAAGTAACACTTCACAAATTTGTCTGTTACATATTCGGGTGAAATTCACCTATTTTTGGGTGTGATATACCACTGCTATACCTAGTAGACAGGTAATATTTCACTAATTTGTCTGTTACATATTTGGGTGTAATTCACAAACTTTTGGGTGTGATATACCCCTGCTCTACCTAATAGACAGGTAACATTTTACTAATTTGTCTGTTACATATTTGGGTGAAATTCACCACTTTTTGGGTGTAATATACCCCAGCTGTACCTAGTAGACAGGTAAAAACATTTTACTAATGTTACATTTTCTGGTTAAATTAACCAATTTTTGGGTGTGAAATACCCCTGCTCTACCTAGTAGACATGTAACATTTCACTAATTTGTCTGTTACATATTCGGGTGAAATTCAAAAAATTTTGGGTGTGATATACCACAGCTGTACCTAGTAGACAGGTAAAAACATTTCACTAATTTGTCTCTTACTTTTTCTGGTTAAATTAACCAATTTTGGGGTGTAATATACCCCTGCTCTACCTAGTAGACAGGTAAAATTTCACTCATTTGTCCATTACATATTCGGGTGAAATTCGAAAATTTTTGGGTGTGATATACCGCTGCTGTACCTAGTAGACGAGTAAAAACATTTCACTAATTTGTCTGTTACATTTTTGGGTGAAATTCATCAATTTGTGGATGTGATATACCACTGCTATACCTAGTAGACAGTTAAAAAAAAATATCATTAATTTGTCGGTTACATATTCGGGTGAAATTCACCAATTTTTGGGTGTGATATACCCCTGCTCTACCTAGTAGACAGGTAACATTTCACAAATTTGTCTGTTACATATTCGGGTGAAATTCACCAATTTTTGGGTGTGCTATACCCCTGCTTTCCTAGTCGACAGGTAAACAAATTTCATTAATTTGTCTGTTACATTCTTGGGTGACATTTTACCATTTTTGCAGTGAATAAACCCCTGCTCTGCATAGGTGACAGGGACCGATATTTTTTAAAAATCATCTGTTCCATTGATGGGTGACATTAACCCATTTATGGTGATGAAAAACCCCTGTTCCGCATAGGTGACAGAGAATTACATTTGTAAAATTTGTCTTTAATTGGCCCTTTCATTCGATCCTTCTGCTTTAATAACTTGTCCCACATTTCAGCTAGATTACATTGCAGCCATTGACCTCCTTTGGATGTGGTATCCCTTTCTCACGCTCCCTCTCCAGCGTGGAGCCCGGACTTTTTTCTCTTCCCCCTCCCCAAGCTTCGGAAAGCAATGATAGCAATAGTAAATGATGTCTGAGTGACACTGACATACTTAGCTATGGGTTTGACAACATTACATTACAGCGTGTTTAAAAACACACCACATCAGTACATATGTTAAGCTTTTTCATGTTCCAAAGCTTCCAAAAATTGTCCCTTTTCGGGGGCAGATGATGTTTAAACACACATGGTGTTGTGTGATAAGAAAAACTAAGTGGCTTTTGTCCTAAAATGATGCCATATGGTAGATGTTGGCACATAGGCATCATGATGATGGAGGCTGCTTTATGGAAGATGATAGGCGGCAGGCTGCAGCAGTGGCATGATGTTGGCGGTGACATGATGGTGACAGTGGCAGCAGCAGGCATACAGAATGCGAATGTAGGCAGGTTGCAGCAGTGGCATGAAGGAGGTGGCAGCATCAGCCATAAAGAATGTGATGGTAGGCACTGGGCAGGTCACATCAATGGCATTAAGGAGGCAGCAACGGTGGCTGTAAGGTTTGTGAATGTAGGCAGGTCGCAGCAGTGACATGAAGGAGGTGGCAGCATCAGCCATAAAGAATGTGATGGTAGGCACTGGGCAGGTCACATCAATGGCATTAAGGAGGCAGCAACGGTGGCTGTAAGGTTTGTGAATGTAGGCAGGTCGCAGCAGTGACATGATGGAGGCAACAGCAGCACCTATTGTAAGAAATGTGATGGTTGGCAGGTCAAAGCAGTGGCATGATGGCGGCATACAGGTTGTCATTCTGGCCAGCATGCCTGAGGAGCCACTTCTTTCCAGCTCCGAACCCCCACTGAGACAATTGGGTGTCTTAGCCAGTGCCATCCTGATCATCATCTTCTTGCTCCTCCACCCCCTCCTCCTCTTGCGGCGGCAACTTCTCATCCTTATCCTCCTCCTACATGGCAGATTCTCTTTGTGTGTTCCCAACAACTATAGGACAGCAATATGCATGAGCTGCTCTTCTTCCGCTGTGGTTCCTTACTGCATGAGCGTCAGCATCTGTTTTAAGATAAATATGAGAGGGATGACATTGTTCATGCTACAGTTGTCCCTGCTGACAAACTTTGTGGCCTTTTCGAAGGGCTACAGCACCCACCAGGCATCGCAGGTGAGCTGCTACTGCCTGACCTGAAAGCAACACATGCTCCCTGCTGCTGAGGCTGTCTGTTGCAGACGGCTTTCCGCTGCTCGTACAGATGATCCAGTATGTGCAATGTTGAATTGCCTGCCCACATCTTATTTTGCTCTTGCACAGCTTGCACAAGGCAATGCTTTGTCTTCCGGCAGCTTGAAGAAAAATGCCAGGTGGGAGATACTCACGCAGCAGAGTTAGAAGCAGGGCTGGGCTTAGTCTGGCACATTTTGGGCCTAACCCACCCACAGCATCAGCGGCATCCCCGGATCCCGAAGCAGATGTGGCCCTGGTTGTTTTTTGGGAAGTATGTAGCCACTGTTCTTTATTGCTGCCATCATCTCCCTACTCCTCTGATGCTGCCTCCTCCTCATCACCCTGATCCGGCAACCAGGTCCTGTCTAGCACACAATTGTCATCAGAGTCCACAACCTCCATTTCACTTCTATCAGACTGTGTGATATCATGGTGGGTCCTTTGGCCCCCTCCCTGCTCTGCCCCGACTGCCACTTTCACTGCCCCCAATGCCAATACTTAGGCTATGAAGGCCACTAGCACAATCACCAATACAGCTATGCCTGAGGTCTGTTGCCTCCACCTCCTCTTCAGGGCAGTACAAACACTGACTGCTCTCACAAAAGTCATCAACAGAGACACTTTCTTGACTATCTGTCATAGGGTATGATGGGGTTTTTCTTTCTTTCCTTAGGAAAAAGGAGGGTACTGCAAGGAGGAGGAGCAGGAAGAACGCTATGATCCCTGGCTCCACTGCATGGTGTCGACTCTGAAGCCACCTCCACATCCTCCTGCTGTGCCCGAGAGTAGGTGTGAGCCATCCAATCCAGAATCTCATCCTCTTTCTCCTCAATTATAATGTTGTGCCTTTCCGAAGCCATCAGGGATAACTGCAGCCTGCTACTACTGTTACTACTTCTGGACGGATAGTTGTTGCTGCTACTACCCACATTCTGGCCCTGGGTCTTTTGTTTGGAACCCTTTCATAACCTGCCATTTTGTGGCCTCTCAGATAATGTTTTGCACTACCCTGTTTATTAGTGTAGTAATCGCGTATATATGCTGCTAGTTTTAGTATAATCAACAACCCCCCCCCCCCCCGTATATATGCTGCTCAACAATTGTGATGAGCGGCAGGGGCTATAATCAAATTGGCGATAGTTCACAAATATTTGGGTGAATATTCATCATATATTCGCAAATTCAAGATTATTTTCTTGATTGCGAAAAATCGGCAATGTAATATTCGCTTAATTCGTGCAAAAAAGCAGGCGTGGGCCACTTTTGCTACTGCAAGCTGCTAGAAGTTTCCCGAGACTGGATAAAATAGTTGGCATGGCAGAACAATAAAAATGGCTTTATATGCAGTTAGAGTGCTCCAATATATTAGCGATTGCGCTAATGGGCACTAATGATGCAAATATTTTGGCGCAATTTGTGAAACTTCACATTTTAGCAGGTCTGCATGTATGTATAGACAGCAGAACCTATTACACTACCTAACACACTGCACTGCAACAGCTACACTATATTAGGATATAACCTACACTGACTATCTCCCACTAACTATCTGTATTACATATATATATATATATATATATATATATAAGCTATTTAACTATCTATCTAATGTAGTGTCAAAAGCACAGAGCATAGCAATGACACTGCTGTGTCACGGCTGTTTAAGGGTAACCAGAGCATACACAGTAAGAAGAGCTACTGACCGGACCCCAAACTAGGGAAGAGAAAGGGTGACCCCTGTCAGACTCTCAACACTCTCCCTATGCTGCTAAAGCACATGCCCGGATCCAAATGGTGGAACGAGGCATGCCCGCGTACCTTAGACTGATGAGCCCTGTAACCCCTACAATAGTGGAAGGGGCACGGCCACCGATGCCCTGCTCAGAATATGGAGGGAACCGGGGCCACCTCAGATCCAGTCAGGAAACCTCCAGGTACACAACAAAGTCTGCACACTTAGCTGATGAAGCTGCAACCGCAGAGAAGACGGATCCAAGGGCCGCTGGCAATATCCGGAGTGCTTGCAGCAGCAGAACACAGGTCCAGGGAACTAGTAGCTAAAGAAGTGAAGATACTCAAGGCAGAGCTACAACTGAAAAGAGAAATATAATCCACACCCTGCAATAGGAGGAGGGGTGATTTAAAGGCAGGGAAATCAGGAGAGACAGCTGGGAGTAAAGACCTCACAACAGGGGCGGAGAAACAGAACAGTGAGAACACCTCCAAACTCTAAGTGACATCATCACAGGGGTGGAGACACAGAGCTGTGAGAACGTCTCAAAGCTCTGGTAGTGACAGTACCCCCTCCTCTACGGGTGGACTCCGGACACCCAGGACCCACCTTCCCAGGATGAGCCCTATGAAATGCCCTGATAAGGCGAGTGGCTTTAATGTCCGACATCGGAACCCACATCCTCTCCTCAGGACCATAACCCTTCCAATGAACGAGGTACTGAAGAGAACCGCGGACAATGCGAGAGTCCACAATACTGGAAACCTCAAACTCCAGATTGCCATCAACCAAAATCGGAGGAGGAGGCAAAGAGGAGGGTACCGTGGGCTGGACATATGGTTTTAAGAGAGATCTGTGAAATACATTGTGTATCTTCCAAACCCGTGGAAGATCAAGGCGGAAGGCAACAGGATTGATGACTGACAAAATTTTATAAGGCCCAATAAACTTGGGACCCAATTTCCAGGAGGGAACCTTCAGTTTAATATTTCTTGTAGACAACCACACCAGATCACCCACATTCAGGTCCGGACCAGGCACACGTCTCTTATCAGCCACACGCTTATACTTCTCACTCATCTTTCTGAGATTACTCTGAATCTTTTGCCAAATGGTAGACAAAGACGAGGAAAATCTCTCCTCCTCAGGTAAACCAGAAAGAGCCCCTCCCGAGAATGTCCCAAACTGCGGATGGAACCCATATGCACCAAAAAATGGTGACTTATCAGAAGATTCCTGACGACGGTTGTTCAAAGCAAACTCAGCAAGAGGGAGAAATGAACATCAATCCTCCTGGTTCTCTGCCACAAAACAGCGCAAATATGTCTCCAGATTCTGATTGAGGCGCTCAGTCTGACCATTCGACTGCGGGTGAAAAGCAGAAGAGAAGGACAGCCGAACCCCCAGGCGAGAACAGAAAGCCTTCCAGAACCTGGACACAAACTGCGTGCCTCTATCGGAAACAATCTCAGAGGGAATGCCGTGCAATTTAACAATATGATCGACAAAAGCTTGCGCCAACGTTTTAGCATTGGGTAAACCAGGGAAAGGAACGAAATGAGCCATCTTGCTAAAATGGTCCACGACCACCAGGATCACCGACTTCCCCGAGGAACGAGGAAGATCCGTGATAAAGTCCATGGACAGGTGTGTCCAAGGACGGGAAGGTATGGGTAACGGGAGAAGGGAACCTGAAGGTCGTGAACGAGGGACCTTAGCGCGAGCGCACGTCTCACAAGCCGCCACAAAACCCTCCACAGACTTACGAAGAGCCGGCCACCAAAATCTCCGAGCAATGAGATCTACCGTGGCTCTACTCCCGGGGTGACCAGCAAGAACTGTATCATGATGTTCCTTAAAGAGTTTGTGACGTAGCTCAGGAGGCACGAACAACTTCCCGGAGGGACAACGGGCAGGTGCCTCAGACTGGGCAGCCTGGACCTCGGCCTCCAAATCGGAATATAGAGCAGAAACAACTACCCCCTCCGCCAAAATGGGACCCGGGTCCTCGGAGTTTCCTCCTCCCGGAAAACAGCGAGAGAGAGCATCAGCCTTCACATTCTTGATCCCAGGGCGGAAAGTAACAACAAAATTGAATCTGGAGAAGAACAGAGACCATCTGGCCTGTCTCGGATTCATACGCCTGGCTGACTCCAAGTACGCCAGATTCTTATGGTCGGTAAAAACGGTGATAGGGTGCCTGGCCCCCTCCAACCAATGGCGCCATTCCTCGAAAGCCAACTTGATGGCCAACAACTCCCTATCTCCCACATCATAGTTTCTCTCTGCCGGGGAGAGTTTTCTAGAGAAAAAGGCACAAGGTCGCCATTTGGCAGGAGAGGGGCCCTGGGACAAAACTGCACCCACACCCACCTCGGAAGCATCCACCTCAACAATAAAAGGTAAGGAAACATCGGGATGCACCAAGATGGGAGCAGACGCAAAACTCTCTTTAATCTTAGAAAAGGCTGCAAGCGCCTCCTCCGACCAAGAGGAAAAATCCGTCCCCTTTTTTGTCATGTCAGTAAGGGGTTTGACAATAGAGGAATAATTCAAAATGAACTTTCTGTAGTAGTTAGCAAAACCCAGAAAGCGCATCAATGCCTTCTGATTTTCAGGAAGCTCCCACTCCAGCACAGCACGGACCTTCTCCGGATCCATGCGAAAACCAGAAGCAGAGAGGAGAAAACCCAGAAATTGAATCTCCGATACCATAAAAAGACATTTCTCCAGCTTGGCATACAGTTTATTTTCCCGCAGTATCTGCAGGACCTGAAAAAGATGATCCTGATGGGTCTGAACATCAGGGGAAAAAATCAAAATATCATCAAGATACACCAATACAAATTTCCCCATTAAATGATAGAAAATACTATTAACAAAATGCTGAAAGACGGCCGGATCAGGCCGAAAGGCATAACGAGATTCTCAAAATGCCCATTAGGGGTATTAAAGGCCGTTTTCCATTCATCCCCCTCTCTGACCCTGACCAGGTTGTACGCGCCTCTCAGATCCAATTCGGAAAACACCTTGGCCCCAACAATTTGGTTGAAGAGGTCCGGGATTAGAGGAAGGGGATAGGGATCGCGAATCGTGATACGGTTCAGCTCCCTAAAATCTAAGCAAGGTCTCAGAGAGCCATCTTTTTTTTTAACAAAAAAAAAACCCGCGGCAACAGGCGACTTTGAGGGACGAATATGCCCCTTCTCGAGACTCTCGGGGATATAGGTTCGCATTGTGAGTCTTTCCGGTTGTGAGAGATTGTAGAGGCGTGCCTTTGGCAGCTTGGCGCCGGGAATGAGGTTAATGGGACAGTCAAACTCCCGGTGAGGAGGTAGCTCCCGAACACCGCTCTCGGAAAACACATCCGAGAAATCAGAGAGAAATGATGGCAGAGTTTTAGTAGACACCTCTGCAAGAGTGGCTGTGAGACAATTCTCTCTACAAAAGTCACTCCACTCATTTATTTGCCTTCCTTGCCAATCAATAGTAGGGTTATGTCTAGTGAGCCAGGGTAGCCCCAAAACTAGAGGAGAAGGCAATCCGTTAAGGACAAAACAAGATATCTCCTCCACATGAGTGTCACCTACAGCTAGCCGGATATTGTGAACAATGCCTTTCAGAGATCTCTGCGAGAGTGGGGCAGAGTCAATAGCAAAAACAGGTATATCCTTTTCTAATGTACAAACCTGAAAACCATGCAAGGCTACAAATTGAGTGTCAATAAGATTGACGGCCGCTCCACTATCGACAAAAATCTCACAAGGAATGACTTTGCTCTCTAGCGCCACCCTGGCAGACAGGATAAAACAGGAACTGCAGGTCAAAGGAAAAGCATCAATTCCCACATCAACTTTGCCCAAAGTAGCAGATGAAGCAGAACTTGATGATCTACCTCTTGAGGTTTTTCTCTTATTATCGCTCTTAGAACAGGTCAGGAATCTCCTAGACGGACAAACATTTGCCAAATGACCTATGCCCCCACAACAAAAACACGCCATATTCTGAGGACTAAATCCTCTTTTATCAGGGGCAAGTCGGCCTAGCTGCATGGGCTCCTCCTCAGAAGGGAGCGAGACAGGATGAGACCCCTGCATACTGAATGAGTCCGCACCATTGCCCCTAGACTGACAATGGCTGGACGGAGAGGTCTTGTTTCTTTCCCTTAGACGCCTGTCAAGGCGTACCGCTAATGACATGGCAGACTCTAAGGATGTTGGTCTCTCATGGAAAGCAAAGGCATCTTTCAAATCCTCTGAGAGACCATGACAGAACTGACTTCGGAGTGCAGCATCATTCCAGCCTGAATCAGCTGCCCATCTCCGAAATTCAGAACAATAAAGCTCCGCAGACAGTTTGTTCTGGCATAGAACACGTAAGTTCGATTCTGCCAGAGCAACACGATCCGGGTCATCATATATCTGCCCCAGGGCCACAAAAAACCTTTCCACGGATCGAAGGGAAGGATCCCCTGATGGGAGCGAAAAAGCCCAAGTCTGAGCATTACCTCTGAGCAGGGAGATGACAATCCTCACCCTCTGTTCCTCATTACCAGAGGAGTGGGGACACAAACAAAAATGGAGTTTACATGCCTCTCTGAAGCGAACAAAATTCTCACTGCCCCCGGAGAACGTTTCCGGAAGTGAGACCTTTGGCTCGCAACAGACTCCATGAGCTGGAGCAGAGCCCAATGCTTGTAGCTGAGTCAGAGATTGACGGAGATCCGCTACTTCCAAAGAAAGACCCTGCATGCGGTCAACCAGGTCAGAAAGCGGATCCATGTCAACAAGGACGGTTTTGGTGGATTATAATGTCACTGCTGTTTAAGGGTAACCAGAGCATACACAGTAAGAAGAGCTACTGACCGGACCCCAAACTAGGGAAGAGAAAGGGTGACCCCTGTCAGACTCTCAACACTCTCCCTATGCTGCTAAAGCACATGCCCGGATCCAAATGGTGGAACGAGGCATGCCCGCGTACCTTAGACTGATGAGCCCTGTAACCCCTACAATAGTGGAAGGGGCACGGCCACCGATGCCCTGCTCAGAATATGGAGGGAACCGGGGCCACCTCAGATCCAGTCAGGAAACCTCCAGGTACACAACAAAGTCTGCACACTTAGCTGATGAAGCTGCAACCGCAGAGAAGACGGATCCAAGGGCCGCTGGCAATATCCGGAGTGCTTGCAGCAGCAGAACACAGGTCCAGGGAACTAGTAGCTAAAGAAGTGAAGATACTCAAGGCAGAGCTACAACTGAAAAGAGAAATATAATCCACACCCTGCAATAGGAGGAGGGGTGATTTAAAGGCAGGGAAATCAGGAGAGACAGCTGGGAGTAAAGACCTCACAACAGGGGCGGAGAAACAGAACAGTGAGAACACCTCCAAACTCTAAGTGACATCATCACAGGGGTGGAGACACAGAGCTGTGAGAACGTCTCAAAGCTCTGGTAGTGACATGCTGTCTCTCTCAGAACTTTGAAAAACTATAGAAAATGGCTGCTGGGGAGGTTCCTCTATAACAGGGGTGCACAACCTGCGGCCCGGGGGCCACATGCGGCCCTTGATACCATTCTGTGCGGCCCCCAACCATCTGGTAACAGACACGTATGCCTATGTCTTGTGGCTGCTCACATGTATTTTTCATGTATTTCTCCCATTAGATGGGAGTCCTAGAGGTGTAACTAGAAATTAATGGTATATAATGTGTGTTCAATATGTCATAAGTACAATATTTCAGTTGTTAATACACCTTTAAATTTTAATTGCGGCCCTCGTCATTGGTTCAGTCTGGCAAAGTGGCCCCCAACCAGGAAACGTTGTGCACCCCTGCTCTATAATAAGGGGTAGGCAAATTTCCTATTGGTTGCTAGGGATGTTGCTAAGCTCAGACAAAGACATTCTCATTGCCCTACAAGCAAGAAGGGAGGCTACTGATGACAAAAAAATCTATAATATTCGAAATTACGAATATATATCACTATATTCTAAATATTCACAAAATCTCAAAGTGCCAATATTCGCGATTAATATTCATGATTCGAATATTCACGCCAAACACTACTCAACAACCCCAATAAAAAAATAAGTCCTATTCTTGTTCATTTTGCGGACAAGGATAGACATTGTTACAATGGATCTGCAAAAAAATTCAATAAAATAGATGTAAAATGAATTTCACAAGGGCATTATCCATATTTTTTTCGGATCTGCATTTTTAAGACAGCAAAATACATACGGTCGCGTGAATGCACCCTAAGAGCCAAGCCTAATGCTTATTTTCACGTTAACACTCGCAGGTAGATTTCTGCTCTACACTGTGTATTATCATGCATATATAATGGTTTAATTAAATTGAAGAATTCCCCAAAAAATAATATCAAGCATGTGGAAACCGAATATACAGAAACTGACGATTAAGGCATTACCCTTAATATTGCGTTAACACCTATAGGTAAAATGTTACCCTAGCCTCTGTATTGGTGTACTGATCACCTATATGCTGGTTTAATTAAATTGAATTTGACCCCCCCCCCCCGAAAAAAAACAAAAAAGTTAAATTGGCACTATGTGCTGTTTCAGTGGATCTGTCCGAAAAGGAGCCTGAACATATTTGGGTTTGTCTGCCGTCTGATAAATAGCAAAGTTAGGATCAAACCCGGTTTGGTCCGAACTGGTTCACTCATCCATATACCAAACCATTATTACCCTTCCTAGGAATGGGCAACCAACAAAGACCACACCAGCAGCAAGGCATATAATATTCCACAAGGTTATAAAGGAGCCTAAAGTAACCTGGAAGCAACAAAAGCATCTCTACCACTAGCTAATATAAATATTCATGAGTCCACCATCAGAAGGACACTGAACAACAGCAGTGTGCATGGCAGAATTGCAAGGAGAAGCCTATTTTCAAAAACAAAAATAAAAAAACATTGCTTCCCTTCTGCAGTTTCTCTAGATCACCTGGACAAGTCAGAAGGCTATTTAAAATGTGTTGTGAATGGATAATACCAAAAGAAAACTTTTTGGTTTAAATGAGAAATATTTGGAGAAAGGAAAACACTGCATTCCAGCATAAAAACCTCATCCCATCTGTTAAACACAAGGGGGGTAGTATCATGGTTTGGGCCTGTTTTGTTGCATCTGGGACAGGATGTCTTGCATTCATTGATGGAGCAATGAATTCTCATTTATGCTGGCAGATTCTGAAGGAAAATGTCAGGACACCTTTACGTGAGCTAAATCTGAAGAAAATGTGGGTTATGCAGCAAGACAACCACCATAAGCACACATGTTGTTCTATCAAAAATAGTTAAAGAAAACTAAAGTTCAAGTTCTGGAATGGCCAGGTCAAAGCCAGACCTTAAACCAATAGAAATATTGTGGAAGGACCAGAGGCAAGCAGTTCATTGGAAGAAACCCACCAAAATAACAGTTGAAGTTGTTTTATATGGAGGAATAGGCTAAAATTCCTCCAAGCCAATTTGCAGGACCAATCAGCAATTACCAGAAACATTTAGTTACAGTTATTGGTGCATAAGGGGGTTATACCAGATACTGAAATCAAAGGTTCACATATATTTTTCCAGTCACAGGAGTGATATTGGATCATTTTCCAATAAATAAATGACCAGGTCTAATATTTTTGACTTGACTATGTTTGATTTGGTTATCTTAATCTACTTTTAGTACTTGTTTTGGAAATCTGATGTAGTATTAGGTTCAATGCATGCAGAAATATAGACAATTCTGAAAGTTTTACAAACTTTCAAGCACCTCTGTACATGGTCGTGGTGGTGTCTGGAACTGCAGCTCACTTGCAGATCAAATGCAGGTGCAAGAAAAAGCAAGTGAACCCTTTGTAATTGCTGTTATCTAAGTCACAATTATAGATAAACACACTCTAAACTAATAACACACAAACTGTTGTTAAGTTCATGTATTTTATTGTGCACATTGAGTCAATATACACATTTATATGGAGGAATGGTCCAAAATTCCTCCTCAGTGTTAAGCAGATCTTATTTGCAACTACAGGAAATGTTTCATGGTGGTAATTGCAGCAAAAAGAGCGATCCACTGGTTATAAAATGCATGGGCTGACATATGTTTTCTCCCTGCACTGTGGATGACGTGCTCAATACAAGATATGGAAAGAACTGTTCCTATGTTATTAGTTTAGTTAGATTGTGTTTGCCTATAAGGATGGGTTCACATATGCGTTCTAAATTCCATAAGACGGAATCCATAAGACGGAAGTCAAAACGGAAACCATTAAGAGGCATTCCGTTTTGATCCATCATAATAGAAGTCTATGGGAATCATAACGGATCCATCTGGTTTCCGTTATGCAGGACAGGACTTTTTTTTCCATTCTGCATAACGGAAATGGGACAGATCCGTTATGATTCCCATAGTCTTCTATTATGATGGAAAGCACAACGGAATGCCTTTTAAAGGCTTCCGTTTTGCATTCCGTCATAATACAAGTCTATGGGCAGCAAAACAGATCCCTCCCGTTTCCGTTATGCAGGACTGGACACCTGCATACTGGAGAGCAGGACGGATCCGTTCTGCTGCCCATAGACTTGTATTATGGAGGATCAAAACGGAATGCCCCTTAAAGGTTTCCATTTTGACTTTCATCTTATGGATTCCGTTATTTTCCATTATAACCATGTTATAAAGGAAAGCCATAATGAAATCCAGAACGCACATGTGAACCCACCCTAGTTGTGACTTGGATAACAAACGTTTTGTTGGCAATCAATGCGGCAATCTAGGTAATTCCAAAGGTCTTTATTTACTTTTGATAGCACCTCTTGGTCTGAACTGGAGAACCAGTATATTTCAAGCATTTGGGAGGAAAATCAGATTTTATTTATAGATGTACAATTTTTTTCTGAGGTATTTTGGACTTTTTTTTTAATTATATTTATTGTTTTTATTTTTTATTTTATTTTTTTAACTGGGGACATTACAGCAATATAAAATTTGTTTTCCAACTTGTATATATTAATAATTTTTTCTCACTCATAATTCAGAAAGCATAAGGAAAATACAGAGCGCCAGTGGCCTTAGTCTCTAATGGGACAGGAGGTAGGTTTCAGACTAACCCAGACATTATGTAGAGAATAATGTCAAGATTCAATGACTTTTCATGCAGAATTAAAAAGCAACTAAAACTAAAGACAAAGTAATAATATATGTATTGTCCAAAGTTAGGAAACAAATTTAAATGTTTCAGATCTCAGCTGTAGAACTTCTTTAGGTAAAACATCCTTAAAATGTAGGATGCAGCACACCTTATATAAGCTTAGTGCCACCACTTATAAAGTCTATATTGGTGGGGTTCCATTCATCTAGTCCAGGCATGTCCAAAGTGCGGCCCTCCAGCTGTTGCAAAACTACAACTCCCAGCATGCCTGGATAGCTTACAGCTATTATGGCATGCTGGGAGTTGTAGTTTTCAAACAGCTGGAGGGCCGCACTTTGGACATGCCTGATCTAGTCTATCGTACCAAGTATGTATCCTGTACATCACAGGGTATGGATTTTGATGTAGTTTGGTTTTAGCAAGGGTACTTTCACAGTGGCATTTACTTGGTCCGGCAGGTTGTTCCGGCAGGAGAACAGCCTGCCAGATCCCTAACTACACTGTGCAGGCAGCTGTTTTTTGTCCGGCCGCCTCTCGGCATATTTACCGTGCTGTGGCAAGATCCACACCACTCCCCATTATAGTAAATGGGGCTGAGCGGACTTCCGGCAGCTCACGGATGTACACTGTAGTTACGGATCCGGCAGGTTGTACAGGCAGTGTGAAAGTAGCCCTACTAAAACCAAACTACATTGAAATCCATACCCTGTGATGTACATACTTGGAATGATAGACTAGATGAATGGAACCCCATCAATATAGACTTTATAAGCAGTGATAGTATAGTTAGGGGCACAGCCTGCCGGATCGCGTAAACACCTGTGTGAAACAAGCCTTAGAGTGTATTTTAAAGATTATCACACTATCATAATATTGCATCGCATTTCATAAATCTGTTGCAGAAATAAAAGACTGTATGACAAATCTATTCTTAAGCAAATAATTTGCATAATTCCAATATTTTGAATCCATATTTCTATAGCTGCTGCTTTAGTATAATTGCTAAAGCATTGCTAAAATACAAAACTAATAGATACATTACACATTTTGAATTAATTAATGAACTGTGAGGTATCAGATAAAGGCCTCATGCACACGGCCGTTGTTTGGGTCCGCACCCAAGCCGCCGGATGCGGACCCATTCACTTCAATGGGGCTGCAAAAGATGCGGACAGCACTCCGTGTGCTGTCCGCATCCGTGGCTCCGTTCCGCGGCCCTGTTAAAAAAATAACCACGCTTTGCGGACAAGAATAGGCATTTACATTGCCGGTGCCCGTTCCGTTCCGCAAATTGCGGAAGGCAACGCGGACAGCTTCTGTTTTTTGTGGATCCGCGGTTTGCGGACCGCAAAAAACGGCACTGCCGTGTGCATGAGGCCTTATCCTGATTAAAAAAAGTCACACATTGTTCTGGAGTTTAATAGCACGTAAAGTACTTTATAGATTTTTTTAAGATAGATTTTTTTTTCTGTATGGTATTTTAATTTTGTATCAAACATTTTAGTTATTAGACAGTTTGATTTTAAGTTTTTTTTTTTATGTTACGTAGCTCTACTTGAAAAGTGATCTTAAAGACATGCTATATTTGTTCTTTGATAAAAATGTATAACACAAACAAAAAATAGTCATTTGCAAATTAATAATTCGTTTGTATAGAGATAGAAATGTGAATATCCATTTTATAGCCACATGGAATTCCCAACGTATAAGAGGCAAGCTACCTTAATCAAAGTCACAATGAAATGTGTTTCTAATTTACAAATGCGGCAATTTTTCAATAAAAGTTGTTGCACTTTGTCTGATCCATTCTCAAAATACGGAAGTGCTTGAAGCAGGGCCACCTGCAATAACAGATTACTGTTGCCTTAAATATTACCATGTACCTACAATGTAGAGGCGTAAAAATTCTCCAGAAAAGATCTTTGTTACTTTTTTTCTTAAATAAAAGGAGTGATCCTAAACTAAAGCTAGTTTTCAGCAGCCTCTCTACAAACCAATGCAAATGGCATCAAAGACTAATGAAAACCTGTTTGCGGACGCTGGACTGAGTCCAATGTATACTATTGGCATACTCCAGTCCCCTTGGGACATGACTCATATAAAAAACACAGAGCTGTCATCAAATGGCTGGTGGCTCAAATAAATCAAATTTACTTTGAAAATTGAGGCATACCAAAATTTTATTAGGTGAAACTTTGGCATTTCTTACAGCCAACTTGCACAGATATATTTTTATTACTTACAGCAGCTTAAAGGTATGCTACCAACCATATGCAAAGCAAGAAAAGATTGCAAGTTATATGTTTTACTGTGTGAGGGTGGGAGACGTGTTTAAAAAATACTACGGAATATTTTTATAGTAGTGGGTGAAAGACTTGTGGCACCAAGGTTTGAACCTCAGTGTTAGTTTTATGTTTCAAAAGTACTTACTATTTTTATGTGCATTGCTACTTTCTCAATTCAGTAACACAAGCAAAACTGATGGAATTATATTGAAATGGTTCATTTTAAAATGACTGTGAAATACGAGATTGTGGAAAATTAGTGGTTATCTGTTGGCAGATAACTCTTACTTGTTACAATATAGTTTTATTATTAATGGAATTTATCTGGCAAATATAACACAAATCTTCAATGTAATCTTCAAAAATGAAAGATAATCCAGGTAATGTTTCTACAGGGGGGTTCTGGGGGGAGATTCTTTTTAAAGATGGTCCAGAATGGTTTAAAAGTAAAAAACAAACAAATACACAAAAACATTATTCACCCTCATTGACTCCCTGATGCTGCTCTGGTCCACACTGCTCTCCATTTCCTTGTCCTGGTTTGTAACACAGGAAATGTCTTGGACTGTCCACTCAGCCAATCACTGGTTAAAATGAGTCACCACTGTGGCCAGATATTGACTGGGCAGGTATTCCAAACCATCTGCTGTGTGTTAAGCTAGGACAAGAAGACAGAGCAGCAGGGACCAGAGCAGTGTTGGAACGGCAGATGCCTGGCATGGATGAGGTGACAGAGGCTGGTCACCACTGCAACCAGTAAATGGCTGAGCAGGACCAGGGAGTTTAGTGTAGTGGGGATAAGAGTCAGAGCAGCAACAATGGCGGATTTGTGAGGTGAAGCATACTTATTTCTTGCCCTTTTGTTAAAAATTCCTTTTATATTAACAATTTTATATTCAGTAATTAATGGTTAGAAAATTGTATGTCTGTCATATACACCCCTCAACAATGAATTGGCAACATCAAAAAGGAAAAGTCGTATAGAAATCACAGGATCAATAGACATGTTAATGATATGCAAATGAAAAAAGTGGAAACAAATTATTCAAACAATTTAAACTTATTCATTATTAAGTAAAATCGTCATACACAGAAATACATACACTTACACGCTTTGGCATTCTACAAAAGAGGTTACTAATGGGTGTCTAAAGAATGTTCATGGGCATGCAAATCATTAAGACTTGCTGCTGGCGGTTCATTTGCAATTGCCAACCAATGACATCCAAGATATGCTAAGGGAGACAAGTTTTTAAGATGGTTTAGGCCATAGTAGAATGTGTAGGCCATGCAGGCTGCTCATACTAGCATGAGAAACATGCAGCCTGGTATATTCCTGTTTAAAATTGGCTCCTGGGACACTTTGGAGAAATGGCCATACCACTGGATTTATGAGCAAATCAATTTAACGCCGAGCTATTAGTATACCTGAAATGAAGACTATAGAAGTCTATCTACAGTTCATTTTGCCACCGCACACCACAGCACAATCTCAAGAATAGGACTGGTGTAACATTTATTTGTGAAGGCCTCTTCATGGCATTGCCCACGTCATCTCCGGACCAATCTCTGTATTCTCTCTGTCTCAGTTTGTGATAAGTGGTGTTAATTGGCACATCGAAGAATAAGAGGCATCGCATAATCACCGCACACAACTTGACCAGATGTTTGAAGTTTCATGTGGCTAAAGAACTTTGCTTTCAATCTGGCTTTTCTACCCCTATCACATGTCATTTGCTGATCTTAGGGACACTTGTAAAACCTTATGGCTTGTCCTTCTTTCTCTATATGGGTAAATAATAAAGAACGTTTACATCACACAGAAAATGGTTGTATGATAAGAATGATCTGATCTTGTATACATGTTGTTACCTATAATAAATGTATGTTAATTAAAGACTTAAGGAGTGGTTTTATACACAGATAAAAACTCCAACCATTTTCAGTGTTGTGTTGAGTGATAAAACTTGTAAAAGAAACACCCTAGGCTGTTGCCTTTCCTGTTCTCACATTGTCCCCTCCCTTTTAACAGAATAGAATTCATCATCATACAGAAGCAAAAAGTTTATGTCTCATTATTGTTAAATTTAGAAGAATAAAATTAATATGTTATACTAAAATAGCCTAATAAAATGTTATAAACGAGAAAAAATATTCTAAGGGCTCATTCAGACGGCCATATGCTTTGTTCCGCACCTGTTCCTCATTTTTGCGGAACTGGTGTGGACCTATTTATATCAATAGGGTCCCAAAAGATGCGGTCAGTACACAGTGTGCTGTCCACATCCATTGTTCCATTCCGCGGCACCGCAAAAAATATAGAGCATGTCCTATTCTTGTCTGCAATTGCGGACAAGAATAGGCATTTTCTATGAGAGTGACAGCCATATGCGGTCCGCAAATTGTATTTGCGGATTCGCAATTTGCGGACCACAAAACACATACGGTCGTGTTAATGTAGCCTAAAGAGAACATATATTTTTATTTTTATAAATTAGGAAAGTTAATATAAGTTCCAATATTTATAGGCTTTATTGTAGGTATATAGTATCCACTAAAAAGATATCCTGCTTTCAGTGGTTACCAAATGTGGTTCAAGGAAGGTAAACTGGCAACAGGGTAAGGGATGCCTGTGGCTCATTGATGCACATGGGGAGTGATGGCTAGCCCTTTTGCTCCAATACCACAGAAGAGCAACTGTAGCACAAATTCCTGAAAAAGTTAATACTGACTATAATAAAACAGAATCAGAACACAGTGCATCACAACGTGCTGTTTATGGGGCTGCAGAGCCACAGACCCATCAGAGTGCCAGTGTGACTGCTAAAAATGTCTAACATAGGCTCATGGTGATGACCTGTCCTATAAATTTTCCAAATTTTAAGACCATCAAGCATCTGTGGGATAGGATGGAATTTTTTTGTCCAGCTGCATGTTGAAGTACACCTAAGAATAGAAAAACTAATATTGAAGAATACCATAAGAAAACTCCTGTTTGACTAGGGATGCTTTAGAAAGCTTGCCGTCTAGGAGAGGGTATCTACTTGCTTTTGGACATTTAAGAAAATCGTACTCCTAGTAACATGTATTAAAATGTTCATTGTATTCTCACAGACTACTGATTTATACAACCATTTCTCTGACTTAGGACCTGTGACGAAACCAACCTCGCCACAGTGTTTTGGGGGGGGGGGGGGGGGGGCTGGTTGCCAGCCTCCTGCCTCAGGATTATGGCCCATACTAACTTTAAAGAAGACAGGCCGGCCGGCACAGCTTAAATCTGTCTTTGGAATTGTATTTTGTTATGTGAGGGCACCCAGATGGCTAGTTTAATTGTATTCGTGTGGTCTGAGTGCCATTCGCACTAATGATATGCACTCAGACTTGAGTTATCTGGGAATATGTTAAATGTCTGTGGTTGCTGTGGGGGTGTGCCATTGTGTGTTTAAATGGTGATGTCTGTCCTGTTGTCTCCACATGTGTATTGGCGATCTCCCCTTTGTCCTGAGAGATAATTGGATTATTCCTCGGTTGTCTCTGGGGCAGAGAGGAGGAAACCATGATGCATTGTGGGGATGTGTTGTTCTGTTCGGTGTGTCGCAGTCTCCATTCTGGTCCCCTGGGGGCGTGTCCACCAGATGGGGACCTGCATAAATACGGGCGGGTAGCCCTCAATAAAGTGTTCTTGTTTTATCCTTCATCATGTTGAGACTGGTGTTTGGATAACTGATCAAAACTGGGGGATTGCTATACGCTGACGATTTGCTATACTCTCCTGGCATAACTACTAGCTCTTGTAAGAGCTGTTCCTGCTCTCTGGCTGTAGGAGAGGTTCACCCACTGGAGCCTGGAGCCTTGTCGTAGGTCCAGCGTGGGTGGAGGACGGTGAGACCCCAACCAAGCTGCGGCGGTTCGTTGGGTCTGCAGGGCGTACGGTGTCAAGTGGAGTGCTTGGAGTCCTCGGAAAGCACTAGGAGCATCTATCGACGGAGGTACCCGGTCGGGGTGCTAGGAGATCCGTTACAGGACCATTTGGTTATAAGCTGTTATCACTGGAGAAAGCTGCTAGTGGCTGTAAATTTCACACATTGTAGCCAGAGTGGGAACAGTTCTCCCCAGCTGCAAGAAAAAGGTCTCCAGCAGCATGGCTTATGGCAATTGCATGTTTGAGAATGTTTTTGAAGAATAGATTATTGCAAAGTCAGTTGGTTATTTTTTTTTATATTCAATTGCCAATGCATCAGATCAAATATTGATGTGTCTTCAGATAAAAAAAAATAAAAAAGGAACAAGTGATATCCCCACTTTTTTACATGAATACTAACAAATTATCACATAGTATCTGAAAGTAGTAGAGTCACGAAAATAACTACTTCTTGGATATAACGTAGGCCTAATGTGCAGAATGTCAGATATAGATACTTGACTATTTTAAATGTTTCACTTTGGCTACAGACCAGAATAGAACAAATTTAAACTTGTATAAAAGATAAATGCTATTGGCTATGACTCAAAGATACTGGAAGAATTCACAGTGTATGCCATACATACATTTAATACAAAACAATATGATGCTATATAAAATGTCACTCATTGGCTTTACTATTTATTATCTTCCTCTATTTTTCCATGTCTGGAATTTTGCAAAATCAGGGACAGAATCCCAATCTTAAAGACTGTTAATAAATGTTGGTAAATGGTGACAGCTCCTGTCCATATACCCGGTTAGGACATATGGATGTCTTAGAGTGGTATGCCCCTCTTGGGATCCTCTTCTATGATCCAGAGTGGAGAGCCACTAACCAGCATGGCTCTTGCTCTGGTAGTTTTGGCTGTCTATGATGGCCATTCATTTGAATCGTTGCATATAATACTACATGGCAAATGTCGTGCTAATATTCAAAAAGGGTCCAAAAACTGAGCCTGGAAACTATAGGCCGGTAAGTTTAACATCTGTTGTGGGTAAACTGTTTGAAGGTTTTCTGAGAGATGCTATCTTAGAACATCTCAACGGAAATAAGTAAATAACGCCATATCAGCATGGCTTTGTGAGGGATCGGTCATGCCAAACTAATTCAATCAGTTTCTATGAGGAGGTAAGTTCTAGACTTGACAGCAGCGAATCAATGGATGTCATATATCTGGACTTCTCCAAAGCATTTGACACTGTACCACATGAAAGGTTAGTATATAAAATGAGAATGCTCGGACTGGGAAAAAATGTCTGTATGTGGGTAAGTAACTGGCTCAATGATAGAAAACATAGGGTGGTTATTAACGGTACACACTCAGATTGGGTCACTGTCACTAGTGGGGTACCTCAGGGGTCAGTATTGGGCCCCCTACTCTTCAATATATTTATTAATGATCTTGTAGAAGGCTTGCATAGTAAGGTATACATTTTCGCAGATGACACTAAACTGTGTAAAGTAATTTATACTGATGAGGACAGTATACTACTACAGAGGGATCTGGATAGATTGGAGGCTTGGGCAGATAAGTGGCAGATTAGGTTTTAACATTGACAAATGTAAAGTTATGCACATGGGAAGGAAAAACGCAAGTCACCTGTACATACTAAATGGTAAAACACTGGGTAACTCTGACATAGAAAAGGATCTAGGAATTTTAATAAACAGCAAACTAAGCAGCAAAAAACTGTGTCAGGCAGCTGCTGCCAAGGCCAATAAGATAATGGGTTGCATCAAAAGGGGCATAGATGCCCGTGATAAGAACATAGTCCTACCAGTTTACAAATCGCTAGTCAGACCACACATGGAGTACTGTGAACAGTTCTTGGATTCTGTAAACAGGGCAGACATAGCAGAGCTGGAGAGGGTCCAGAGGAGGGCAACTAAAGTAATAACTGGAATGGGGCAACTACAGTACCCTGAAAGATTATCAAAATTAGGGCTATTACCTTTAGAAAAAAAACGACTGAGGGGAGATCTAATTAATATGTATAAATATATCAGGGGACAGTACAGAGATCTATCCCATCATCTATTTGTCCCCAGGACTGTGATTGTGACGAGGGGACATCCTCTGCGTCTGGAGGAAAGAAGGTTTGTACACAAACATAGAAGAGGATTCTTTACGGTAAGAGCAGTGAGACTATGGAACTCTCTGCCTGAGGAGGTGGTGATGGTGAGTACAGTAAAGGGATTCAAGAGGAGCCTGGATGTATTTCTGGAGTGTATCGTTGATCAAGGGAGTTATTCTGATTGCCTGATTGGAGTCGGGAAGGAATTTTTTATTCCCCTAAAGTGGGGAAAATTGGCTTCTACCTCACATTTGTTTTTTTTTGCCTTCCTCTGGATCAACTTGCAGGATGACAGGCCGAACTGGATGGACAAATGTATTTTTTCCGCCTTATGTACTAGGTTACTATGTTACTATGTTACATCTTCCCTGTAGAGGTTGCTAAGAAGCTGATGGCAAATTCAGCTATATGCCAGGGGTTTTGGGAGCTACACCAACAACAGCATTAGTTAAAATGGGGTCATTTGTGATTTAGACAACCCATTTAACGGTTCAGTAACCTTTATAGTCAGACGTTCTAGCAAATGAACTAGAATAGCAACACAGTTCTGATCAAGTATCACAATGTTCTCGTTTAATGCTTCTCCAAGGATTGGATTTTCTGTAAAATAGTATAAAGGTAAAAGAAATAGTATCCCTGATGCTTATCCAAGCATCGGATTTTCTCGAAAATAGTATAAAGGTAAAAGATATAGTATCCCTGACACTTATTCAAGGATTGGATTTTCTCGAAAATAGTATAAAGGTAAAAGATATAGTATCCCTGACACTTATTCAAGGATTGGATTTTCTCTAAAATAGTATAAAGGTAAAAGATACAGCATCTTGCAATGTATGGCATATCAAAAACACAAAGTAGCATTAACCTTAAAATCCACACCAAAATTCTCAACTAAATTTACATGTGTTACATACACTTCTATTAGGCATTTTCTGGTTCCGTAGTATGTCTGAAATTGGTGGCAGATTTTTCATTTGTGAAAACCCTATTCAATTGCATTGTACTGTATTAGATTGCATCCAGTTCAACAATGCAAAGTTATACTTCTAGTCTGACAAATATTCTTCAATGTCTATTTTGTCTGCCGTAGATAGTAGACACAAGATCACAATGATGTAGCTGAGGATGTACTTTGAAGACATGAATGTAGGTGACTCCCTTGCATAACCACAAAGCCAGCCTTATGTTTGGTGGGCTACGGATGTAGCAGATTTAACACACAAACTCCTAACTCAAATTTCTTAACTTATCGCGTTATCTTGAAAATTGAAAAGCAATTGAAGGTCTTTGCTTAATGCATTTAGTTTAGATAACATGTCTCATAAAGCATGTGTGTTAACTCTACTACATCTGTACTTTGTGATACCAGTTGGTGGCCTCTACGCAGAATGTACTGTCATACAATGGACAAATAACATTACCATATAATGTAGTACCAAATCATCTGTGTCATACTGTATGGTACCCAAATAATAGTGCCATACAGTTGCCTAAATAACAAAGCTATATCATGCTTTGCTATATTTTATATTTAAATAATACTTTAAGAATAAGAAGACTAATTGTCTTCACATTCTGAGGGTGCCAGTCCACGCAATCTGTGGTACACACTTCAGTAGGAGTGGTTGTTGTGTGACTACATGGGTTGCACACTCCTAAGGCCAACCCTGCATAACCATCATCAGCACTGGACAGTGGACGCTTACATCTTATAAAGTCAAACTAGCCCAAGGTCTTTATTGTCTTTGCTGCTTTCCATATTGCAGGATGATGGATAGCATAGATTCTCTAAAGTAAAATCAAAACCAGTGTCAGTCTAGGGTGACTTGGAGTCCAAGAGGGATTTATGCTGTTGCACTTAGCTAACAGATATCTGTATAACTCAAAAAATTCTGTGAAAGAAATAGCTCAAGATGAGTTTTCAGTCTCTAAGGGTAATTTCACACTAGCGTTTTTCTTTTCCGGCATAGAGTTCCGTCACAGGGGCTCTAAACCGGAAAATAACTGATCAGGCATATCCCCATGCATTCTAAATGGAGAGTAAGGCTATTTTCACACTTGCGGCAGTGTGATCCGGCGGGCAGTTCCGTCGTCGGAACTGCCCGCCGGATCCGCTGATCTGGATGTGACTGAAAGCATTTGTGAGACGCATCCGGATGTGGATCCGTCTCACAAATGTATTGCAAGAAAGGATCCGTCTTGTATCTTTTTTTTACATTTTTACCGGTCTGCAGACCGGAGCGACTGATCCTGCATTCCGGTATTTTGAATGCTGGATCCGGCACTAATACATTCCTATGGGGAAAAATGCCGGCATTCAGGCAAGTCTTCAGTTTTTTTCGCCGGAGATAAAACCGTAGCATGCTACGGTTTTATCTTTTGCCTGATCAGTCAAAATGACTGAACTGAAGACATCCTGACGCATCCTGAACGGAATACTTTCCATTCAGAATGCATTAGGATAAAACTGATCAGTTCTTTTCCTGTATAGAGTCCCTGTGACGGAACTCTGTGCCTGAAAAGAAAAACGCTAGTGTGAAAGTAGCCTAATCCGTTCAGGATGCATCAGGATGTCTTCAGTTCAGTCATTTTGACTGATCAGGCAAAAGATAAAACCGTAATATGCTACGGTTTTATCTCCGGCGAAAAAAACCTGAAGACTTGCCTGAATGCCGGATCCAGCATTTTTCCCCATAGGAATGTATTAGTGCCGGATCTGGCATTCAAAATACCGGAATGCCGGATCCGTCCTTCCGGCCTGCGCATGCGCAGACAGGTAAAAATGTGATAAAAGATCAAGGACGGATCCTAGCTTTACAGTGCACCCCAGCACCCCGCAGTATAGCACCCTATAGTATACAGCAACCCACAGTATGCAGTATAGCAACCAACACTATACAGTATACAGCACCCCACAGTAGCAAATCATAATGAGGTGGTTATTACGGGGGATTTCAACTACCCAGATAAAGACCGGGAAAATGAAAACTGTACATCTCATAAAGGAAACAGGTTCTTGGCAATAACCAAAGACAACTACCTTTCCCAACTGGTTCAGGACCTGACTAGAAGGACAGCCATACCGGCTATACTAACCAATAGACCTGACAGAAAAACAGATGTGCAGGTTGGGGGACACCTGGAAAATAGTGACCATAAAATAATAACCTTCCAATTGTCATTCAAAAGAGTGTTTCATCAGGGAGGCCATTGGCCTCACTAGCTGGGACAATGACCTAAAAAAAAAAAAAATGCAGCCACAACAGTTTTTCTTTTTAGACAGCACATTTAAGCAGATTACCACTCTGAATCTCACATGACCTTGTTTTCTGACAACACACAGGGGAAGGCAGATTCAGAAACGCTGTAGTAAAATGAAGGTTGAGCCATGATTGTTTGCCATGAGCAACACACAGTTTGTCTTTTAGACAGCACATGCAGGAAAATGAGAGGCAGACTGAAATGCAGGGGAGATATAGGATCCAGCAGACTCTATGCAAGAGGGACAATCCTAAAACAGGACAGGGGGTAAGGGAAAGTGCAAACTGGCTCCACCCACACCTCTGTCCCTGCCTACTTTCACTTACCCGTCCTAAATAATGGAGTGCAACTGGGCGGCGGTCCCTGACCTGAGTAAGTGCAAAGGCGGCAAATGAGACAGACAACACACAACAAGGTCAGACAAGCCAGGTCAAATGCCAGGAGGTAATGACGGTACCAAGGAGTATACAATGCCAATAACAGGGACAAGCCAAGGGTCAAAACCAGGAGGAACAAACTGGACCAAAAGGAGCAAACAAAGGGAATCCAAATTCCAAGCGAGAGTGGATACCAGGAGATATGCGGAGATCCAAAAAGAAGGCAAAACCAAAATTCAATACATGAGCCGAGATTCCACACCTAGACCAGGAGACCACAGGAATGATAACCTAGCTGAGGACCTAAATCACAGGCAGCCTGTGGCCAGCAGGTTGCCTGTTTAAATAGAGGCGGGAAGTGGTCATGTGACATGGCCAGCATCACATGACCTATCCTCCTGCCTACTGCTGAGCGCCGAGTGATCAGCTCGGCGCTCAGACCTACAATGGTTCCCATGGGAGCGGAGGACGCCGGCCACGCTGAGATGAAGTGCATGGTCGGGTCCTCCCTGTTGCCCTGGAGACAAAGACACGGTGCACGTCCTCACTCCGAACTGTTCACAGGGCGCCGGCGGCACAACGGAAGCAGACCGCACGATCGGCGCCCCGTGACACTTTCCCCATGAATGGGCACCTGGGGTAGTAGCAGGTTTTGGAAAGTTTGTAGGCAAGACCAAAGTTTTAGGACAGCCATACACATTTAATAACTGTTGGCGAAACGATCAGCTATCTGTACGATTTTTCGTACAAAAACTTGTATGTGCATTTAATGGGTGAAGAGGATATTGCCACTGCTAGAGACTTCTGGTGGTGGTTTATCTCCCAGGAGAACAAAAGGATCAGGCAAAAGTATTAATTTCACCGGCTTTTGCTCTCCCCCGACATCATCTGTCAGAGGAGAGTTGTGAGCCCCCCATACACATAAAATTGTCCTCAATGGGGGCCTTAAAAGAAAAAGCATAAATAAATTATATAAAAAAGGTGGATGTTTTATTCACCTTTCTAAGTGGACCAAAGAAAACATTGAGTATTTCTTGGTTAGAAATAGCATTTAAAAATATTTATATTATATTATATAGAACAAAAATCAGACATCATATATTGCATGCCAGTCTCTTTCTAACAAAGCTAGGACCAGACCTGTACCTCACAATGGATCCATAGATCTCCCCATCCATTCTTCCAATTAGGCCCCTTTGACACGGGCGAGATTTCCGCACGGGTGCAATGCGTGAGGTGAATGCATTGCACCCACACTGAATCCGGACCCATTCATTTCTATGGATCTGTGCACATGAGCGGTAATTTTCACGCATCACTTGTGCGTTGCGTAAAAATCGCAGAATGCTCTATGTGCGTTTTTCACGCAACGCAGGCCCCGTAGTAGTGAATGGGGCTGCGTGAAAATCTCAAGCATTCGCAAGCAAGTGCGGATGCGGTGCGATTTTTATGGTTGCTAGGAGATGATCAGAAAGGGGACCCGATCATTTTTATTTTCCCTTATAACATGGTTATAAGGGAAAATAATAGCATTCTTAATACAGAATGCATAGTAAAATAGGGCTGGAGGGGTTAAAAAATAAAAATAAATTTTAACTCACCTTAATCCACTTGTTCGCGCAGCCCGGCTTCTCTTCTGTCTTCATCTTTGCTGTGCACAGGCAAAGGCCCTGTGGTGACGTCACTGCGCTCATCACATGGTCCGTCACATAATCCATCACCATGGTGATGGATCATGTGATGGACCACATGATGAGCGCAGTGACGTCACCACAGGTCCTTTACCCACGTCCTGAAGAAAGAAGACAGAAGAGAAGCCGAGCTGCGCAAACAAGTGGATTAAGGTGAGTTAAATTTTATTTTTTATTTTTTTAACCCCTCCAGCGCCATTGTATTATGCATTCTGAATTAAGAATGCTATTATTTTCCCTTATAACCATGTTGGGAAAATAATACAATCTACACAACCCCGTTCCCAAACCCGAACTTCGGTGAAGAAGTTCGGGTTACATGACACCCGTGTGAAAGAGGCCTTACTCTGCTAGATTTATTTTAAGCTTGCAGCTCATGGGATGTGTCCTTTCTCCTGCAGCACTTTCTCTATCAGAGCTCAGAGGGGATGTCCTTTCCCCTGCAGCCCTCTCTCTATCACAGCTCAGAGGTTGTGTCCTTTCTCCAAGAGCCCTCTTTCTACAGAGATCTCCCCATCCATTGCTCCAATTACTCTGCAAGATTTATTTTTAAGCTGGCAACTCAGGGGCCGTGTCCTTTCTGCTGCAGCTCTCTCCCTGTAACTGCCACAGCTTCTAATAGAAGATAGATAGATCTGGAGGCAGATGAAGGATGGAACTGAGCATGTTCGACCACCTGAGAAAGGTGGAAATAGTAATAATAAAAAGAACAAAGAGCAGGTACAGATACATTTTATTGAATAACTCAATGGTGAAACAACATTTTTAATTAGATGCAAACACATCAGTATTCAGTTTCAGGTGCTGGTTTGAAAAATGTAGAATATTTTTCCTGGGACAATCACTTAAAGAATACAGGCTAATGTCAGCTCCAGTGCTTGTGGGCTTGTGAATGCAGCTCTGGAGAAGCAAAGTTACCCCATTTGTTTATGTAAACCTTTTCTAAATATATATATATATATATATATATATATATATATAATGCAAATGTGGTTTTAAGAGCTACATTTAAATATATATATTTTTTTTACAGATGTTATCACTAATAGGCTGTGATCCAGCAAAATATGACAATGCAACATGCAGCTGTTTCCCTTATTGTTCATCAAATGTTCTTGCTTTTTGTTTGCTGTCCATATTCACATAACATGCATAGTCAGCATTTATAACATATGTTAAGTGGATTGAATGAAGCAGCCCCTTCTCATATTAGGATTTTTCTAGTTAATAGAAAGAAGTCCCCTGTTTGGGCAGAGGGCAATCAAGAAGGGGGTGATGGAAGTAATCATGGCACCTCCAATACCGGTCAATTTACTAAAGGCAACAGCATAGCTGCAGGAGTGGTCAGTAAAAACTTACCTCCAGACAGAAATCTCATCTTCTTCAGCTAATCTGTAAAACCCTTTTGAAGCACAGTTTGTCTTTTAGACAGCACATGCAGGGAGATGAGAGGCAGATTGAAATGCAGGAGAGATCCAGCAGACTCCATGCAAGACGGACACTCCCAAAACAGGTGCAAAGATGTTTCCTCAATGAATTGGCACCTGGGGTAGTAGCAGGTTTTGCAAAGTTTGTAGGCAAAACCAAAGTGTTAGGACAGCCATAAACATTTAATAACTGCAGAACGATCAGCTATGTCTCCAGGCTCCTGGTGGTGGCTTATCTCCGAGGAGAACAAAAGGATCAGATAAAAGTATTAATTTCTAGTGCTGGGCACGAATATTCGAATAGCGAATATTAATTGCGAATATCAGCACTTTGAGAATGTGTGAATATTTTGAATATAGTGATATACATTCGTAATTTCGAATATTCTAGATTTTTTTTCATCAGTATCCTCCCTGTCACATCTGTCTGAAAGATTATCTATGCATTAGTGATCTGACAGCCTCTTTTGGTTTCACTTTTTCTGTGTGTTGCTGGTATGTCCACACCTCCTGCTCAGGTGTGGATCATGTGACCTTTACCTCGCCCTATTTAGTCTGACTTTACCAATCACTCCTTGCTTGGAATAGCTTTATTTGGTCTTGGAAGAGCTGGAGTGTGGTTCTTGTTGGAGTCCTGTTCATCCATCATCCAAGTGTTGCGCTTGTTGTGTTTTGTATCCCCCCCCCTGGTTGTTTACTAGGCCTCAGTGAGACTCTAGTTCCTTCACCAGGGAAGGAACGGGTTGTCTCTGCCCTGTCATTACCTTTAGGGCATCTGAGGGTCACCAGGGTTTTCTAGGTTCCTGTGTATGGGTATATCTACCATCGAGAGGAGCCCATACGGATAGGAGTTAGGGTCAGGAGCAGGGTTTTATAGATGGTGACCCTTTTCCTTCCCTAGCGGTGAGGCCTAGTGTCTTTACCCTTCCTTCTTGTTGTCTTTTGGTGTTCTCCCCTACTACATCCGTGACACTCCCTTCTTGCTTGTGGGCCAATGAGAAGGCTGCAATGTCTTTGTCTGAGCTTAGCAACATCCCTAGCAACCAATAGGAAAGTTGCCTACCCCTTACTATATAAGAACCTCCCCAGGAGCCCTTGTATGCTATTATTTGCAGTTCTGAGAGAGATAGCAGTGTTATTGCTGTGCTCTGTGCTTTCCTGTGTCATTACAATAAATAGTTAGTTACTTAGTTAGTTTGCCTTTATATATAATACAGATAGTTAGTGGGAGATAGTCAGTGTAGGTTGGATCATGATATAGTGTAGCTGATAGTTTTTGCTGTCCATACATACAGTACATGCTACATACATACATACATAGTGCTGTAATGTCACAAGTTTACAACAATACTTAGTGCACCAATCACTAATAAGTAGTCAGACCTGTTAAAATGTGAAGTTGCACATATTGCGCCAAAATATTTGCATCATTAGTGCCGATTTCACAATCGCGAATATATTGGAGCACTCCATCTGCATATAAAGCTATTGTAATGTTCTGCCGTGCCAACCATTTTCTCCAGTCTGAGGAAACTTCTAGCAGCTTGAAAAATGTAGCTATAGTGACCCACGCCTGTATTTCGCGCACAATATGTGAATATTACATTGCCAATTTTTCGCGATCAAGAAAGTAATCTTGAATTTGCGAATATATGACAAATATTCTACCAAATATTTGTGAAATATCGCAAATTTGAATATTGCCCCTGCCACTCATCCCTATTCATTTTATCAGATTTTGAGGAGACTTGGGATTGCCCCATACACATTAAATTGTTCTCAGTTTACTAGACCAACAATTCAATGATTGACATTGTGACTTTCATGCAAGTAAATTAATGTATTGCCTCTGTAAGTCCCTCTTACAAGGAGCCGATACCAGGGGATCCCCAAAGCAGATCATTACTTTAAACATCATCTGTTGGATCATAGATATTGGAGAAGTTTCAAAAGTTTCAATAAGATTTTTAAAAAAAAAGTCTGATATTCATACAACTTTACAATGTGAAATAATATCTTGCCGAGAACTTTATAATTGCAGACAACTTTATATATATCAAATGTAAAATATATTAGAAAATGGATATTGCTTGTGCTCATGGGTAGAGAGGTTTCTGGGTGTTAGATTAACTCTTGATTATTATGAGGTAGTTAAAGGGGAGTTGACTGAAGTCATCTATGCCACCTCGAAGGTTAAAGTGCAAACTCATTTACCTTCACAAAGACATATTGTCTCAAAGTGACTTGAATATAGAGTGTTCAGCAAGGCAGACATCCAGACTGTACCTATTGCCCTTGGATCTCCTCTAAGTGTGACTGCAAAAGTGTTAATGATGGAAAGGTGCCATAAGCAAACACACTGATTTCCATTGCAAGGCTAATGTACCATGGATGTGTGTGTGTGAGGCTTTTTATAATCAGTAGCTGAATATTATACTTGTAGCATTTGTACATTTCAACAAACAGCTCCACAGTTTTTACTTCTCACTTCTGAAAGTATGGCTTTACTCATATAGAGGGTAAAGAAGCTTTATGTTAATTGAAATTGAAATGTAGCATGAAATCGGCACTCATCTACTGGCAAATGCTTTCCACATAAAGTGTGAAAGAGGATTATAGTCTAAACAGTTAAATGCATAATTGCTGGTTTTAATTAGAGAAAAACAGCCGATTGTTGTCTGCGTAGAACGCATTTCACTATGACACCCAAAAAGTATGGATTTACTTTGGGTTTATGTAGAAGTGTTTATAGTTACCAACATGTTGCTTTTATTACGCGTTTTGGTTTTATAACTCGACTGGCACAGGCTGTCTGAATTTCTATGTAAAATCCATTGATTGACATGTTAATTGCATGTGAAATTATTCAGTGGGGTAACAGACTTCACATATAGAACACACATAAACTCTCTGTAACAGGGCCACCTACCAGCACCAGGGTCCCCCATATCATCAACCTTGCGCACACATAGAAACAACTTACCACTTAAATTCCCATGATCTCCAGCACTGCTGCTCTGGTCTGTGTTTGCAGGCTGTAGCGGTCATATACAGTATATGGCGACGTCACTGCTGCAGCCTGTAAACCTAGACTAGGGGTGAGGACTGGAGTGGCACAGGGGGATTTAGTGATGAGTAGTTGATCTTTTATTGCTTTAGCATTTAGGGGCTTTGGGGAGATTTTGAAATAAATTGGACAGCCCCTTTAAATGAAAATAATTTCAAATCCTCAAGCAGTTATTAGGCATGTGTGCATTAGATGTTTAGGTCTATGTGGTTTTATTACTTATTCTGCAATAAGATTAATAGATACTATGGGGGAGATTTAGAAAAACGATAGCGGTAAAACCCCCATGTTGTGTACCAGTGAGTCTGATCAAATGTTGCAACTACAACTTTTATGAATTAAAACATTCAGCTGACAAGTTCCTAGTTTTGTACCTTTTTAAATAATATTTCAAATGGTTTCATATATGGTCCATCTGAGTGACTGTCTCTATAACTGCACAATTGGCGTACAAAAGAAACTGCACTGAAAAGTTGACCAACTGAACATTTCTGGAGTTGGTCTATCAATATTAGAAAGTTTATTGCTCAACATCTATACAGGCTGCATTACAGGAAAACAATATGAACATAGGCTAAGTTCATACTTCAGTTATTTGATCAGCTATTTCCATCATCTATTGTGAGCCAAAACTCATAGTAAAGCCTACTCAGATATAAGGTATAATGGAAAGACCTGCACCTGTTCTGTGTTTTTGAACCACACCTAGTTTTGGCTTACAGTAACTCATGGAGATAACTGACCAAATAACTGAAGTGTGAACTTGGCCTTAGTGAAGTAACTAAATCAAACATATCCATTATTTTGTAAAGTTTTTTTATTGGGCTTGGGCTTTAACCCCTTAAGGACATGTACGTCACTGGTCCTTAAGTCACGTCCAGAGATTAAGTACATGTCCTTAAGGGGTTAAAGCCCATTAAAAACATTTACAAAATAATGGATATGTTTGATTTAGTTACTTCACTAAGGCCAAGTTCACACTTAAGGCCAGTTATTTGGTCAGTCATGGTGATCGGGCGGGTGCAGGAGCTGCACCTCCCGATCAGCGTCAGGGGTCCGGGAGTTACTGATAGCCGGACCTCTGCTGTATGCGCTGACCGCGGCACGTGCAGGCTTCAGACATGTGTGGGGTGGCCTTTGGGTCCCCGTGCTGCTGTGACGGGGACCCGATGGTAGGGAAGGCAGCCCGATGCCTTCCTTAGGCATCGTGGCTGCCTTCCGTGACAGCCTGTGAGATCCAGCCCCCTGGATCTCACAGGCAGGCTGTAAGTGTATTACAGTGTGTAATACACTTCAAGCCAATGCATTACAATACAGAAGTATTGTAATGCATTGTAAAGGGGATCAGACCCCGAAAAGTTGAAGTCCCAGAGTGGGACAAAAAGGTAAAGTTAAACAAAAGTTTTTAAAAAAAAGTTTTCAAAAAGAAAATTACAAGTTTCAAGTAAAAAAAAAGCGTCCTTTTCCCCAAATAAAGTTAAAAAAAATGTAAAAAATAGGGAAAAAAGAACAGTAAACATATTAGGTATCGCTGCATCCGTATCGACCGGCTCTAAATATTACATGACCTCACCCCTCAGATGAACACCGCCAAAAAAATAAAATAAAAACTGTGCTAAATAAAAAATAATTTTGGTCACCTTACATCATTAAAAGTGCAGCAACAAGAGATCAAAAAAGCGTATGTCCCCCAAAATCATACCACTCTAACCGTCACCTCATCCCACAAAAAATGAGCCCCAACCTAAGACAATCGCCTAAAAAATAAAAAAAATATGATTCTTAGACTATGGAGACACAATAACATGATTTCTTTTGTTTAGAAAAGGTTTTATTGTGTAAAACTTAAATAAATAATAAAAGTATACATATTTAGGTATCGCCATGTCCGTAACAACCTGATCTATAAAAATTACACATGACCTAACCCCTTAGGTGAACACCGTAAAAAAAAGAAAAAAAACTGTGTCAAAAAAGCAAATTTTGTGTCACCTTACATCACAAAAGGTGCAATAGCAAGCGATCAAAAAGTCATATGCACCCCAAAATAGTGCTAATCAAACCATCATCTCATTTTGCTAGAATTATACCCTACCTAATATAATCACCCAGAAAATAAAAAAAACTATGGCTTTCAGACTATGGAGACACTAAAACATGATTTTTTTGCTTCAAAAATGCTGTTATTGTGTAAAACTTAAATAAATAATAAAAAGTATACATATAAGATATCGCCATGTCCGGAATAACCTGCTGTCTAAAAATATCACATGACCTAACCCCTCAGGTGAACACTGTAAAAATGTTTTAATAAAAAGTGTGTCAAAAGAGCCATTTTATGTCACCTTACATCACAAAAGCATAATACCAAGCAATCAAAAAGTCATATGCACCCTAAAATAGTACCAATCAAACCGTCATCTCATACCGAAAAGAATGAGCCCCTACATAAGACAGTTGCCAAAAAAACAAAAACAAACTATGGCTTTCAGAATATGGAGACAATAAAAAAAAAATATATAAAACAAATATTCTTTATTATGTAAAACTGAAACAAACAACAACAAAAAAGTAGTCATATTTGGTATTGTCGCATCCCTAACAACCTGCTCTATAAAAATAGCACATGATCTAACCTATCAGAGGAACATTGTAAATAACAAAAAATAAAAACGGTGCCAAAACAGCTATTTTTGGTTACCTTTCCTCACAACAAGTGTAATATAGAGCAATAAAAAATCACATGTACCCTAAAATAGTACCAAAAAACTGCCACCTTATCCCGTAGTTTCCAAAATGTGTTTACTTTTTTGGAGTTTCTACTTTAGGGGTGCATCAACGGGTCTTCAAATGTGACATGACAGCTTAAAATTATCACAGTGAACTGCCCTCCAAAAACCATATGGCGCTCTTTTCCTTCTGCGCCTTGCCGTGTGCCCAAATAGCAATTTATGACCACATATGGGGTGTTTCTGTAAATCACAGAATCAGGGCAATAAATATTGAGTTTTGTTTGGCTGTTGTTCATTGCTTTGTTAGCAGAAAAAAATGGATCAAAATGGAAAATCTGCCAAAAAAGTGAAATTCAGAAATTTCATCTCAATTTTTCATTAATTCTTGTGGAACACCTAAAGGGTTAATAAAGTTTGTAAAATCAGTTTTGAATACCTTGAGGGGTGTAGTTTCTAAAATGTGGTCATTTGGGGGTGTTTTCTATTATGTAAGCCTCACAAAGTGACTTCAGTCCTGAACTGGTCCTTAAATAGTTGGTTTTGGAAATTTTCAAAAAATTTCAAGATTTGCTTTTAAACTTCTAGGCCTCCCCAAAAATAAAATGACATTCACAAAATGATCCAAACATGAAGTAGACATATGGGGAATATAAAGTATACCTATTTTTGTAGGTATTACTATCTATTATAAAAGTAGAGAACTTGAAATTTGCTAATTTGCTAACTTTTTCCTTTTTTTTGGTAAATTTGGTATTTTTTTTAAAGAAAAATTGTTTTTTTACTAAATTTTCATGGAGTACAATATGTGACGAGAAAACAATCTCAGAATGGCTTGGATAAGTAAAAGCGTTTTAAAGTTATTACCACATAAAGTGACACATGTCAATTTGCTAAAAATGGCCTGGTCCTTAAGGTGAAAAATGGCAGGGTCCTGAAGGGGTTAATGAGTGGTATTTCAAGAAGGGGGGAAATCAAGTTAAAGATGGGGTATTAAGCACATAAAAAAAGAGAGAAGAGGAGGCTTGTGCCCAGATCAGCAGTGCATGTCTAAAGCCCTGCTCTCTAGTGGAATTAAACCAACTCACAGTGTAGGAAACACAGTGTCTACAGCACCTCATTTTGATCCTGAACCTCTTTACACACCGTGGATCTGAAAGGTCATGACGAGAAGCAAAAAGAAACCAGAGATCTCAGAGAAACATACATCCTTCTTCTCCTCCACTCCACATGGCCAAGATGGTGCCAGCAAACAAAGAGCAACAACCACATTGCCTTCCTCACGCTAGTACCCCACATCCCCTGACGAAGCCACTTCTGTGGCAAAACATGTCGGGTGGGGTGTAATCGTGATGCGCTTTAGTTTTAGACAGTCCAAGTGTGATATACAGTGAGCGATGTCTTACTGAGGGCAAGTCAGTCAGAACATGTGCGTTCATTGAGGCTTACCATTGCGCAGTACAGAGAGATAAAGATAGGGGCGGCATATGGATAGTGTTCAGTAACATTGTACACCATTGAGTCATGTGTTCATTACACATTGTAGCAATTGCAGGGCAATTGACTAAAGTGCTATACCTGTGAAATAAACAGGCAAAGTTTAGCCACAATTAACTGTTGTGTTGCTGGACTTTAGCACTATTCAGTCATCCAAAAGCCTGCCTTCTATATGCATACGCATGAACAACAAATTAGCCATTACTATACCAGCCTGTCTCTATCCTCTATACAAGTTATACTCAGCTGCCCATGGTGAATGCATGCCTCTAGGAACAGGGTTATGCGTACACCTGTTACAAAATTGCACTTTAAATCACACATGCTGTTTTGCCCACTTCCCAACACAGTGTAATGAGCATTTGGATGTGGCTATAACAGTCATATGGCCACATGCCTCTCAGTTACCGCTAGTGATCACTAGCAGCCACTGGGTAAATTGGTATAAAACCCATCTTGGACTGATAGTTTTAACTTTTCTTTCTGTCCTGACATTGTATGTTTTAAAACAATGAAATAAAGAGATAATTTTATAAAATTTAGTGGAGATCCCTAAAGGGATTTTTTTGGTCTACTGACCGTTGTTCAATTATCTTCCTACAATAAAGCGCTTCTACATGTTGTGTCTTCAAAGATGAGTGATATTTTTAGATTCACTCCTGCTAAAATGCAAGAAAAGGTAAGTGAATATGTCCAAAAGTGCCGCGCCTATCACACGTGATTGGGGCTGAGCTGCAATACCAAGCATAGCTGCTATACTACGTAATGTCAAAATATCTGATCAGATACTGACCGATCAGAAACTGATGACATATCTAGAGGATAGGTCATAAGAAAACTCTTTTAAACTAGCAGACTTGGAAGACTGCTCCAGGTGCAACAATGTCAGACTCCCAGAGATGTACATTAAAAAATAGCTTACTCAAAGAAGCTGGGTTAAAAAAAATTATCTCTCAGATAACTTTATTTGCCAACCTTTCACCAGCTACACTAACTCACTGCCGAGAATTTTCCAAATGCACACAAAGGGGGGGGGGGGGGGGGGGGATTATCAAAATGGTGTAAAGTAGATTTGGCTTAGTAGCCCATAGCAACCAATCAGATTCAAAATTTCATTTTCCAAAGGAGTTGTGAAAAATCTGATTGGTTTCTATGGGCAACTAAGCCAGTTCTACTTTTTTACACCAGTTTAATAAATCTCCCCCATTGTTTCTCAAAATGGTTTTAATTTTGTTCTATCCACCCCTAAAGAAGCCTTGCTAGACAAATTGTCCCTGGTTGTATCTCAAGATGGTGCCATATCCTCACCCCCAAAAAATAAATCACCCACTCTCTCTCCAGAATGGACCACAGTGGGATTTCTAAAAGTATCTCCGAGGTCTACAACTTGATTCATCAACTTGAAGGTACGGTTATATTTTTATTGGTCTGTTATCTCTGTCGACCCCTCTTAAAGACCATTCACAAAATTTCATGACCACGGCTATATTGCAAACTTTTCTGTTTGTGCAACAACTATTTCCATTCCCTATTATCTACTTTTCTGCAATAAAACTCATGGATATACCGCTGTAAATTAACATGATTCTTCATCAATGTTAATTACCCTCAGTGTATCTTCTGATGGACCCTCTCCCCTAATTTACAGTAACAACCCATCTGTATCTGGACGAGTTCACCTAGAACGTTTGTAAGTGCATGTTTGTAAGTATGTACTAATAAACCTTTTTAAAATAGCTATCGGAGCTTCACTATGGTGGGAGCAACTTGTATCCACAGAAAATTGTGAACTTAAAGAAGTTGGGAATCCCAGTAGACTCACCAGGCGTTTGCTGTAATCAAGCCCGTGGTTGAACCCTGTGTAGCAGTGTGTGAACGTGCACCTTCCCTGCGGAGAACCAACTAAATTGCAGAGGAAACCTGTGATACGCTCGATATTGGAGGAGTGCCGTGTAAGTACAACCTGTGTATCACAGGGCAGAACAACCATACGGATCTTCTCTATTGTTTTTCTTTGTAAGTTGCAGGATATCTATTAATAGGAGATCTGCAGACCTCGGTTACTTTTTGAAGGGAGGAAGAAAAAGAAAGAAAAAATTCTGTTTTATACCTTTTATTTATGACACGCGCGGTCCGGATTTTTTTTATGTACATGGGAAAAAAACTAAACAGTTTTGGCCCGGGTTTGAGATCCTCTGCAGGATCTCAAAACTGGAATTCCAAAATGCATATGTAAAAGTAGACTGAAAAGAAGAGAATATCCAAATTAGATGACCTCCTCCAAAAATGTAAACTATTGAATACAAGAACAAACATAAACCAGATCCCTTAATAATTCAGAAAAACATTAAACCCAATCGATAGGGAATGAATTTGCCAACTATTACTCACTGTTATAATGTTTAAATGGTGATCCTTTAACCTCGCAGCCTACTGCACTCTTCAGGCATTTTGGTAGCTCTGCCCAAACTAGGTAAGACACCAGACTCCTCAAACTTTTGCCTATCTCATTATTAAATTCAAATCTCAAAATATTTGTGGAAATCCTTGCTATCAGACTTAATTGTCTTCCTATACTAATTTAAAATGATCAAGTCAACTTTGAGAAAAATCACCATACCTTAGATGGAACTAGACGTTTCACTGATTTAAATGAGGTGGTTGTTACCAATTGGTAAATTATTTATGCACCCGGATTTATGCCCATATCCTTCTGTATAACCAATTGTTATAATTATAACCATTAATTTTTGCTGTCATCATGGAATTCTTCACTGAACACATTATATGCTCTCCATATATTTCAAGTATTGGAGTGCCTGGGAGGGACCACTGGATTGGGCTTTTTACAGGTGACACTACTCACTCTATCCAACCCAGAATCCTACTTAGCAGTGGCCATAAAAAAAAAAAAAATGTACGGTTTTTGTGTAGCTTCTTATTATAAAGTTAATATGTCTTATCCTTATCTGATCCTCAGTCGGTCTCTCTCCCAGACTTGCTGAACTCTTATTAAAAAATAATAATAATAAGATTACACATGGGTTAAATTATCCCTTCTTTATTAAGGTATAACTTTATCATGTTCCTCTCCAAACTATTTGACTTCATCTACAACACACTATTAAAAGAAATGAAATCCAGTGTATCTGCTTTGCAAACTTAGGGGGTCTCCTGGTTTGGCAGAGCTGACATCAAGTTGTTAATTTAATCTAAAATCTTTGAAATGTTCCTATACTTCTTTCAATTTCAAACCTTAAACATTTGCAATTGTATTGGTAGTAAAAGAGCTAGGGTTGGGGCTGATATACTCTTATATCAAGTACTGTTAAAGGGATGATTCCCTTCAGCAAATGGCATTGATCATGTAGACAAAGTTTATACAACGCTCTTACTCATGCATTGTGATTGTCCTCCTTTGCTGGCTTGGTTCCCTTTTCCATCGCAATATACTCTGCTTGTATCCAGTGGTTACGACGACCACCCTGACAGGAGCAGGAGCAGTGGCCATACAGGCACACTATAGGAAAGAGTTCTGGCCTCTCTGATGGTCGGGACTATGGGAGTACACATAGGCAGTGTATAATGTGATGAAAAATTGAATTCAGCCAGCAAAGGAGGCAATATGGACAATCACAATACATTAGTGTCTTGTATTAACGTTCTCTACATGATAAATGCCATTTGCTGGTGAGATCAGGGGTGTATCTATCACAAGGCAAACAAGGCATTTGCCTAGGGCGGCACTTGCCAATGGGGCAGCAAAATGCCTTGTTTGCTTAGTGATAGTTACACAATATGCAAAATATTTTTTTTGCCCCCTGTCCGATCCGATCCTTTACTATGCGAGCGGCATCGCCGGCACCGCATAGTGAAGGAGTTGAAAGACTTACTTCCTTCTCCTCCTCCTCCTTTCTCCCAACCTCCCCTGCCTTTTGAGTCCGCGAGTTGCCGTTGTGACGTCACACGGAGGTGGAGTCATGGGCTGGCAACGCTAGGGTGAGCCTTATCTCCTCCAAGTGCAGAACGGATGCTGCACACGGTACCCGTGAACACTGAGGCCAGGCCTTGGCCACCAATGCACTGATCCCTAAGCTTGCTGTTTTCAAAAACTGTAAGTACTTAAATTAAAGTTATTCACTTTTAAATACAGAAATGAAGATGTGAAGCTCTAACAAGAAAGGGTGGAGCCTAAAGAGGAAGGGGTGGGATTTACAGAGGAAGAGGTTTGGCCTTGACAGATAGGGGTGGGTCAAATTTATATTAGGGGGGTGCCCGAATTTAGTCTCGCCTAGTGCAGCACAAAACCAAGATACACCACTGGGTGAGATACCCCTTTTAATTGTCCTTTTATAATTAACTATTATAGAGTAGTGATTCTCTCTCAACTCAAAGCCTTATGGTTTGATGATACTTAAAAGGATCTGGGTCCAGATTGAAAACCATTTGCTGCAAATGCACCATATCTAATATCACCTAAATATTCAATCCTTCTTTAAAAGAAACTACAACATTCTACACGTGACTTCTTTAAAATACATTTCTCTGGCACAGGAATATCTCCTCCTTCATAAAAATATTTCACTACCAAACCCTTTACAACTTTATTTCTATTTGCAAAATTCTTATTCCTTATTTATCAGTCACTAACTGGATTGAAAATGGTTTCTCCACTTTACAGGACATATGGAATGGAATTTACTTGTCTACATTTTCCTATTTCTAATAAAGACTTTTTAAGAATCTCCAAATCAGACATGCCATAATGTCCACTTACCTACTCTTGAGGCCTCATGCACACGACAGTTGTTTTTCTCGGCCTCCGTTCCCTTTTTTTTTGCGGATAGGATGGGGACCCATTCATTTCAATGGGTCAGCAAAAAAATGCTGATAGTTCATCCGTTTGTGTTCCGCGTCCTACTTTTTTCACAATTGCGGACAAGGATAGGCATTTATTACAAGGGATCTGTGGAAAAAAATGGCTCCTTCAAAAAAAACGGATGCCGCATCAGTTTTTTTTTGCGGACGCACAATTTGCGGATGCAAAAAACAACTGCCATGTGCATGAGGCCTAAGTCAGTGGCCTGTTCCTGAAACTGTCCCACTCCTCCATGCTGGCAGAGATGTCATATCAATCACCAGGCTCACCCCTCTGTCCATTGGCTTCTTTGCCTGCTGTCAGCAGCAGGTACGAACTCCATCATTCCACTTGCAGGCTGCCTTGGCCCCCTTCTCTGTCCTTATGGCATGCTAAAATGCTCTTGCTGATCCTTAAAGGGCCAGCATGCACATACCCAGATCTGCTCCAGCCTATGGCTGGTCACTTTAAGGTGTCTGAGAGGAATGTAGCTGACTATTAGATATTCTAGTCTTGCTAGACCTAGTAAAGGAGTGCATATTTTTGCCTGATTGCCTGTGTACCGAACCTTGCCTGTTTATCATCTCTGGTCCTCACCTGCCTTTCCTGATCACTGCCTGTTTATCCTATTGACTCTTAGCTGCCAGTCCCAACCTTGGACGCATTTCACGGATACACATCAACTATGCCTCCACTGACGTCAAACTGTTTACTAACTATGAATTTTGCCTGATCCCTTGGGTCAGCTGCCAATTACATCAAGACGATTCCAAGAGGTAGCTGGAAGCCAGGCGACTCACCTGCAGAAAAGTCCATATCCATGTACATAGGTCAAGGGGTGAATACTATAAGATTGCCAGGATAATGGCCTTAGGTATAGCTCAAAGTCAAACTGTTAGTTGGCACAGTGGTTTTAAAACTTTTGTCCGTAACACCTATTATCTCTACCTTTGGACAGAGGGCTTAAAAATACCCACTGTACATCCCAAAACATATTATTGTGCTATAAAATCTTTAATACCTAAATAGATGATCCACTGCACAATGTTAGAACTTTGTGGCAACATGATCTGTCAACACAATTTTCTGATGAACAATGGAAATATGCTTATACTACTACCCCTAAGTTCTCAAGATCAATCATCTCAGTATCAAGCAAATGGAAATGACCATTACACGCCTGATCTATGATGGAGATGTTATCAAGCTACTAGTACTTTTCTCCATCTATGGTGGGATTTTAGAATGGTTTTTAATATATAGACACCGGTCTTTCAGATTCTTTCTAAAATATGTCAATATGATATTCAATCAAAACCCACTTTAGCCCTTCTTTCCATAGATAACCACAATTTCTCATATACCTAACATATCTAGTATTGCCCATTTCTGTATTACTAATAAACAGGGAGCTGTTGCATCATGGAAAGACTCCAGGTTCCCTCCATTACCAATATAATTAAAGGTGTTAACAAAAATCGTTGGTGTAAGAAAATGTCTGCCTCAGCCTTAAGCCAAACTGCCTCCGTTAGAATACATTTTTCTATCTTGATGTCATCTAGCTATTATTCACATTCCATACCATAAAAACCCAAAAATTTTGTATCACCCCCAACAATTTAGTTTAAAGCTTCTTTTGTTATCTACTTGTTACTATACCTGTTACTTTTGCTATATTCCTATGTTTGGGTACTTATTTATACAGCATGGCTTGATTGTATTTGAATTTTTATTATTTTTCAATAAAAATAGTGTTTAAAAAAAGAAATTAGATATCTAGTGATGGAGATTTCAGAGACCCCCTAATGACGTGACCTAAAGTCCAGATAAATGTAGATAAATTAAATAAGGCTAGGCCAGCATGAGCACAGAGGTCTTGTTGATCCAGGAAGTCTTGAGTAGATGTAGAAAAGTAGGGAGATTCAGGCAGCATAGCTGTCCACAGGTTGTGTGGAGCATTGCTGCTCAGCCCTATTCACTTCAAAAGAGTTGAGCTGAAATACCAGGCTCAGCCTGGGACAGGTGTGGTTCTGTTTCTGGGAAAAAAGCATTCATGTTTTTCTAATCCTGGACAATCCCTGTGAATTTAGGATGAGAACCTCTGTAAGATACTGTTTGTTATTTTCCACTTTTCACTATTTGCTTTGTTAAATACTCCATTATTCAATAATACTGTAGGTAAAGAGATATTACGATTCTTCAATAGCAATATTGATTCCATGTAAGTGAAAGTTTCATTTTTGGATACTTATGGACCAAGCCACATCTGAAAACTCATTATAGTTTATGGAACATGTTGACATACAAAAGGTTCATATTCTATCTTCAAAGTTTGTTTTCTGGTCTAATGGTACAAAAAAGGGGGAGCATGCTCAAAAACAAATTTGTTATTTATTTCTGTGCTATCAAAGCACTGAACAAGAACACATGAGCTTCCTCATCCACATTCCACAGTCAAATCTTTGATTAGCCATTTCCACAGTGGTCTAATATTGTACAATCTCTGCCAAGACAATGTTTGGTTAACAGTTAATAACTAGCTGACTGGACTACCTCAGTAAAACATGCTGAGCGTTTCATCACTTATGTTTTATTTAATGATGCTTGTCATCAAATGTTATTGTTTGAGGCGAATTATATTATTCAACCAAATCTCACTTGATTAATGATGAAAAGGCTATTATGGCTTTAATTACAGCCACGTTATTCCTCTTAGATGATAATATTTGTATTTAAGTCAACTCATTTTCCAATGAAGCAATACATATGTCACTTCACGATTTTGAATAATGGGAAATGCCAAAATACCTGTTATATAGAAATAAAGCACAAACAATTCAATTTAGAATTTTCCAGCTCATTAATTTCAATTTTACTTTACTAAAAAAGTACTCTTTATTTGAAGATCAATGTTTGCTGCCAGTGAATGGAAACATAATGAAAAACATCTTAGGATATACCTTATTGTTTCAGTTCATATTGACAATTAAAATGAGCACCGATTATTAGCTTTATTTACTTTCAGACTGTGCATGTCATTAATTTCAGCATAACGGAGAATAGGGAGAGAGTTCTTTACTTCTTCGAACTAGATAGATAGACAGCTAGATAGCGTAGTAGCAATGTGTTTAAAAAAGCAAATAAATTGCAAAATTATTATAGTAGTTTTTATTTCCATAAATACAAATGTACTGGAAACACTACACATTCAATTTCAAGTTAATAGTAACAATAGTAACAATAGTAACATTCATCTAGTTAATCATTTACAGAAAGTAAAGAAAAGGGAATATTAGGCTGTTAAAAAAAAAATAGCAGTGGCAGCATTTTTCTTTAAAAACTCAAATCTTTAATGTTCAAACTGAAAAACATGTTTGCAATTTCACTTTACTTTGAATCATTGAACTAATATTTAGTTGTGTAACCATTGTTTCTGAAAACTGCTGTACATCTGTGTTGCATGGATTCGACCAACTTGTGGCACCTGTGAACAGATATTTCAGTCCAGGACAATTGGACTACATTCCACAATTCTTCAGTATTTTTGGATTTTGTCTCATAAACCACATTTTTCTATGTCACCCAATAAGTTCTCCATTTGAATGAGGGGCGGGGGATTGGTCTGGCCACTCCAGTACCTCAATATAGTTTGTCTGTAACCAATCATTTCAAGAGCATTTCTTCTTTAATATAAAGCAACATGATCTCCTCAAGTATTTTGATGTATTGAAAGTTATCTATGATACCTCTTATGCGATAAATAGGCTGGTATGATACATTCCCATATCATAATATTTGCACCACCATGCTTTACTGTCCTCCCAGTGTACTTCACAGTGTATCACAAGATAGGTCATCAATATCTGATGCAAGACAAGGGTTCAATATGAGGGTCAAGTAAATGGAGCTAGTACTTATAATTACACTACGCTACGAATACATCAGAGACGGGCAGTGCAATGAAGAGGAAATAGCTCTCGTATGGAGCTTCACCTCCTCTTCAAACAGCTGATCGTCGAGGACTGCCAGGTATCGGACCCCACCCCCCAAAAACAAATATTGATGACTTATTCAAAGGACAGGCCATTAATATATACTGCAGACCCCCTGTAATGGTTTATTCACATTTAGTTATGATTTTCAGAAATTGTAGAAAAAACTGTGAAATGACTACTACATATGTGTGAACCTTTAAAAAACGGAAAAATTCAAATGCAAACTGTGAACTAAGTCATTTAGTTCAATGTTCAAAAGAAATCACCACCAATGTAGGAAGTTACATTTAATTGATAAAAATAATTTAATACATCCAGCCATTGATGTGTAGAATGCATGCATAGCCATAAATAATTTGGTAAATAGCATTCACATAGCACCATAGATTAGATCAAATCCTTCAGGTTCCAGAGGTAAAGTCGAAATGTGCTCTGAGGGACCTTTCTTCAAAAGCATTTCCCCCCAGACACATGCTGAGAAGTGAACTCTTTGAAAATGAGGCCCACTAGATCTCAGATCTGGTTATATTTTTTTTCTTGTTAAAGTACTGTAGTTCTGTTTGAACCACAACATTTCCCAAAGGAAAAAGTAGCAAGACACACAAAGTCAAGTGGAAGTGTTAGGCTACTAGCTAATGAGTGCAACCGAAAAAGAAAGCAGGTGATAAATTTAATTACATCTGGCTATGACTTCAAGTTACACGTTCATTGACTGATGTCATTTTTCATCAGAATAATGAGATGTTAGTCTCTGGGCTGCTCGTCGAAGAGATGTGAAGATATGCAATATTAAATTTATTACACATTTGAAAATGGAGCTTCAACAGTGAAACCAGTAATACGTGAAAATTAACAGCTTTCCTGATCTGAACTCTTGTTTCTCATGCTCTTCAGATTTTAGTGGGGTTATTCGTATGCTGTTTGCACCCTAGGGATTAACATCTGTGTAAATGTAATATTGTAACAAGACCATTCTGATGAATTCATGAATTGTTCTCTGTGACATTAGCTGCCACATTCCCTTGGACCAATCTTTGTTGCAGGTGCACTGACCACACACTAATTGGAAGGATTATTTTCATAACTTTCTGTGTAGTCTGCAAGGTCCTTCGGAAAAAAAAGACGTGGAATTGTTTGAAACAGCTGTTTTGAGCTATGTTTTTGTAAATTCCCCAAATTAAACAACTCAATAAGAGGTGTCTTCATGTTTATTTTAAAAAGCAGAAAATGGAGAGGATTTCCAGTGATATTTCTCTAATTTTACAGAAAGAGATATATAAAATTCACATGCCTCATCTCAGCTCTAAAAGCAACCAGCGATAGAACACATCTGCTTTTTATGTCTAATACATAGGGACAAATTCCGAAGAAGATTAATGAAAGAGCAGTATTAAAACTTTAATGAGTAGATAATTGCAGACATGACATGGCTTCAATTATTTCTTTGATGATTGTTGTTTTAAGAATTTTCCTTTCTTTTAGTTTGTGATTTAAAACAGTTCTCTATGCCATGTATTAGTTAAAGGGGTTTTCTGGGTATAGGTTATCACTACCAGATAAGAGGGGTGCCACCACCTGGCATGACCTGTATGGAGCAGTTGCCAGCACCAGAGAATATACAGTGCCCAGTTTAGAATACCCTATACATCAGTTTCAATGATATGTATTCTGTGCTCTGTGTAGTTTTCAGCACCGGCAAACAGCATCTCTGTTCCAATTCACATGAATGAGATATGAACTTCCATCTTCCTTTACTATATAGTTTCCACTATATAGCTATATAGCTCAAAAGAGTTTTTTGATGGGGGTGCCGAGTGTTTGACCCCACCAATTTTATATTGATGACCTATCCTATCATACAAATAAAGGTTGTGTAATTTAGAAAACCTATTTTCGCTCCTCACCTAGGATAACTATCAACTGTCAGTACTAATTTAGTACTCAAAGAACTTTACCCTTGAAAAATATATATTTCCAAAGTAAAGGCCACAAACTGACATCCATTTCACCCAATAATCCCATGTTTTTTTTACTCAATTCCATTTGCAAAGTACAACAACACAATATCCACAGCCACCCTTCTTTCCAGGTTTTTAATCCTACTAAAGGCATATTTGGATGGAGATCATTTTAAGCACTGTAACACATACAAGAGACTACAACAATACACACCTATCAAATCAAGTGATGTCTCCTCTGATATGAATGTTCTCTTTCCTCATCGCTTCCATTTGGCCCTGAAAACACATGAGTAGTGTTGAGTGAACCTGAACTGAAAAGTTTGGGTCCGTACCGAACTTTGTGAGTTCGGGTACCCAGACCTGAACCCGAACTTTGCCGCAAAATTTTGGGTTCGAGTTTGGTTTTCAGGCATTTAATAAAGCTTGTTAAAAGGCTGCAGGGCAGCCAATTAACAAGCTTTTGAGCTGTGGGCACTTAGAAGCCATCACAGCTATGCCTAGTAATGGCATCGCTGTGATTGGCCGGTGCATCATGTGACCCAGCCTCTATACAAGCTGTAGCACCGCCCATCAGCTCTGAGTAGTGCAGGGACAGGAAGCAGGCCGCTAAAGTGAGGGAGAGTGTTAGGACTTTCATCTGTCTATTTATTCTGTGGGTGACCTATAGTGACAGGGAAATTAATATAGCTAATTCATCGGTTAGATCGGTGGGTAACAAATACCAATTTTTGGTGTGAGGTACAACTGCACTGCATACGTTACAGGAAAATTAATATAGTTAATCCGTCTGTTAGTTCGGTGGGTGACAAAAAAAAATAATTAATAAATAAAGGGAAAAAAAACAAAACCAGTGTTGGCTACCTCCTCCACCACCGCTTCCACCTACACCGCCACGTCCACCGCCTCCTCAACCTCCTACTCCACTTTGACCTCCACCTCCTAGTTCAAGAATCTTATTATTATTATTTTTTTCTATTCTGTGTTATTTAAAGTCATTACTCTATCCACATTTATTTGCAGGGCAATTGCACTGCTCTCACCTCCATTTTGCTTCCTTTTGAAGCCTCTAGCCCTTACTACGACTATTTTACAGCCATTTTAGTGCACCAAAGTTCGGGTCCCCATTGACCCGAAGTTCGGCCGAACCCGGCAAACCCAAACATCCACGGGTCCGCTCATCCCTACACATGATGACTTTTTTCAGCCATGTCCCATCTTTGCAGAGTTTGCCACACAAGCATCTTAGGTTCCTCAATTTTCTATCATCCTCTTCCTGGTAACTCAAAAGTGTTATACTGCTGCTACCCCTAATGCTGTGCCCACTGAATTCCTAAATGCCCTCAAATACAATACTCATGAAATAACAGTACTATAAAAATATTCCCCAAAGTGCTCCCACAAGTGTCACCAATAATAATAATTTTCTCCCAGGGGGCCCACCTTAGTAATAGTGCCTCCTGCAGTGATATTGCCCCCTGAGAGTGTACCTGTTAGTAGTAGTGCCCTTCATATTGTGCCCAATAATAATATTACCCCAAAGAACCCCAGTAGTAATAATATCCAATAGTGCCCAAAGTTGCGATATACCTCCTCAAAGTGCCCAAAGTACTAAAGAGTCCCCTGAGAAAAAAACTTTTTGTAGAGCCCCTACATAGTTCAAATACCTCTATAGTGTTCCTAGTAGTTATAATACCCTTAATAAATAAAATGCTGCTATAGTGCTCCCAGTAATAATAATTGCTCTTGTAGTGCCCTTAGTAGTTAAAACACCCCATATTACCCCCAGTAGGTATAACATCCCCTTGTGCCAGCAGTAGTTATAATTCTCTCTACTGTATATTGCCCCAGTAGTTATAATGTCTCCGTCTAGTACCACAAATAGTTATAATGACCCCTGTAGTACCCTCAGTAAGTATAATTCCCCCAGTAAGTATAATGCCCCCTCTAGTGCCCTAGTAGTTATAAAGGTGCTCTGTAGTTCCCCCAGTAGGTTTAATACCCCCCTTGTAGTACCCCAGTAGGTATAATGTCCCCTGTTGTGCCCAGTATTTTAGAGCACCCATGTAGCGTTTCCAGTTCTTATAGTGCCACCTATAGTGTCCCTAGTGTGTAAGTGACCTTTTATAGTTCCTCCAGTACTTATATTGCCTCCATGTAGTGTCCCAGGACTTACTGTATAGTGCCCCCTGTACTTATAGTGCCCACCTTATATAATGGCACCAATAATATTGCATACAATGTAGTGGCCAGCTGGGAAAAAAAATTGGAATTGGGGAAAAAAATGCAATTCTACAATATTTTTATGGGTTTCATTTTTATGTTGTTCCCTATGTGGTAAAACTGACATGTTAGCTTCATTCCCTGGCCCAGCGTGATCACAGTGATTGTTTAAATAAAATGTAAACAAAATATAACAAAAGCAGGGCTCTATAGCCACATTCCTTCCAAGGTGAAAGTCCTCCCAAATCCTGTGGTTGCAATTGACCGCAGCATTTGAAAGGTTAAATGTCTGTGATTGACATTGTTGCCAATCACAAACATTTCCTCTAGGTTTCTGCTGTGTAAAACAGCAGGCCCCACTGGCTATGGCATCTGCTTCAGAGCAGGCGCCATCTTTAAAGAACTAACATGCACCATATGCAGAGCATGTCTGGAAGGGGTTAAGCTGCCAAAGGTTTGATAAAAGGGCATTCTTTCGGCCTATGTTTGGTAAAAAAATAGAACAGCTCTAGTTAATTTTATCTTTTTATATCCCAAAGGCAACTGATTTTGCTTACAACTTCTAGACATGTAGCTTGGCATATAACTCAGGCCTAATAGTACAAAGATATGGTAATATAGTAATTTCCATGTTTTTAAAGAAATGTGATCAAATGTTCACTCCATTACAAGATTTTTTATTATGGCCTTTCAGCCATCTGGTTATAATCAATTTCTCATATAATTACATTTCAGGCAACATCATGCTGTACCTTTCTTTGCTAATATTTATTTTCTGTAGTAACTGTATTTGGATCCTCTTACTGGTGCAGCTCTGAACCATACATAGCAAAACCACATTTAATAGATAGATCATCTTCTTTTTGTAATTGTTCCCGTGTGTCAGAAATATGCATTCTCCATTTACTCACATCTGTTAGACTGAAATGATTGACAGATAATCAAACTTGTGTTACTCTAGCTGGAAAGTACTTGCATGATAAATATTCATAAACATTTTATGTCTCCAATGCTAAAATAATTCATATACAGAATCAAATTTCTCCCTGAAGAACTAATAATAAAATTTAACAGGCAGTGAATGTAGTATTATTGTGGTGATAAATAGCAATGGCTAATAGAAGATATACAGCAAAGACATGCCTTGTATTCCAAAATGCTGGTTCCAAAAAGTCACAAATAAGGACTTTGCAACTTTTTGAGCACTACTTCTTCCAGTGCCACCTACAAATTTGGAGTGAAAATTTGGTTGCAATTTCAGTGTAGATCACTTTCATGACACATATATGAATTGGGGCTTTTTAAGAAGTTGCAGCTGTTTAAAAAGCTTTAACTCTAAAACTGACCTCACATACACCTGCAATGATTAATTCCTCCCACAGTAAAGTATTTTGCTAGACAAGAAAAGATGTTAAATAGTTTGGGGTCGAAAAAGACAAATCTATTAAAGGAGTGATACTTAGCAAATTTTCAAAGCACAGAGGCCCTTTTTCAGGCAAGTTTACAAATGAATGACTGAGAGAGGCTTACAACAGACAATATGGGTTGTTAAACCGTGTGAGGTGCTATTGGTGTGGGGTTTTGCAGTTCTATCCTTGCATCACATTTATGAGTCATTTGACAAAACCACTATTAATATTACCCCTGGATAGTCACCTGCTTTGAGCTGTTGAATGAATCTATTTTGTAGAAAAACATCACATAGGCTGTACAATTCGCAACAAAGTGTTGAAAGCTACAACATCAAAATCAAGTCGTTGTTTTTGGAAAGGAAATTGCTAGAATAAAACTGAATTTGCTTAAAAGAAGTTTATCAGTATTTTTGACCATGCTAAACTGTTAACATTGCTAGGTAGGGACTGGGGAAAGCAGTACAAGCCTACCTTTTGTGGAGCTTTTGTGATCAGGGGTAGTGTGAATATTAACTTTTATTCTGCCAGGTTCTGCTCTGGAGTCAGTGCACTGGAGATGGAGCTTCACTAGGAAGTGCTCAGCTCTCTGCATTCAACTCCTTCACAATCCCGCCCCTTTGCTTTGGTGGATAGCTGTACCATCTACCCAGGGGACTACTAGATCCGCAACCAGAGAAGATGAGGGGTTCTGGCAGAATCTGGTAGAATAACAGTTCAAATTCTTACTCATCTTGAAAATAAGAACTTCATAAAAGCTATGCTTGTCTTGCTCTCCCCAATCCCTACTTAGTGCTGTCAGCATTTTACTATGGTAAAAACTGCAGACAGACTGCCTTTTAAAAAGAAAAGAAACTTACCGTATATAAGTACTATAATCTTTTATTTTAGAAAAAGCCTCCTTCTCCAGTTCTTAATCACTTTTTTTTATGCTCGTCTACTGAACTAAGTACTCACTCTCAAGTCGCTCTAAAATTAGTCATGTGAGGGACATAGACAAGACAAATTTTCAGCTTACTGAAGGATCAGTTTACTGCTACTGCCCATAGTAGTCTATTGAAAGGGTAGAAAGTGGAGGAAGGGAGAGCAGCTACAATGAGAGAGCTAGACACAGAAACACAAATACGCTGGTTCTAAATTACTGTCTCACTCCAGTTGTGGGTCCACAACTACAATGTTAATTACTGCTGTATAACGTCCTTCATGTTGCTACTTCTTCTGAGGGTGTGCTAGGGTATAGTGATGGATGAACATCGGCCAGGAAGATTTGCGAACAGCAAGATCGCGGCGGGCCCCATTTACTTTAATGGCAGGCAAACCTGAAAAACCTTCAGGTCATATTTTCAGCCACCAAATACTTACTAAATATGAACAAATCATCCCAAAACATGGACAGTGACATACCAGAGGGGGATCAATGGCAAAAATTCCCACAAAAAATATGTATTTTAATCAGGGGCCATTTTATGCGTCTTAAAGGGAAACTGTAAAAAATGTGCCCTGCTGGAGCCTAGAAAAATGTTATTTTAGACCACTGCTGGGGCTGAAGCGGAAGAGGCAGTAGCAGTGGAAAAGGAGGAGTCAGCCGAGGAGGAGACGGAGGATGGAGTAGGAGGAGGAGAAAAAGAGGCTGCCCTGCATGCAATCTGTGGCGGTAGCACCAAATCCACATGGGTGCCATGGGTTGCATGCTTGACAGCTGTCAGAAGGTTCACCCAGTGGGCAGTAAAAGTTATGTATCTTCCCTGCTTGTGTTTGCTAGACCACGTGTCTGTGGTCAGGGGTATCTTGGCACCAACACTGCGTGCCAGAGATATATTCACTTGCCACTGAACATGGCCATATAGCTCTGGGATGCCCTTCTAGGAGAAATATTTCCTTCTGGGGACCTTCCATTGCGGTGTGCCAATGGCCACAAATTTTCTAAAGCCCTCCGAGTTTACCAGTTTATATGGCAGTAGTTGGCGAGCTAGCAGTTCCGACAAGCCTGCGGTCAGCAGTTGGGCAAGATGGTTATCTGGCATCATCAACTTATTATGTTCGAAAATTTGGGCCACAGAAGCCTGCCTTTTGCCAGATGAACGCGACGACGGCGCGGTGGAAGGTGGAGTGGAGGACAAAGGGTAGAAGAGAGGAGAAGGAGAAGAGGCAGGACGTGGAGCGCCGGGAGTGTGGCTTTGTGGGTTCTGATGGTGTTGCTCCCACTGGGCTCGGTAACGGGAGGCCAGGTGCCTTCTTAAGGCGATCGTCCCTAGGTGAGTGTCGGGCTTACCACGACTTATGCGTTGACAGCACAGGCTGCTGAGCCATTTGCTGGCGTCCTGGGAGCGCCAGATGTGACCATGAATGGTGGATGGCTTGCTCCAGATACATTTGCAGTCTGCTTTTTGCCTCCTTTGCACTGCGAGTTCTGCCTGCTTCTACTCCTTATCCTCCCTATCTGCTGCTCCGCCTCTCCCTCTGAACTCCCCTCCTCTTCCTCTCTTGTTGGCACCCACGTGACGTCCATCGACACGCCATCATCGTCACCTTCCCCACTACTGACATTAGAGATCTCAGAGTAGGCAGCAACAGGGGGGACCACCCTCCTTAAGCTGATCTGGGTACCTTCGTCAGACCGCTGGGTGGCGGCCGTTGCTACCATCTCTTCCTCATCCGATGCCAAGAATGGCTGCGCATCGGTAAGGTCTGGTAATGGATGGGGAAAATAATTCCTCTGACTCGAGTGAAGGGGCTATGCTGGTGGTGGCGGTGGTGGTGTCCAGGGCCGGCCTTTGGGTTGTGCGAGCTGTGCGGCCGCACAGGGTGCCATGGCACAGCTCACGCTGGCCTGAGAATGTGTGAGGCGAGCCTGGCGAGCTGAGCCGCTGCAGCTGCCAGATCAGGTTCCGAAGCGTGAAGGAGCTTAGGGGCGCAAGCGCAGCATCCAAGTGCTGCGCCTTCACAGAGAGCCGTGGAAGGATCCACTCAATGTGTGAGGGCGGCGCCGGTGCTCTGTAGACAGGGGGGGAGCAGAAGACTTCAAATAGTGAGTACCTGTTCTTATTGTTTTTTGTATTTTTTTAACCAAATATCTTTCATTAAATGGGGGCAGGGTCTAATTAAGGGGGGCAGGGGACTGGATAAGGGTGACAGACACTGGGTATGATTAAGGGGGTAGGGGACTGGCTTTGGTTGACACTGGGTATGATTAAGGGGGGCAGGGGACTGGGTAAAGGTGACAGGGCATGAGTAAGGGGGGAAGGAGACTGGCTATGGGTGACACCGGGTATGATTAAGGGGGGCAGGGGACTGGGTAAAGGTGACAGGGCATGATTAAGGAGGGAAGAAGACTGGCTATGGGTGACACTGGGTATGATTAAGGCCCTTAATCATACCCAGTGTCACCCATAGCCAGTCTCCTGCCCCCCTTAATCATACCCTGTCACCTTTGCCCAGTCTCCTGTCCCCCTTAATCATACCCAGTGTCACCCATAGCCAGTCTCCTGCCACCCTTAATTATACCCTGTCACCTTTGCCCAGTCCCCTGCCCCCCTTAATCATACCCAGTGTCACCCAGAGCCAGTCTCCTGCCCCCTTAATCGTAACCTGTCACCTTTACCCAGTCCCCTGCCCCCCTTAATCATACCCAGTGTCACCCATAGCCAGTCTCCTGTCCCCCTTAATCATACCCTGTCACCTTTGCCCAGTCTCCTGCCCCCCTTAATCATACCCAGTGTCACCCATAGCCAGTCTCCTGCCACCCTTAATCATACCCTGTCACCTTTGCCCAGTCCCCTGCCCCCCTTAATCATACCCAGTGTCACCCAGAGCCAGTCTCCTGCCCCCTTAATCGTAACCTGTCACCTTTACCCAGTCCCCTGCCCCCCTTAATCATACCCAGTGTCACCCATAGCCAGTCTCCTGTCCCCCTTAATCATACCCTGTCACCTTTGCCCAGTCTCCTGCCCCCCTTAATCATACCCAGTGTCACCCATAGCCAGTCTCCTGCCACCCTTAATCATACCCTGTCACCTTTGCCCAGTCCCCTGCCCCCCTTAATCATACCCAGTGTCACCCAGAGCCAGTCTCCTGCCCCCTTAATCATAACATGTCACCCTTACCCAGTCCCCTGCCCCCTCAATTAGACCCTGCCCCCCTTAATCATACCCTGTGTCAAACAAAGCCAGTCCCCTGCCCCTTAATCATACCCAGTGTCACTCTTATCCAGTCCCCTGCCTCCTTAATCATACCCAGTGTCTGTCACCCTTAATTTAAGGGGGGCAGGGGACTGGGTAAGGGTGACACTGGGTATGATTAAGAAGGGCAAGGGACTAAGTAAAGGTGACAGGGTGTGATTAAGGGGGGCAGGGGACTGGCTCTTGGTGACACTGGGTATGATTAAGGGGGGCAGGGGACTGGGCAAAGGTGACAGGGTATGATTAAGGGGGGCAGGAGACTGGCTATGGGTGATTGTACTTGTTTGAACGTAAATTGTCTGTAACAAAAAAAAAACTGTTTGTTACAAAGATTGTCACAAGATTAGGTCGCACAGGGTGCCTGAACACCTAAGGCCAGCCCTGGTGGTGTCTTTGGAGGTGCACACAGCAGAGAGTGAGGAGGGTTCTGATATAGAGAATGAGGAGGGTACAGAAGCGGAAGGCTGAGTGAGCCACTCAACCAACTCTGGTGCATCCTTTGACGTAATCGCACGCACCTTCTCCAACTTCCCACTTATGCTCCGGCCTGGTGCACCTGCCCGACCCCTACCACCCCCTGTGGAATGGCTTGCCTCTTCCTCTGCCTGTCATTTTCAAAATGACCCTATGACAAAGTTCCTATGGAAGAGCAGTATTTGTGGAAGCAGGTATATCGCAGGCCTCAATTAATATTTTGTCGAAGCTGGTATATCAATACCCTCTATCAGTATTTTATGTAAACGGGTACAGTATATAGAACCCAATAGGGAGTATTTGCCAGAATCCAGTAAATCAAAACCCTTAATCAATATTCTGTGGAAGGTGGTGTATCGCAGGCCTCAATCAATATTTGGTGAAAGTCGGTATATCAATACCCTCTATCAGTATTTTGTGGAAACAGGTATATAGAACCCAATGATGAGTATTTGCTGGAAGCCGGTAAATCAAACCCCTTAATAAATATTTGGTGGAAGCAGGTGTATCGCAGGCCTCAATCATTATTTGGTGGAAGCCGGTATATCAATACCCTGTATCAGTATTTTGTGGAAACAGGTATATAGAACCCAATAATGAGTATTTGCTGGAAGCCGGTATATGAAACCCCTTAATCAATATTTGGTGGAAGCTAGTGTATCGCAGGCCTCAATCTATATTTAGTGGAAGCCGGTGTATCACACCCCTCAATCAATATTTTGTGGAAACCGGTGTATCATACCCCTCAATCGGCATTTTGTGGAAGCAGTTATATCGCACCCCTTAATCAGTTTTTTGGGGGGCAACAGGTATATCACACCAGTTTCAATTAGTTATTCGAATAGCGTTTGTCCCTCTATATACCGTATTATTCGCCCTATAAGACACACTCCCCCCCCCAAAAAAAGTGGGGGGGAAATAGCAGTGCGTCTTATGGGGCGAATGCTGCATTTTGCCAAATTTTTAATGATATGGGTGTATCAGCTGAGAGGGAGGAGGGGCTCTGTCGGCATCTGGTTTTATAATTACAGCGGGGCCCGTGCAGTGACTGTATTCTACTACATGGGCCCTGCTCACTGTATATAATCGTATCTGTAATTGTAGGCATTCTTAATGTATACAAATTCTGGGTAATCAGTGCCTCTATTACGGTACTTACAAGCGCTCGGTAGCAGAGAGGAGGGAGGAGGCCGGGAGAACGGGCGCTGGCAGCGTGAGTCACTACGTCATGCGCTCGCGCCGCCTGCTTCATTCATAAAGTGGGCGGTGCAGGCGCGTGACGTAGTGACTCACGCTGCCAGCGCCCGTCCTCCCGGCCTGCCTCCTCCCTCCTCTCTGCTACCAAGCGCTTGTAAGTACCGTAATACAGACGCTGATTACCCAGAATTTTTATACATTAACAATGCCTGCAATTACAGATACGATTATATGCAGTGAGCGGGACCCGTGTAGTAGAATGAAGTCACTGCATGGGCCCCGCTGTCATTATAAAACCAGATGCAACCCCCACCCCCTGTATTGGGGGTCATTCACACTACAGGGACACTGTTATGGACGGGATCTGTGGATGTCACATAGCATAAGGTGCTATATATGTGTCATCCACAGATCCCCCCCATAACAGTGTCATCCACAGATCCCCATAACAGTGCCATCCAGAGACCCCAATAAGAGCCATCCAGAGATCCCCATAACAGTGTCACCCACAGATCCCCCATAACAGTGTCACCCACAGATCCCCCATAACAGTGTCCTCAACAGATCCCCCATAATAGTGTCATCCACAGACCACCATTAGTTCAAAACCCAGCAAAAGCACACCTTTTGGTTCAAATATTTTTTTCTTATTTTCCTCCTCAAAAACCTAGGTGCGTCTTATAGGGCGAAAAATGTGGTAGCTGCGGTATCTCAGCAGAACCACACACATCTGTTGCACAATAATATACTTTCTATGTTAAAAGGTATATGGTAGGCATATCACACCCCTCAATCAGATTTTTTTTTGGGGGAAAACAGGTATATCACACCTGTTGCAATTACTTATTCCAATAGAGTTAGTCCCTCTATCTAGCTGCGGTATCTCAGCAGAACCGCACACAACTGCTGCACAATAGAAATGCACTATAATATACTTTCTATGTTAGAAGGTTTATTATAGGTTTATCACACCTCTTAATCAGTTGTTTTTTTGGGGGGCAACAGGTATATCCCACCAGTTGCAATTAGTTATTCGAATAGCGTTTGTCCCTCTATCTAGCTGCAGTATCGCAGCAGAACAGCACACAACTGTTGCACAATACAATTGCACTATAATATAGTTTCTATGTTAGAAAGTATATTATAAGTATATCACACCCCTCTGTATGTCACAGCTATCGATAGCACACCTATACCAGTCCTTAAAAGGACTTTTGTGGCCCTATTAGCTAGCGTTTGGTGTCCCTAACAGTCTGTCCCTGCTCCACACAGCAACCTCTCTCTACACAGGCAAAAAACAGAATGGAAAATGGCTGCCAGATCGGGTTTATTTATAGAGTAGGGTGTGTGTCCATGTTCTGAAATGTCTCAATTGGCTGTCCTGTCCCACCTGATGGACGTTTCATTGGTCAAAGTTCAACGTTTAAAAAAAAAATGGCGTGTGCGAATATCGCCATATGTTTGCATGTTCGGCAAATCGCGAACAAGCAAAATTCGCTGTGAAATGACCGCCGAGCGAACCGCAAGGCCATCTATAATAGGGTAGCAGGATCTCCTCAACTGGTTATATACACTATATGGGAGACATTATAGTAGCCAGCCCCAATCCACTTAGGAGCTGACATCAAGGACAACTGTTACACATACAAGATCTTATTCTGAAAGCTCATTTGAATTGACAGCTGCTCTTTAATAAATTATGTTGCAAACAACACTCCTCATATGCAGTAGCAACAAAATGCAAACATTTGTCTGAAAAAATATCATATTTAGATTTGCCTGCTTCCTCTTTTGATGAAATCTATATTTGGTAGCCCAGAGTTTTACTTGGTATAGTGGTAGCACATCATAGGACCATATGATTTATATCCAATAGGTTTCATAAAGCACATTCAAAAATAGAAGTATATGCTTTAGGATGGAGTACTCTTTCACAATGAAACAACAGAATATTTGAATCAATTTATTTTGCATGTGAGGTGTAAAAAAAAAAATTCGGGGAAAAGAAGAAGCAAGGAGAAAGAATTTCTCAAACTAGATAGAAAAATTATCCATTATCAATCTGAAAGACTTTGCAATTGTAAATGATAATTTTATGAATTAAAGCATTCCTGTTTTTTCAAAAGACTTAGGGGTGAATTTATCATACCCCCAAGCCACTTTTCTAGAGTAATAAAAGTTGCAAACTGTGTGTTTACAATTTCTGTTTAGGTGCATGGACTGCTGGAGATGCGCCTAATTTAAGACGAGACCTGCACCTCATCATAAGTTAGGCACATCCTCTGACAGCAGAGAGGAGCTCATAGATCGCCATTAAATGCTGGTCTATTATAAATCTCCCTCTTTGACTTTAGAATAAGTCGCCACCTGTCATAAGGATTGACACTATATGTACAGTAGTAATAATCAGTGTATCCAGGGCCGGTGCAAGGATTTTTGCCAACACAAGCGAAGCTACATTTTGGCGCCCCCCCCCCCCCCCCCCTCCCACGCTTCTCCTCTCTGTGGTCCAGGTATCTTCTCTCGGCTTCAGACAATCGCTGGTTTTTAAGTACCATATTTTTTTCCCTCTAAGACACTAGGTTTTAGAGGAGGATAATAAGAAAAAAATATTTTCCATTACACCTCAGGTCAGATCAGCAATCAGACCCCCAATGTTAATCAGACCTCAGCTCACAGCCCCAATCAGACCCCCAATGTTAATCAGACCTCAGATCAGAACTCCATGTCAGACATCATCCCCCAGCCATCAGCCCCCAATGTCAGCCATCAGACCCCCATGTCACATTTCTCCCCCTCCATGTCACATTTTTCCGCCCTCCCCCAGGGTGCGCCCTAAGGCGGCCGCTTGGTCTGCCTTATGGTAGCACCGGCCCTGAGTGTATCTATCAATCCAGCATCAATATGACACAGTAAAGCAGTAAAATACTAGAACCAGCAGCATCTTTGTCTGTCTGTACTTCTCTCTCTCACACTGCAGCTGCTCCATCCTTGCCCACTGCCTTATCCATAGACTTCTATGGTCAGCTACTGTAACCTGATCCCTCAGTAAAGCTGTACATCGTCTTGTTGTTGACCTCCACGAAACAGATTTTAGCAGTGAATTCATAGTGAATGAGAAGGGGTAGGGGGTGAAATAATTGATAAATAGAGAAAGAGGCATATTCTGTATTATTAAAATTCTGTGTTATTAAAAAGTTTCTTATAGTTTCTATTGATTAATACTAAGGTTTAATCAACCTATGAGAATCTGCTCAAACAAACTAATACAGTACATATTTTTAACTTCTTTTCTGTCTAGACATTTATCATGGCAAAGCCTCCTTTACCACTATTTGTCAGACCAGCAGGCAGACCAGGGAGGAGTGAACGGTTGTGTGACTCAGTTAGAGCACCACACCTCCTCTAGGCTATCCCAGTAGTGTCTCTCAAGTATGAAACCTGTAGCAGACCACCAATTAGCCTGCTTAGGTGGCTGCGATGAATGGAAAGAAGGTCAGGATTACAGAAAGAGCCAAGTTAACTCTACTGTTTCTGGATCAACTTACAGGATAACAGGCTGAACTGGATGGACGGATATTTCTTTTCAGCTTTACTACATTGTTTCTTTAACTGTTTCTGTTACTCCTATTCACTTCTGTGGGAGTGACAGAAACAGCACAGCACAGCTTGGTTGTATCTGTAATCCTATTCACATCTCCATTCGTAGTGGCCACATCAACAGGTGGGATAAGGGACAAAGGAACCACATTCTGGATATGTGTCAGTCAGACACATCCTGTGGATATGCCATAAATGTCTAGGATGAGAATATCCTTTAAGAAAAAATTCTTGAAATCATATTTCAGTATTATTCACCAACATGGACCTTAGCTGCAAATGTAAATGCACATGATGAAAGGAGAAATACTGCTAGTTAAAAAAAAAAATTTGCTTTGGGAATTGGGAAGTTCTAGTCATTATTCCTTTTCAAATTTATTGCCAAAATCAATAGTACATTTTAAGGCATTTGGAAAACCACCAGAGCAGACTTCAGTTGTTTTAATAACTACCTTTCTAAAGGAATGATTGAGCTTAATGTGGTAAGAAAAATGAGACTACAAAATATAGTAATTATTAATGAAAGTTTCAGTCTAATAGTGGGTAACCAAGAATATAAAACATGAATTATTTCAACTACACAGAAAAACTATATGACGGAAGAAAACTTGTGCCTTTAAAGGCACATTAGCCCTGAGATTTACCATGTTGACATGTGAGCACTTAAAATTCTATAAATTAACCCGTAGAGGACCTGCGCCGTACAAGTATGGTGCTGTGATCGGGCGGGTGCAAGAATCGCCGATCCATGGCAGGGGTCCAGCAGTCACTGATAGCCGGACCCCTGCTGCATGCGCCGGCATCGGTGAAATCACAGATGCCCGCAACCTTAACCCTTGATGGGGCGCGGTCAGCACTGACAGCGGCACATGCAAAGTCTGTGTGGGGATCGGATCTTCCATCGGGTCCCCGTGCTACTGTGATGGGGACCCGATGGAAGGAAAGGCAGTCCGATGCCTTTCTTAGGCAGTCCAATGCCTTCCTTAGGCATCTTGGCTGCCTTCCGGGAGAGCCTGTGAGATCTGTATCGACCGGCTTTATAAAAAATGTCACATGACCTAACCCCTCAAGTGAATACTGTCAAAAAAATTAAATTTAAAATGTGCTTTTTTTTCACCTCACTAAAAGCGCAACACCAAGCAATCAAAATCATACCAATCTAAACGTCACCTTATCCCATAAAAAATGAGCCCCTACCTAGGACAATCGCCCAAAAAGTAAAAAAAAATATGGCTCTCAGACTATGAAGACACTAAAACTGCTTTTATTGTGTTAAATGTAAAAGAATAATAAAAAAAAGTATACATATTAGGTATTGCTGCATCCATAACAACCTGCTCTATAAAAATACCAATTACCTAACCCCTCAGGTGAACACCGTACATTTTTTAATGAAATAACAGTGTCAAAAAAGCAATTTTTTTGTCACCCTACATCACAAAAAAGTGTAATAGCAAGTGATCAAAAAGTCATATGCACCCCAAAATAGTGCCAATCAAACCGTCATCTCATCCTGCAAAAATTATACCCTACCTGAGGCAATAACCCCAAACCATAAAAAAAAACTATGGCTCTCAGACTGTGAAGACACTAAAACATGATTTTTTTTTGTTTAAAAAATGAAATCATTGTATAAACCTAAATAAATAAATAAAAAAAGTATACACATTAGGTATTACTACGTCCATAATGAACTGCTCTATAAAAATATCACACAACCTAACTCCTCAGGTGAACAACGTCAACAAAATTAAATAAAAACTGTGCTAAAGAAAAAAAAAATATTCACCTTACATCACTAAAAATGCAACACCAAGCGATCAAAAAGGCGTATTCCCCCCAAAAATAGTACCAATATAACTGCCACCTCATCAAAACTATGGCTCTCAGAACTATGGCTCTCAGAATTGTTTAAAAAATGCTGTTATTGTGTAAAACTTAAGTAAACAGAAAAAGTATACATATTAAGTATCCCCGCTTCCATAAGACCTGCTGTATAAAAATATCACATGACCTAACCCCTCATGTGAACACTGTAAAAAAAAAAAAAAAAAAAAAAAAAAAAAAAGTGTATAAAAATTTAATAAAAAGTGTGTCAAAAAAGCAATTTTTTCTCACCTTACATCACAAAAAGCGTAATACCAAGCGATCAAAAAGTCTTATACACCCTAAAATAGTACCAATCAAACCAAAAAAAGATGAGCCCTTACATAAGACAGTCGCCCAAAAAATAAAAAATAAACTACGGCTTTCAGAATGTGGAGACACTTAAAATATTATTTTTTCAAAAATGCTTTATTATGTAAAATTTAAACAAAAAAACTAAAAAAGTTGTCCTATTTGGTATTGTCGCGTCTGTAACATCCTGCTGTATAAAAATAACACATAATATAACCTGGCAGATGAACGCTGTAAATAACAAAAAATAAAAACAGTGCCAAAACAGCTTTTTTTTGTTACCTTGCCTCACAAAATGTGTAATATAGAGCAATCAAAAATCATATGTACCCTAAAAAAGTACCTTATCCTGTAGTTTCCAAAATGGGGTCACTTGTTTGGAGTTTCTACTCTAGGGGTGCATCAGGGGGTTTCAAAAGGGACATGGTGTCAAAAAACCAGTCTAGCAAAACCTGCCTTTCAAAAACCATATGGCTTTCCTTTCCTTCTGCGCCCTGACGTGTGCCCGTACAGCAGTTTACGACCACATATGGAGTGTTTCTGTAAACTTCAGAATCAGGGCAATAAATATAAAGTTTTTTTTAGTGTTAACCCTTGCTTTGTTACTGGAAAAAATTTATTAAAATGGAAAATCTGCCAAAAAAGAATTCAGAAATGTCATCACCATTTTCCATGAATTCTTGTGGAACACCTAAAGGGTTAACAAAGTTTGTAAAATCAGTTTTGAATACCTTGAGGGGTGTAGTTTCTAAAATGGGGTCACTATTTTGGAGTTTCTACTCTAGAGATGCATCTGGGGGTCTTCAAATGTGACATGGCAGCTTAAAAGTATCCCAGTGAAATCTGCTTTCCAAAAACCATATGACATTCATTTCTTTCTGCACAGTGCCGTGTGCCCGTACAGCAGTTTAGGACCACATATGAGGTGTTTCTGTAAACTACAGAATCAGGGCAATAAATATTGAGTTTTGTTTGGCTGTTAACCTTTGCTTAGTTACTGAAAAAAATGGATTACAATGGAAAATCTGGCAAAAAAGTGAAATTCTGAAATTTCATCTCTATTTTCCTTTCATTATTGTGGAACACCTAAAGGGTTAACAAAGTTTATAAAATCAGTTTTGAATACCTTGAGGGGTGTAGTTTCTAAAATAGGGTCGCTTTTTTGGAGTTTCTACTCTAGGGGTGCACCAGGGGGTCTTCAAATGTGACATGGCAGCTCAAAATTATCCCAGTGAAATCTGCCTTCCAAAAACCATATGGCATTTCTTTCCTTTTGTGCAATGCCGTGTGCCTGTATAGCAGTTTATGACCACATATGGGGTGTTTCTGTAAACTACAGAATCAGGGCAATAAATATAAAGTTTTGTTTGGCTGTTAACCCTGCTTAGTTTCTGGAAAAAATGGATTAAAGTGCAAAAAAGTGAAAGTCGGAAATGTCATCTCCATTTTCCATTAATTCTTGTGGAACACCTAAAGGGTTAACAAAGTTTGTAAAATCAGTTTTGAATACCTTGAGGGGTGTAGTTTATAAAATTTGGTCATTTTTGGGTGTTTTATATTATGTAAGCCTCAAAAAGTGACTTCAGACCTGAACTGGTCCTTAAAAAGTGGGTTTTGGAAATTTTCTGAAAAATTTCAAGATTTGCTTCTAAACTTCTAAGCCTTCTAACGTCCCTAAAAAATAAAATAGCATTCACAAAATGATCCAAACATGAAGTAGACATATGGGTAATGTAAATTATAACTATTTTTGAAAGTATTACTATCTATTGTAAAAGTAGAGAAATTGAAATTTGGAAATTTCCAAATTTTTCAAAATTTTGGGTAAATTTGGTATTTTTTTTATAAATAAAAATGAAATATTTAAACTTTGGCCACAAAGACAACAATATTTGGGATCCCTGTTGTCCAACAGCTAATTTGTTGAAAATGAAGTGCTCAGCACAGAGCTTTCCTCTGAGAAAACCCTCATCAGAGCTTCCATGCGCACCTAGATAAATATCATTAGGGAGACAAAGTTTTATGATTATCCTAACATAATATTCAATAACCTTTATATACAGTTTTGTCATGTAAAAACTCATTTGCATAAACATAAGCATAAGGGAAAGACATGCAAATGAGAATAATCTTCCTTGTTTTTCAGCTGAAAAACCATTTGCATGGAAAATTTGCGATCTACACTACTCATGAACAGTGCCATCTATTGGTTTCATATTCTTATGACAAGAGTAATAGTATTGTCATAAGACTATGAAACCAATAGATGGCGCTGTTCATGAGTGATGAACAGCGTCATCTATTGGTTTCATAGTATCATGACAAGATTATTAGTGCAGCCTTTTACATAGAAAATTTGCAATAAAAATTTGCGATTAGAATAATCGAGATCTACACTACTCATGAACAGCACCATCTATTGGATTTATAGTCTTGTCATAAGACTATGAAACCAATAGATGGCGATGTTCATGAGTCAAACAGGGCAATAGTCCTCAGATAAACCCTAGTAAGCTTATATTACCGCAGATAAAGTGCTAGAAGGTGTGTGAATGATAGAAGCAATCCTATATACACGTCAGTGTTAGCGCAGGCTATTATACGGTTTGTGGACTCTGTTGAGCAGTATACCCCACTTATTAGTGCCCTAACAAGATGAACAGCTCCATCTATTGGTTTTATAGTCTTATAACAATACTATTACTCTTTTCATAAGAATATGAAACAAATAGATGGCGCTGTTCATGACTTATGAACAGCGCCATCTATTGGTTTTTATAGTCTTATAACAATACTATTACTTCCAGTCATAAGAATATGAAACCAATAGATGGCGCTGTTCATGAGTAGTGTAAATTGCAAATTTTTCATGCAAATAGTTTTTCAGCTGAGAAACAAGGAATATACTTCTCATTTGCATGTCTTTCCCATATGCCCATGTTTATGCAAATTAGTTTCTACATGACTAAACTGTATAGAAAGGTTTTTGAATATTATGCTAGGACAATCAGAAAACGTTGTCTCGCTAATGATATTGATCTAGGTGCGCAGGTCCACCCAAGCCATCCAACAGATCTGAAGTAACTTTGAGGCTTACTGGCTCTCAGTCAGATGACAGCTGGTTTGGATTTGTCTCATAGTGCACAAGGCTGCCATTGTAAGGTATGCTGGCTAAGCCTGTTGTCTGTCTCATGGACAGATTGATTGCTTGCACATACCTGGCTTTTGGCATATAGCCTTTGAGTGGATGTCTATTGTATGTCCTAGATAATAGGAGTCCAAGATACATCCAGCCATCCTCTTAATGCTATTTCCAAATCATTTTGATGGGGTTTCCATTAATTTCTAACCTTTTTTTGTGAACCAGACACCCTTTTTTCTTCAGATCAGGGGGTGCCTGGTTTGATGCTAGGGCCTCCCATTGACTTTCATTGCATTTAATTGTACTCGAGCACCCGCAGTATTCAGCTGAGCACTCAGATGTGCTGAGCATAGCGATGCTCGAGCCGAACAGCAGTTCGACCGAGCATGCTCGCTCAACACTACTCCTGACACCATTTACATACAGGACCATTGTGATCAAGGCAGACATAGCAGAGCGTTCAGAGAAGGACAACTAAAGTGATAACTGGAATGGGTTGACTACACTACCCAGAAAGATTATCAAAATTAGGGTTATTCACTTTAGAAAAAAGATTACTAAGGGGGGATCCAATAACTATGTATAAATATATCAGGGGTCAGTACAGAGATCTCTCCCATCATCTATTTATCCCCAGGACTGTGACAAGGGGACATCCTCTGCGTCTAGAGGAAATAAGGTTTGTACACAAACGTAGAAGAGGATTCTTTATGGTAAGAGCAGTGAGACTATGGAACGCTCTGTCTGAGGAGGTAGTGATGGTGAGTTCACTAAAAGAGTTCAAGACGGCCTGGATGTATTTCTGGAGTGTATTAATATTACAGATTACAGTTACTAGAGATGGGTCGTTGACCCAGGGAGTTATTCTGATTGCCTGATTGGAGTCGGGAAAATTGGCTTCTACCTCAGTTTTTTTACCTTCCTCTGGATCAACTTGCAGGATAACAGGCTGAACTAGATGGACTGATGTCTTTTTTCAGCCTTATAAACAATGTACATTTGGTATGTCTGCTCATGTCAAATTTTTGCATATATAAGAATTGGAATTGTGTTTTTTTTTTATAAGTAGTTGTCATAAAAATTAATAACTGGGCAAAGTTTAGCATTTGGTCATAATCTGCTTAGAAGAACATTTAGGAGAGGAGCTGGAGACTAGAGTTGAGCGAACACCTGGATGTTCGGGTTCGAGAAGTTCGGCCGAACATCCCGGAAATGTTCGGGTTCGGGATCCGAACCCGATCCGAACTTCGTCCCGAACCCGAACCCCATTGGGTTCAATGGGGACCCGAACTTTTCGGCACTAAAAAGGCTGTAAAACAGCCCAGGAAAGAGCTAGAGGGCTGCAAAAGGCAGCAACATGTAGGTAAATCCCCTGCAAACAAATGTGGATAGGGAAATGAATTAAAATAAAAATTAAATAAATAAAAATTAACCAAAATCAATTGGAGAGAGGTTCCATAGCAGAGAATCTGGCTTCCCGTCACCCACCACTGGAACAGTCCATTCTCAGATATTTAGGCCCCGGCACCCAGGCAGAGGAGAGAGGTCCCGTAACAGAGAATCTGTCTTCATGTCAGCAGAGAATTAGTCTGCATGTCATAGCAGAGAATGAGGCTTCACGTCAGCCACCACTGCAACAGTCCATTGGCATATATTTAGGCCCAGCACCCAGGCAGAGGAGGGAGGTCCCGTAACAGAGAATCTGTCTTCATGTCAGCAGAGAATTAGTCTGCATGTCATAGCAGAGAATGAGGCTTCACGTCAGCCACCACTGCAACAGTCCATTGGCATATATTTAGGCCCAGCACACACACAGGCAGAGGAGAGAGGTCCCGTAACAGAGAATCTGGCTTCATGTCAGCAGAGAATCAGTCTGCATGTCATAGCAGAGAATGAGGCTTCACGTCAGCCACCACTGCAACAGTCCATTGGCATATATTTAGGCCCAGCACACACACAGGCAGAGGAGAGAGGTCCCGTAACAGAGGATCTGGCTTCATGTCAGCAGAGAATCAGTCTGCATGTCATAGCAGAGAATCAGGCTTCACGTCAGCCACCACTGCAACAGTCCATTGTCATAAATTTAGGCCCAGCACCCAGGCAGAGGAGAGAGGTCCCGTAACAGACAATCTGGCTTCATGTCAGCAGAGAATTAGTCTGCATGTCATAGCAGAGAATGAGGCTTCACGTCAGCCACCACTGCAACAGTCCATTGGCATATATTTAGGCCTAGCACACAGGCAGAGGAGAGAGGTCCCGTAACAGACAATCTGGCTTCATGTCAGCAGAGAATCAGTCTGCATGTCATAGCAGAGAATGAGGCTTCACGTCACCCACCACTGCAACAGTCCATTGGCATATATTTAGGCCTAGCACACAGGCAGAGCAGAGAGGTCCCGTAACAGACAATCTGGCTTCATGACAGCAGAGAATCAGTCTGCATGTCATAGCAGAGAATGAGGCTTCACGTCACCCACCACTGCAACAGTCCATTGGCATATATTTAGGCCTAGCACACAGGCAGAGCAGAGAGGTCCCGTAACAGACGATCTGGCTTCATGTCAGCAGAGAATCAGTCTGCATGTCATAGCAGAGAATGAGGCTTCACGTCAGCCACCACTGCAACAGTCCATTGGCATATATTTAGGCCTAGCACACAGGCAGAGGAGAGAGGTCCCGTAACAGACAATCTGGCTTCATGTCAGCAGAGAATCAGTCTGCATGTCATAGCAGAGAATGAGGCTTCACGTCAGCCACCACTGCAACAGTCCATTGGCATATATTTAGGCCCAGCACCCAGGCAGAGGAGGGAGGTCCCGTAACAGACAATCTGGCTTCATGTCAGCAGAGAATCAGTCTGCATGTCATAGCAGAGAATGAGGCTTCACGTCACCCACCACTGCAACAGTCCATTGGCATATATTTAGGCCCAGCACCCAGGCAGAGGAGGGAGGTCCCATAACAGAGAATCTGTCTTCATGTCAGCAGAGAATTAGTCTGCATGTCATAGCAGAGAATGAGGCTTCACGTCAGCCACCACTGCAACAGTCCATTGGCATATATTTAGGCCCAGCACCCAGGCAGAGGAGGGAGGTCCCGTAACAGAGAATCTGTCTTCATGTCAGCAGAGAATTAGTCTGCATGTCATAGCAGAGAATGAGGCTTCACGTCAGCCACCACTGCAACAGTCCATTGGCATATATTTAGGCCCAGCACACACACAGGCAGAGGAGAGAGGTCCCGTAACAGACAATCTGGCTTCATGTCAGCAGAGAATTAGTCTGCATGTCATAGCAGAGAATGAGGCTTCACGTCAGCCACCACTGCAACAGTCCATTGGCATATATTTAGGCCCAGCACACACACAGGCAGAGGAGAGAGGTCCCGTAACAGAGAATCTGTCTTCATGTCAGCAGAGAATTAGTCTGCATGTCATAGCAGAGAATGAGGCTTCACGTCAGCCACCACTGCAACAGTCCATTGGCATATATTTAGGCCCAGCACACACACAGGCAGAGGAGAGAGGTCCCGTAACAGACAATCTGGCTTCATGTCAGCAGAGAATTAGTCTGCATGTCATAGCAGAGAATGAGGCTTCACGTCAGCCACCACTGCAACAGTCCATTGGCATATATTTAGGCCCAGCACACACACAGGCAGAGGAGAGAGGTCCCGTAACAGAGAATCTGTCTTCATGTCAGCAGAGAATTAGTCTGCATGTCATAGCAGAGAATCAGGCTTCACGTCACCCACCACTGCAACAGTCCATTGGCATATATTTAGGCCCAGCACCCAGGCAGAGGAGGGAGGTCCCGTAACAGAGAATCTGTCTTCATGTCAGCAGAGAATTAGTCTGCATGTCATAGCAGAGAATGAGGCTTCACGTCACCCACCACTGCAACAGTCCATTGGCATATATTTAGGCCTAGCACACAGGCAGAGGAGAGGTTCATTCAACTTTGGGTAGCCTCGCAATATAATGGTAAAATGAAAATAAAAATAGGATTGAATGAGGAAGTGCCCTGGAGTCCAATAATATATGGTTATGGGGAGGTAGTTAATGTCTAATCTGGACAAGGGACGGACAGGTCCTGTGGGATCCATGCCTGGTTCATTTTTATGAACGTCAGCTTGTCCACATTGGCTGTAGACAGGCGGCTGCGTTTGTCTGTAATGACGCCCCCTGCCGTGCTGAATACACGTTCAGACAAAACGCTGGCTGCCGGGCAGGCCAGCACCTCCAAGGCATAAAAGGCTAGCTCTGGCCACGTGGACAATTTAGAGACCCAGAAGTTGAATGGGGCCGAACCATCAGTCAGTACGTGGAGGGGTGTGCACACGTACTGTTCCACCATGTTAGTGAAATGTTGCCTCCTGCTAACACGTTGCGTATCAGGTGGTGGTGCAGTTAGCTGTGGCGTGTTGACAAAAGTTTTCCACATCTCTGCCATGCTAACCCTGCCCTCAGAGGAGCTGGCCGTGACACAGCTGCCTTGGCGACCTCTTGCTCCTCCTCTGCCTTGGCCTTGGGCTTCCACTTGTTCCCCTGTGACATTTGGGAATGCTCTCAGTAGCGCGTCTACCAACGTGCGCTTGTACTCGCGCATCTTCCTATCACGCTCCAGTGCAGGAAGTAAGGTGGGCACATTGTCTTTGTAGCGTGGATCCAGCAGGGTGGCAACCCAGTAGTCCGCACAGGTTAAAATGTGGGCAACTCTGCTGTCGTTGCGCAGGCACTGCAGCATGTAGTCGCTCATGTGTGCCAGGCTGCCCAGGGGTAAGGACAAGCTGTCCTCTGTGGGAGGCGTATCGTCATCGTCCTGCCTTTCCCCCCAGCCACGCACCAGTGATGGACCCGAGCTGCGTTGGGTGCCACCCCGCTGTGACCATGCTTCATCCTCATCCTCCTCCACCTCCTCCTCATCCTCGTCCTCCTCGTCCTCCAGTAGTGGGCCCTGGCTGGCCACATTTGTACCTGGCCTCTGCTGTTGCCAAAAACCTCCCTCTGAGTCACTTCGAAGAGACTGGCCTGAAAGTGCTAAAAATGACCCCTCTTCCTCCTCCTCCTCCTCCTCCTCCTGGGCCACCTCCTCTTCCATCATCGCCCTAAGTGTTTTCTCAAGGAGACATAGAAGTGGTATTGTAACGCTGATAACGGTGTCATCGCCACTGGCCATGTTGGTGGAGTACTCGAAACAGCGCAACAGGGCACACAGGTCTCGCATGGAGGCCCAGTCATTGGTGGTGAAGTGGTGCTGTTCTGTAGTGCGACTGACCCGTGCGTGCTGCAGCTGAAACTCCACTATGGCCTGCTGCTGCTCGCACAGTCTGTCCAGCATGTGCAAGGTGGAGTTCCACCTGGTGGGCACGTCGCATATGAGGCGGTGAGCGGGAAGGCCGAAGTTACGCTGTAGCGCAGACAGGCGAGCAGCAGCAGGATGTGAACGCCGGAAGCGCGAACAGACGGCCCGCACTTTATGCAGCAGCTCTGACATGTCGGGGTAGTTGTGAATGAACTTCTGCACCACCAAATTCAGCACATGCGCCAAGCAAGGGATGTGCGTCAAATTGGCTAGTCCCAGAGCTGCAACGAGATTTCGCCCATTATCACACACCACCAGGCCGGGCTTGAGGCTCACCGGCAGCAACCACTCGTCGGTCTGTTGTTCTATACCCCGCCACAACTCCTGTGCGGTGTGGGGCCTGTCCCCCAAACATATGAGTTTCAGAATGGCCTGCTGACGTTTACCCCGGGCTGTGCTGAAGTTGGTGGTGAAGGTGTGTGGCTGACTGGATGAGCAGGTGGAAGAAGAGGAGGAGGAAGCCGAGAAGGAGGAGGTGGCAACAGGAGGCAAAGAATGTTGCCCTGCGATCCTTGGCGGCGGAAGGACGTGCGCCAAACAGCTCTCCGCCTGGGGCCCAGCTGCCACTACATTTACCCAGTGTGCAGTTAGGGAGATATAGCGTCCCTGGCCGTGCTTACTGGTCCACGTATCTGTGGTTAGGTGGACCTTGCCACAGATGGCGTTGCGCAGTGCACACTTGATTTTATCGGATACTTGGTTGTGCAGGGAAGGCACGGCTCTCTTGGAGAAGTAGTGCCGGCTGGGAACAACATACTGTGGGACAGCAAGCGACATGAGCTGTTTGAAGCTGTCTGTGTCCACCAGCCTAAATGACAGCATTTCATAGGCCAGTAGTTTAGAAATGCTGGCATTCAGGGCCAGGGATCGAGGGTGGCTAGGTGGGAATTTACGCTTTCTATCAAATGTTTGTGAGATGGAGAGCTGAACGCTGGCGTGTGACATGGTTGAGACGCTTGGTGACGGAGGTGGTGGTGGTGGTGTTGGTGGTACATCCCCTGTTTGCTGGGCGGCAGGTGCCAACGTTCCTCCAGAGGCGGAGGAAGAGGCCGAGGCGGCAGCAGCAGAATAGGCCGAGGCGGCAGCAGCAGAAGAGGTAGCAGGGGGAGCCTGAGTGACTTCCTTGGTTTTAAGGTGTTTACTCCACTGCAGTTCATGCTTTGCATGCAGGTGCCTGGTCATGCAGGTTGTGCTCAGGTTCAGAACGTTAATGCCTCGCTTCAGGCTCTGATGGCACAGCGTGCAAACCACTCGGGTCTTGTCGTCAGCACATTGTTTGAAGAAGTGCCATGCCAGGGAACTCCTTGAAGCTGCCTTTGGGGTGCTCGGTCCCAGATGGCGGCGGTCAGTAGCAGGCGGAGTCTCTTGGCGGCGGGTGTTCTGCTTTTGCCCACTGCTCCCTCTTTTGCTACGCTGTTGGCTCGGTCTCACCACTGCCTCTTCCTCCGAACTGTGAAAGTCAGTGGCACGACCTTCATTCCATGTGGGGTCTAGGACCTCATCGTCCCCTGCATCGTCTTCCACCCAGTCTTGATCCCTGACCTCCTGTTCAGTCTGCACACTGCAGAAAGACGCAGCAGTTGGCACCTGTGTTTCGTCATCATCAGAGACATGCTGAGGTGGTATTCCCATGTCCTCATCATCAGGAAACATAAGTGGTTGTGCGTCAGTGCATTCTATGTCTTTCACCGCTGGGGAAGGGCTAGGTGGATGCCCTTGGGAAACCCTGCCAGCGGAGTCTTCAAACAGCATAAGAGACTGCTGCATAACTTGAGGCTGAGACAGTTTCCCTGGTATGCATGGGGGTGATGTGACAGACTGATGGGGTTGGTTTTCAGGCGCCATCTGTGCGCTTTCTGCAGAAGACTGGGTGGGAGATAATGTGAACGTGCTGGATCCACTGTCGGCCACCCAATTGACTAATGCCTGTACCTGCTCAGGCCTTACCATCCTTAGAACGGCATTGGGCCCCACCATATATCGCTGTAAATTCTGGCGGCTACTGGGACCTGAGGTAGTTGGTACACTAGGACGTGTGGATGTGGCAGAACGGCCACGTCCTCTCCCAGCACCAGAGGGTCCACTAACACCACCACGACCATGTCCACGTCCGCGTCCCTTACTAGATGTTTTTCTCATTGTTATGGTTCACCACAACAACAAATATATTATTTGGCCCAATGTATTGTATTCAAATTCAGCGGGATATAAATTTGAGGCCTAGTATTTAGGCGCTGGGTGACCGGTATGGATTTAGTGACAGAATTAGACTTGGAAATGCACAGAAGCGTGTGTGTGAAGTTATTCTGAATGACCCTATGTGCACCTTCAATATGATCTACCCTTTTAGGGATAGATTTCAAATAGCTCTGATATAGCAGAAACGACTAAATTATGAAATTGCTAAATTGGGAATTGTATTTCAACCCAGAACAAAAAATGTGCTTTGACGGACACTAAATAACTTTCCCAGCCACAACAGGACAGCGGTAACGAGAGATTTAGCGGGATATAAATTTGAGGCCTAGTATTTAGGCGCTGGGTGACAGGTATGGGTTTAGTGACAGAATTAGATTTGGAAATGCACAGTAGCGGGTGTGTGAAGTTATTCTGAATGACCCTATGTGCACCTTGAATATTATATACCCTTTTAGGGATAGATTTCAAATAGCTCTGATATAGCAGAAACCACTAAATTATGAAATTGCTAAATTGGGAATTGTATTTCAACCCAGAACAAGAAATGTGCTTGAACGGACACTAAATAACTCGCCCAGCTACAGCACTAAGGACAGATTTAGCGGGATATAAATTTGAGGCCTAGTATTTAGGCGCTGGGTGACAGGTATGGGTTTAGTGCCAGAATTAGACTTGGAAATACACAGTAGCGGGTGTGTGTGAAGTTATTCTGAATGACCCAATGTGCACCTTGAATATTATATACCCTTTTAGGGATAGATTTCAAATAGCTCTGATATAGCAGAAACCACTAAATTATGAAATTGCTAAATTGGGAATTGTATTTCAACCCAGAACAAGAAATGTGCTTGAACGGACACTAAATAACTCGCCCAGCTACAGCACTAGGGACAGATTTAGCGGGATATAAATTTGAGGCCTAGTATTTAGGCGCTGGGTGACAGGTATGGGTTTAGTGCCAGAATTAGACTTGGAAATACACAGTAGCGGGTGTGTGTGAAGTTATTCTGAATGACCCAATGTGCACCTTGAATATTATATACCCTTTTAGGGATAGATTTCAAATAGCTCTGATATAGCAGAAACCACTAAATTATGAAATTGCTAAATTGGGAATTGTATTTCAACCCAGAACAAGAAATGTGCTTGAACGGACACTAAATAACTCGCCCAGCTACAGCACTAAGGACAGATTTAGCGGGATATAAATTTGAGGCCTAGTATTTAGGCGCTGGGTGACCGGTATGGATTTAGTGACAGAATTAGACTGGGATATGGCCAAAAAATAAACAGACTATTGCTGGTTAAATGCACTTGGTGTGACAGCTTCACCCTGATGTAGGCTTTAGCCAAAAAACAACCACACCATTGAGGGTTAAATGCACTTGGTGACAGGCGCAGCTTGCCCCTGATTTAGTATATGGCCAAAAAATGAACAGACTATTGCTGGTTAAATGCACTTGGTGTGACAGCTTCACCCTGATGTAGGCTTTAGCCAAAAAACAACCACACCATTGAGGGTTAAATGCACTTGGTGACAGGCGCAGCTTGCCCCTGATTTAGTATATGGCCAAAAAATGAACAGACTATTGCTGGTTAAATGCACTTGGTGTGACAGCTTCACCCTGATGTAGGCTTTAGCCAAAAAACAACCACACCATTGAGGGTTAAATGCACTTGGTCGCAGCTTGTGCTGGCGCACCACAAGACACAAAATGGCCGCCGATCACCCCAGAAAAATGTGACTGACAAACGGTCTGGGCAGCCTAAAAACAGTGAGCAATTGAGGATCAGCAGCTCAATGATCCACAGCTGCAGATCGATCAGTTAATCAAGTCCTTTGGAGGAGTTAATCTGCCTAATCTCGCCCTACTGTCGCAGCCGCAACCTCTCCCTACGCTAATCAGAGCAGAGTGACGGGCGGCGCTATGTGACTCCAGCTTAAATAGAGGCTGGGTCACATGGTGCTCTGGCCAATCACAGCCATGCCAATAGTAGGCATGGCTGTGATGGCCTCTTGGGGCAAGTAGTATGACGCTTGTTGATTGGCTGCTTTGCAGCCTTTCAAAAAGCGCCAAGAAAGCGTCACAAAAGCGCGAAGAAAGCGACGAACACCGAACCCGAACCCGGACTTTTACGAAAATGTCCGGGTTCGGGTCCGTGTCACGGACACCCCAAAATTCGGTACGAACCCGAACTATACAGTTCGAGTTCGCTCATCCCTACTGGAGACCAAGTCACCAGTCAGCAAGTCGACATTCTGCATCTTGCTATGTTGTGTATATACATTCCAGCTGCAGAAGAAAAATGCAGCTACATTTTTAAAGGGGTTATCCAAGACTATAAAAATGTCCCCATATGCCAGGCCCCTCACAATGAATATACTTACCCTGCTCCCCCCTCCCTGCGGCGCGCCTGGTCCTCGCACTGTCACTGCTGCTTCTCCCCATGCACAGATAAAAACATCCGGTGTCAGGGGGGAGCAACCAATGGGAGACTGGGACGGGGGCAAGCCTACCTAGCATTGTGGGTGACACTAGGGAGGCATGGATAAAACATGAAGAAAAGAGGCAAAAGAAAGGACAATTGAGGTCATTGTAACGGTCGATTACACACACACACACAGGGGGGAGGGAAATCACCACTGCGCTCCACCCTCACCCCTGGCCCTGCTTACTTGCCTCGCAAGTCCGAATGACAGGGGACAACTGGACAGCAATCCCTAGCTTGGAATAAGTGCTGGGAGGACAGACCAGACAAACAACGGAACTTGAACGGGCCGAGTCAATACCAGGAGAGCAACGAAGTACAAATGGAGCAAGCAGAGAATAGTCAGGAAACGCCGGGGTCATAAATACCAGGAGTGTTGTGAAGTACCAAAGGAGTCAGCAGAGGATCGTCTGGAGGAAGCCAGGGTCAGAATACCAGGAAATCAGCAAAAGTACACAAGGAGCAGGCAGAGGATCGTCAGGGAATAGGCAGAAGGTAAGTACGCCAGGAAATGCTAAATCACAGACAGAACCTAAATAACAGGCAACCTGTTGCTATAGGCTGCCTGTTTAAATACTGAGAAACAGGGGTCATGTGACATGGCCAGCGTCATATGACTCACCCTGCTGTAAATGGCTGAGCACCGAGTACCCAGCTCGGTTCTCAGGCTTCATCTGGTTGCTGGGGGAACTGAGGATGCCGGCTGCGCTGAAGAGACATGCACGGCCGGGTCCGTCCCGCCCCCCATCACCTAGGAGTCGAGGACGCTGCACGCGTCCTAGCTCCTGTACAGAGGCAGGGTGCCGTCGGCGCTGCAGAGAATCAGCGCATCGGCGGCACCCCATGATAGTCATGAAAAGAAGAAAGAAAGTGCAATCAATCATGTAATAAGTACCTTTTGCTAATTTTAATACCCTTATACCTATAGGACTTCTGTAACACTTGAGTATGAATAGTATAGTCATCATTTAAGGTGTTATTTAGGGATAAGAACCTTTGGATGTTATGTAAAAGTTTATGAGTAACAGTGTCAATTTGAAAATGATTAGGTATGGCTACAAAAAGTCAAAGACCACATTCAGAGAGGACTGCATGAATGCATATTTCTTAAAAGTGTTAATGTGCTAATCTGCTGGTTGCTTGATCTAGGCAAAATGCCATCATATTCCACATAAGCAAAATACCATGGTTCTTGGAGATTTTATATAAATATCACCCACTGTGTTTTAACATTTCACATTAAATGTCTCTATTAAAACCAACAAGCTGAAACTGCAGTTACTATTTGGTGAAGGAATTGAGCTGTATTACTCCAACCTCAAATGACATCTGCTCAGTTTATTTTATTAATATTAACACATTTGGTCTGTACAGTTTCCTAGATCAGTAAACAGAACTCCAGCTGATCCTCAATTTGCTGTTTAGTAAAAAAAATATTGTAGATGGAATATGGTTTTAATACAAGCTATGGAGATGCTCGCAAAGAAAGAAATCAGATATTCAGTGGGGCAATATAATTATGTCAACATCCAAATATACATACATACCCACACAATAACATCCAAACACATACATAAAATACTTTATACAAGTAAAGTAGTATCTAAAGCTCAAACAACCTGCAAGACAGGGGTGTAACTACCATAGTGGCAGACCATGTGACAGCTATGTGTCCCAGGGCAAGAGAGGGCCCAGTTGGGATCATCCCCTTTTTTACTGGGGGTGAAAACTTGGTCAGGACTCTACCCTCTAAAGGAGGCAGTGGAAAAAAGGATCATTGAAAGGGGTTTAGGCGAAAACACTCCTGTCCTGTGTGGGGGGCCTGGTTTGAGCCTTGCTATGGGGCCCTTACTTCTCTAGGTACGCCACTGCTGCCAGATACAGGCCTCTGTTCACATTTCAGTTTGAGAATACATATGCATGTGAAAAATGTAGCAAGGTTCCTATTTACTCTCTGTGAACCTCAGCACTATGATATTTACATTTAAATACAGGTGAGTGAGACCTCAAGGACTGTCCTGTGATAATGTTTTATTGTTAAGCACAATGACTAGAATATACAGATAATCAGGTACATTAAAATAGAAAAATGTATCATTAGTCCTATTATAACATAAAACATATTGTGAGGATTTGCTCTGGTAGACAGGTTAGCGGACGCAGTATAGAAGCAAGGAACCAGGTTGTAAATCAAACTTTAGTGTTTTATTCACACTCAGCAAATTATAACAGTCTTGGTGCTTGTTCATACACAGCAAAAACAAAACAGTGTTCACCTGCAATCCTAGGTGTCAGTTTACACCCGGCTTAATGCTTAGCCACAGAAAAGTTCACTGGCCTCTTCCAGGCGGCCCGCACGCCTGTTTGCAATCTTCAACCTTCAGTACACAGGCTCCACAGCTTTACTCTCAGATGGAGGTAAAATCCAAACCACCTGATAGTGCTGACTGCTTTTAAACCTGCCAAGACCCGGCCTGGAACGTGGGGAGTAGCCAACCACCCTGTGCAATAAGCAGGACCGTGGTACAGTAATGGTGTCAACAGTATCTCCTACCTGGGTACGGCTGGACTCCTGTATCCTGGCTCACTTGCAAAAGAATTGAGTGTAGTGCTAGTAGGAGTAATAGAAGAATTTGCAGCAGAAATTGAGATCCAGACCTTGGGTAAAGTTCAAACTTGTCTTTACTGGTTGTAGCTTTTATCCAAGCAAGATACAGCTTTAGTCTTAGGTCCAAGCAGGTATTGGCAATGTGTGGCAGGAATATATCTTCTGCTCTATCATGTACCTGGAGCTTTGCAGGAAAAGACGTCTGCTTTGTAGCTCTGTAATATGGCAGGAATTTGGCTTCTGCACTGTCTATCTTCTGCTGTCTGGGGACTGACTAGCTGAGGAGGAATATGGCTTCTCCTGGGTCTCTGGACTATGACTCACAGCTTCAAAGGGTATGCTTCTTCCTGGAACTGGAGTTGTCTGCTTGCTTCTTCCAGCTGAGGCTGCAAGGCTCAGGCTGGGGATGATGATCAATTGTCTCAGCCGAGACAAGATCCTAGCTTGGATCTCTATATCTGGGAGCTCCTAGAATGCACAGCCTACCCCTAGCAGGGGTGGGGTACACTCACTTCTAACTTCCTTCCCTCCCCATGAGCCAGGATATGGGCGCAGCCCACTTTGCTCATTGAGGGGGGATCTAAACTGGAATATAGTATTCCAGCATAGAAACACTAAACTGACTCTAACTCCTTGATAACAACCTGTTGGTGAACATAGGAATTACAACAATATACATGTAACAAGGCTTTCAATGCACATTTGTGAGAATGTGATGTAAAATTACATTAGATGACAAGGTAAATGCTTTTAACAGATTGTAGTGGGGTAAAAGAGTTTAGTAACAAAACTCTGGGATGTTACATTCCCCCTTACTTCGAGTTAATCCACCCTCGGCTTATGCTTAGCAGAGAGAGGAACCAGCTCTGGGGCAGCCAAATAAGTACAAAGTACTGCATGTATCACACATATGACATACAAAGACAAAACATATAACGGCTACCCTAGGTTCCTGCCCGCATGAGTAGGGTGTCCTAATCAACAATTTCCCTCTTGGTATAACCAGTGAACCAAAGTTCTGCACTAAGCAATCACTACTGACTAACTTTGAAGTGCTCTATGCTCTGTAAACACCAAAGAAAGCATGGGGTGTCTTTACTCTGTAGTCCCGCCATTATGTAATGGAATGCCCGCAAATGGAAGGGTGGCTTTATCCTGCATTCCCTTCCCTGCACCAAAGTCAAAATATATGGCTTATAGCACGATCACTATGATGACTATGGGTAGCTAAAGTGGCTCTAAGGTTTTAGGCGCCATACCTTAGGCAAATGCACAGAAGGGGAGGTATTACGTCTCCATGCACTTCTTGCAGTCACAAGAGCAGGGTATGATAATCCCATGAAACTCCTGGAAGACACCTCAGGATGGGAGCAATCCTGAACAAATAACAAGCGGGAAGGAGGGGTCAAAAACTCCTCTAACAATTCCCGAAGCAGCAGGGTTACCCGCGTAGTTCCTGTACCTGCCAGGAATTACTACTTGGTCCTACCCTGGGTACCTATGGGTATATAACACCTGGTGTAGGCCATTAGTATTTAGCGTCCGTATAGGCAGTCCGTTTAAAGGGGTGAGAGAACAAGAGCTGTAAAATAAGACACACAAGAGTAAGTTGCTACATATCTGGTTTAGTGCAAAAGTTAAGTGCAATTATCACAATAAGTGTATGAAGTCACATTGCGGCATCTGAAAGAGAATACACACAATAGGTATATTATACTTAAACATTACATAACCTGTAAACTGGTAATGAAATTAGTGCAAAACATAGTATGAATCATAAAGAGCTCAGGTATTCCTTTGAGTCTTTTCTTTGGGTGCAAGCTTTTTACGTTGCAGTAACCATTTTAGCAAAACAGTGCAAATTTATTAGTGCAATAATGTGCTCAAATAAGGCTTGAGTCCTTTTAGTTGAAATATATGATGTAGAATCCTCCGGAAACAGGCAAAAAGTCAATTGTTATTCACAGGAATAATAAAAGTTAATTGTAATCCCTTGGGAGATATAAAATGTCAGAAAAACACATAAAAGCATCATATTAAGAACCATAGTTCCATAAGGCTATCAAGTAACCTGAGAAAGGGGATAAAACAATGTGAACTTGGACACAAGGGGTTAAATGATGATGGAGGGAGTCCACTTACTTCTAACTTCCTTCCCTCCCCATGAGGCAGGATATGGGCGCAGGCACTTTGCTCATAGAGGGGGGATCTAAACTGGAATATACTATTCCAGCCTAGAAACACTAAACTGACTCTAACTCCTTGTTAACACATTGCTGCCACCTGCTGGTGAACATAGGAATTACAGCAATATACATGTAACAAGGCTTTCAATGCACATTTGTGAGAATGTGATGTAAAATTACATTAGATGACAAGGTAAATGCTTTTAACAGATTGTAGCGGGGGTAAAAGAGTTTAGTAACACAACTCTGGGGTGTTACACAGGCACTTTGGCTACTCCTAGTAAGTCCCGGATCAGCTTTACAGCCATACTAAACAGCTGAAGTGTCAAATTGCAATCTGCAATACTGACACTTGAGAAAAATTGTCTCTTACCTCACCGAGGCCAGGAACCTCGGTGACACATACCGACCATCAGTGACGGCCCCTTGTTCCTTCCTATAATATATATTAACCCCTTAAGTACCCGCGCCGTACATATACGGTGCTGGTGGATGTACTTCACTTATGGACCAGCGCCGTATATGTACGGCATGCTGATCGGGCGGATGCAGGAGCTGCCCCCACCCGATCAGCGGAACGTACCCGGCAGTCACTGACAGCCGGGCCCCTGCTGCATACTCCAGCATCAGTGAATGCACTGATGCCGGCATATTAACCCCTTGTATGCTGTGGTCAAAGCTGACCGCGGCATGCAGAGGTTTTGCAGAGGGTACGGTTGCCCTCCGATTATTTTATGTAGCCCCTACATAAAACAATCGGGAAAAAAAACAAAAAACTAGCTCTCAGAATATGGATACAATAAAACATGATTTTTTAAAATAAAAAAATGCCTTTATTGTGTTAAAAGTATAAAAAATAAACAAAGTATACATATTAGGTATTGCCACGTCCATAACGAACTGCTGTATAAAAATATGACCTAACCCCTCAGGTGAACACCTAAAAAAAAAAAAAAAACAGTGTCAAAAAAGCTATTTTTTGTCACCTTACATTAAAAAAGTATAATACCAAGCGATAAATAAGTCATACGCAACCCAAAATAGTACCAATATAACCGTTATCTTATCCCGCAAAAAATAAGAGTCTACCTAAGACAATCGCCCAAAAAATTTGACAAACTATGGCTCTCAGAATATGGAGACACTAAAACATGATCTTTGCATTTATTGTGTAAAACTTAAATAAATAAAAAAGTATACATATCACATGAGCTAACCTTTCAGTAATTTTCTGTCACTTTACACCACAAAAAGTGTAATACCAAGCAATCAAAAAGTCATATGCACCCTAAAATAGTACCAATGAAACCGTCATCTCATACTGAACAAAAATGAGCCCCTACATAAGACAGTTGCCCCAAAAATATAAAAAAAAACATGGCTTTCAGAATATGTGGAGACACTAAAATATAAATTTTTTCAAAAATGCTTTATTGTGTAAAACTGAAACAAACAACCCAAAAAATTGTCATATTTGGTATTTTCGCATCTGTAACAACCTGCTCTATAAAAATTGCACATGATCTAACCAGATGAACACTGTAAAAAACAAAAAATAAAAACGGTGCCAAAACAGCTATTTTTTGTTACCTTACCTCACAAAAAGTGTAATACAGAGTAGCCAAAAATCATGTGTACTCTAAATTAGTACCAACAAAACTGCCACCTTATGCCGTAGTTTCCAAAATGAGGCCACTTTTTGGGAGTCTCTACTCTAGAGGTGCATCAGGGGGTCTTCAAATGTTACATGGCAACTTAAAATTATCCCAGTGAAACCTGCCCTCCAAAAATCATATGGCGTTTATTTGCTTCTGCGCGCTGCCGTGTGCTCCTTACAGCAGTTTACAACCACATATTTGGGTTTTTCTGTAAACTACAGAATCAGGACAATAAATATTGAATTTTGTTTGGCTGTTAACCCTTGGTTTGTTACTGGAAAAAAATTGGTTAAAATGGAAAATATGCCATTTTCCATTAATTCTTGTGGGACACCTACAGGGTTAACAACATTTGTAAAATCAGTTTTGAATACCTTGAGGGGTGAAGTTTCTAAAATGGGGCCATTTATGGATGGTTTCTATTATGTAAGCCCCACAAAGTGACTTCAGACCTGAACTGGTCCTTAAAAATTGGGTTTTACAAATGTTATTAAAAATTTTAAGATTTGCTTGTAAATTTCTAAGCCTTCTAACGTCCCAAAAAAAATAGAAAATGTAATTTGCAAAATGATCCAAACATGAAGTAGTCATATGGGAAAGGTAATGTAATAACTATTTTAGAAGGTATTACTATCTGTTTTAAAAGCATAGAAATGTAAATTTTGAAAATTGCTAATTTTTCAAAATTTCTGGTAAATTTGGCATTTTTTTTAAATAAAAATGAAATATTTTGACTCAAATTTACCACCATTAAGCACAATATGTGACGAGAAAACAGTCTCAGAATGGCTTAGATAAGTAAAAACGTTTTAAAGTTATCACTAGGGATGAGCGAATCAACTTTGGATGAAACATAAGAAGTCGATTTGCATAAAAGGAGGAGCTCTGTACAGTATTAGAATGTATTGGCTTCGATGAGCCGAAGTTATTGCTTTGCGAAGTCTCGCGGGACTTTGCACAATAAATTCATAAATTAATTTGTACTGTAAAAAAACATTTCCCGAACTCGGGTTCCGTTCCCAGGTACCACTTGGAACCGAACTTGAGTTCGGGAAATGTTTTTTTACTGTAATAATGAATTTATGAAGTTATTAGACTTGGTCATTTATGTACAGAGGAAACTGAGGAACATGATTCAATATTACATTTTTCTGAGTGGCAAAAGTATGTGAACCTTTAGGATTAGCAGAGTCACGTGTTTTCAGTATACAGAATGACCATTAGGTGGGAGTGGGCAACCTTAAGTGAATAGTTCATGGGACGAAACCCACCATGGGCTAAAATTCCTCCAAGGCGATGTGCAGGACTGATTTACAATTACTGGAAACATTTAGTTGCAGTTATAACTGCACAAGGAAGTCAAACCAGATACTGAAAGCAGAGGTTCACATACTTTTGTCAACCACAAACATGTGATATTGGATCATTGTCTTCAATAACTAAATTAGCCAAGTTAAATATTTTGACTCATTTACTTGATTTTGTTATCTTTATGTACCGATAGGACTTGTGAAAATCTGATACAATTTTAGGTCCAATTTATGCAGAAATATAAAATATTCAGAAGGGTTTCGCAAACTTTCAAGCATCACTGTATATACAGTCAGGTCCATAAATATTGGGACATCGACAAAACGCTAAAATTTTTAGTTCTAAACAACACCACAATGGATTTGAAATGAAAATAACAAGATGTGCTTTAACTGCAGACTGTCAGCTTTAATTTGAGGGTATTTACATCCAAATCAGGTGAACGGTGTAGGAATTACAACAGTTTGCATATGTGCCTCCCACTTGTTAAGGGACCAAAAGTAATAGGACAATTGGCTTCTCAGCTGTTCCATGGCCAGGTGTGTGTTATTCCCTCATTATCCCAATTACAATGAGCAGATAAAAGGTCCAGAATTCATTTCAAGTGTGCTATTTGCATTTAGAATCTGTTGCTGTCAACTTTTAAGATGAGATCCAAAGAGCTGTCACTATCAGTGTAGCAAGCCATCATTAGGCTGAAAAAACTAAACAAAACCAACAGAGAGATAGCAAAAACATTAGGCGTGGCCAAAACAAATGTTTGGAACATTCTTAAAAAGAAGGAACGCACCGGTGAGCTCAGCAACACCAAAAGACAGCGGAAAAAAACTGTGGTGGATGACTGAAAAATTCTTTCCCTGGTGAAGAAAACATCCTTCACAACAGTTGGCCAGATCAAGAACACTCTCCAGGAGGTAGGTGTATGTGTGTCAAAGTCAACAATCAAGAGAAGACTTAACCAGAGTGAATACAGAGGGTTCACCACAAGATGTAAACCAATGTTGAGCCTCAAAAACAGGAAGGCCAGATTAGAGTTTGCCAAACGATATCTAAAATAGCCTTCACAGTTCTGGAACAACATCCTATAGACAGATTAGACCAAGATCAACTTGTACCAGAGTGATGGGAAGAGAAGAGTATGGAGAAGGAAAGGATCCTAAGCATACCACCTCATCAGTGAAGCATGGTGGTGGTAGTGTAATGGCTTAGGCATGTATGACTGCCAATGGAACGGGTTCTCTTGTATTTATTGAGGATGTGACTGCTGACAAAAGCAGCAGGATAAATTCTGAAGTGTTTCAGGCAATATTATCTGCTCATATTCAGCCAAATGCTTCAGAACTCATTAGACGGCGCTTCACAGTGCAAATGGACAATGACCCAAAGCATACTGCAAAAGCAACCAAAGAGTTTTTTAAGGAAAATAAGTGGAATGTTATGCAATGGCCAAGTCAATCACCTGACCTGAATCTGATTGAGCTTGCATTTCACTTGTTGAAGACAAAACTGAAGGGAAAATGTCCCAAGAACAAGCAGGAACTGAAGACAGTTGCAGTAAACGCCTGGCAGAGCATCACCAGGGATGAAACCTAGCGTCTGGTGATATCTATGCGTTCCAGACTTCAGGCTGTAATTGACTGCAAAGGATTTGCAACCAAGTATTAAAAAGTGGGATTTATGATTATTATTCTGTCCCATTACTTTTGGTCCCTTAGCAAGTGGGAGGCACATATGCAAACTGTTGTAATTGCTACACCGTTCACCTGATTTAGATGTAAATACCCTCAAATTAAAGCTGACAGTCTGCAGTTAAAGCACATCTTGTTCGTTTCTTTTTAAATCCATTGTGGTGGTGTATAGAGCCAAAAAAAAATTTGAATTGTGTAGATGTCCCAATATTTATGGACCTGACTGTGTATACAGTCCTGATCAAAAGTTTAAGACCACTTGAAAATGGCAAAAAATCATATTTAGCATGGCTGGATCTTAACAAGGTTCCAAGTAGAGCTTCAACATGCAACAGGAAGAAATTGGAGTGAGACAAAACATTTTTTGAGCATTAAATTTAATGAAAACAATGAATAAACTGAAACAGGCTGTTTTTCAGCTGATCAAAAGTTTAGGACCACACCTCAAAAAAAAAAAACTAACCCCCCCCCCAAATCCAACTTCCAAACATGAACTCAGTAATGAGTAGCTCCGCCGTTATTGTTTATCACTTAAAAAAAAATTTCGGCATGCTTGATGCAAGCGTTTCCATGAGGTGAGTGGGAACATTTCTCCAAGTGGTGAAGATGGCCGCACGAAAGCCATCTACTGTCTGGAACTGTTGTCCATTTTTGTAAACTTCCCTTGCCATCCATCCCCAAAGGTTCCCAGTTGGATTTAGATCAGGGGAACACGCAGGAGGGGCCAAAAGAGTGATGTTATTCTCCTGGAAGAAGTCCCTTGTCCTGCGGGCATTGTGTGCTGTAGCGTTGTCCTGTTGAAAAACCCAGTCATTACCACACAGACGAGGGCCCTCAGTCATGAGGAATGCTCTCTGCAACATCTGGACATAGCCAGCGGCCGTTTGACGCCCCTGCATTTCCTGAAGCTCGATTGTTCCACTGAAGGAAAAAGCACCCCAGAACATTATGGTGCCCCCTCCACTGTGGCACGTAGAAAACATCTCAGATGGGATCTGCTTGTCATGCCAGTAACGTTGGAAACCATCAGGACCATCAAGGTAAAAAAAAAATCTCATCAGAGAATAAAACTTTCTTCCACCTTTGAATGTCCCATGTTTGATGCTCTCTTGCAAAGTCCAAACGAGCAGTTCTGTGGCATTCAAGGAGACGAGGTCTTTAAAGACGTTTATTGTTTTTGAAGCCCTTCAGTCTCAGATGCCGTCTGATGGTTATGGGGCTGCAGTCAGCACCAATAAGGGCCTCAATTTGGGTCGAGGATCGTCCAGTGTCTTGACGGACAGTCAATTGGATCCTCCGGCTCAGTGCTGAGGACTTTTTGGGGGTTTTCCACTTGAATTTTTTGTTCCATAACCCTCAGGATCATTTAGGAAATTCCAAATGACTGTCTTACTGCGTCCCACCTCAGCAGCGATGGCGAGCTGTGAGAGACCCTGCTAATGCAGTTCAACCTGACCACATTTAAAAAGGGAGAGCTTTTGCCATCACAACGTGTGATTACCTGACAGAAAATGACAATGAATCCACATCTTTGCACAGATTTGGCCTTTTAAAGGCATGTGTTCCTAAAATTTTGATCAGCTGAAAAACAGCCTGTTTCAGTTTAATCGTTATTTTCAAGTAATTGAATGCTCAAAAAATGTTTTGTCTCACTTTCATTTCTTCTTGTTGCATGTTGAAGCTCTACTTGGAACCTTGTTAAGTTCCAACAATGTAAAATATGATTTTTTTTGCTATTTTTCAAGTGGTCTTAAACTTTTGATCAGGACTGTATATATATATATATATATATATATATATATATATTTATATATACACATACATACATAATGTATTTTTCGATTTATGCCTCATTCACACGTTAGTGTTTTGATCACAGATAATGATGGACGAACATCAGCCGGGAACTAACGCGAATGCGCGTTCGCGAACAGCACATCTGCGGCGGGCCCCATTCACTTTTATGGCAGGCGAACCTGAAATACCTCCAGGTCATATTTGCAGCCACTAAATACTTACTAGAAGTGCACAAACAGTCCCACAACATGTACAGTGACATACCAGAGGGGGCAAAACATTCCCACAAAAAATATGTATTTTAATCAGGGGCCATTTTTCTGCGTCTTAAAGGGAAACTTTCAAAAATGTGCCCTGCTGGAGCCTAGAAAATTTTTATTTTAGGCCATGGGAGTACAGACCCCAAACATTAGGCATTAGGAAAAGAATAAGTGATTATGTGGCTGGAGGTATACTAGACAGTCAGTGGATAACAATTTTAATGTAGGACAGTACAGGCCCCCAAAATTAGGCATTCACCTGACAGAAAAGAACAAGTGATTATGTGGCTAAAGGTACATTAGGTGGTCATTGAATAACAATTTTTATGTAGGCCAGTACAGGTCCCAAAAATTAGGCATTCACCTGACAGAAAAGAACTTGTGATTATGTGGCTGGAGGTACATTAGGAGGTCACTGGCTAAAAATGTAACTGTAAGCCAGTACAGGCCCCAAAAATTAGCCATTCACGTGACATAAAAGAACTTGTGATGATGTGGCTGGAGGTACAATAGGTGGTCACCGGCTAAAAAAATTTCTGTAGGCCAGTACAGGCCCCAAAAATTAGGCATTCATCTGACAGAAAAGAACTAGTGATTATGTGTCTGGAGTTACATTAGTCACTGGATAAAAATTTTACAGAAAAGCTATTTTATGCCGCTGTATTTACATAAAACAAGGACCATCTTTGTTCTGGGTGGTGGTGGATATGTGTGGGCTGGCTTAAGAAAATTAAATTACACGTGGTCATCACAGGTGTTCCTGTGATCCATGCCTCATTCATTTTTAGAAATGTGAGGTATTCCACACTGTTGTGAGCTAGGCGAGTGCGCTTATCGGTCACGATCCTCCCTGCTGCGCTGAACGTCTGTCACGATAGGTAGGTAAGCAGGAAATAACCAAACACGGGAAAACAAACAGAACAAACGACTAGGCCCAAAAGCTAGGGAGAAAAAGGTCACCTCCTAGTGATCCCTAAAAGCTTTCCCTAAGTAGGGATAAATAGCCTCACTAACAATGAAACCCTGTACACCTGAGGGAAGGTGGATCCAGCTCAAACCCAAATCAAAACAAACAGTGAAGTCAGACATGTGCAGCCAGTCTGATAGACCTCCGCACATTCACAGGGCAAGGCATGACAACGTCCTTTTGGACAGAGCACTCGACGAGGGGCAAGCCAAGAGTTCCATGGCAAATTGTGCCAGCTCTGGCCACAGGTCAAGTCTGCAAACCCAGTAGTACAGGGTTTCCTCGCTTCTCAGAGCGTCCACATCGGCAGTTAACCCAATGAAGTTGGACACCTGTCGGTCTAGGCATTCCCTGAGGCTGGATCTGGAGGGCTGCTCTCGATGGGTTGGCTGCAAGAATGATCTCATATCCAAAGTGACCAACATATCTTCAAACCGCCGTCTTCTTGGAGGCGCGGTAGGATTGGTACCCACACCTGTTTCGCTGTAGGTGGAAATTCCTCTGCCAGCGCCCGCAACAGCAGAATGCAGCATCTCTTGCAGCAAGGCCTGGAAATGCTGCAGTCTGCCAGCCCTCTGTGATGATGGTAGCATGTCTGCCATTTTGTGTTTGTAATGGGGGTCTAAATACGTTGCCACCCAGTACTGGTCCTTGCCCTTTATGCTTTTTATAAGGGGGTCCCTCTTCAAACACTGGAGCATGATGGTCTCATTTGCAGTAAATTGGAAGTGGTGGAGCGCCCTGTCTCCTGACCATCACCCAGGAGAATGTCGTCGTCTGTCTCCTCCCCCCAGCCACAGACACAACCAGGGATCCCCGAAAAGTTTCAAGTCCTCCTCAAAGCCTGCTCTTCTTGCTCCTTCTCCTCCCCCAACCACCATACTCCTCTGACTCCTCTTCACACTCCTTCTGACTTGTCTCAGATGGAGTAGCCCCCCTGGGAATTCATTCAGCATTGCGACTTCCTCATCTTCCAGCTTCTGCTCCTCGACGGCTTGATCAATGACATGATGCAATGCACGCTCCAGAAAGAAGGCGTAAGGTACCATGTCACTGATGGCGTCCTGGCTGTGACTGACCAGTTTCGTGATCTCATCAAATGGCCGCAGAAGTCTGCATGTGTCGCGCATGAGCAGCCACTAGTGCAGTGTAAAGAAACCAAGCTCCCCAGAACCTGTCTTGCTGCAGAGTTCGTACAGGTAGTCGTTAACGGCATGTTGCTGCTGGAGCAGCCTATCAAGCATATACAAGGTGGAGTTCTAGCATGTTGGGCTGTCACAAATCAGACGTCTGACGAGCAAGTGGTGTCGCCGCTGATCGTCAGCAAGGCAAGCCATGGCCGTGTAAGATCTAAAATGGCCAGAGATTATCCTGGCCTGCCGCAAGATGTCCTGGACCCCGGGGTATTTGGCAATGAATTGCTACACGACTAAGTTCAGGACCTGTGCCATGCATGGCACGTGTGTTATTTTGCCCTGTTTTAGTGCGCTCAGCAGATTGGCACTATTGTCGCACACCACTTTAACAACTGTCAAATTGAGTGGGGTTAGCCACTGATCAGCCTGTGACTGCAGAGCTAAAAAACAGTGCAGGACCGGTGTGGGCCTTGGCTTCCAGGCACAAGAGCCGCAGCACAGCATGGCAACGTCTCACCTGGCACGTCAAATAGATTCTGGGGAGCTTGGGGGGTGCAGGGGAAGAGGCAGTAGCAGTGGAAAAGGAGGAGTCAGACGAGGAGGAGACGGAGGATGGAGTAGTTGGAGGAGAAGAAGAAGCAGGCCTACATGCAATCCATGGCGGTAACACCAAATCCACACAGGTGCCACGAGTTGCATGCTTGACGGCCGTCAGAAGGTTCACCCAGTGGGCAGTAAAAGTTATATACCTTCCCTGCCCATGTTTGCTAGACCACTTGTCTATAGTCAGATGTATCTTGGCACTGCCACTGTGTGCCAGAGATTTATTCACTTGCCGCTGAACGTGGCCATATAGCTCTGGAATGCCCTTCTGTGAGAAATATTTCCCTACGTGGACTTTCCATTGCGGTGTGCCAATGGCCCAAAATTTTCTTAAGGCCTCCAAGTCCACCAGTTTATATGGTAGTAGTTGGGTAGTTGGCGGGCTTGCATTTCTGACAACCAAGCGGTCAGCTATTGGGCAAGAGGGTTATCCGAGGTCATCAACTTTTTCTGCTCGAACATTTGGGCCACGGAAGTCTGCCTTCTGCCAGATGAATGCAACAATGGTGGAAGGTTGAGTGGATGACAAATGGTAGGAGAGAGGAGAAGGAGAAGAGGCAGGAAGTGGAGCACCGGGAGTGTGGCTTTGTGGGTTCTGACGGTGTTACTCCCACTGGGCTCAGTGATGGGTAAAGGTGCTTTTTTAAGTCATCCCTAGGTGAGGGTTGGGCTTACCGCGACTTATGCATTGACTGCACAGGCTGCAGATGGCAACACTATTGTCAGCACCTAAAACGTCAAAAAAAGCCCACACTGCGGAGCCATGTGTTGGCGCCCTAGGAGCGCAAGATGTTACCGTGCATGGTGGATGGCTCGCTCCAGATACATTTACAGTCTGCTTTTTGCCTCAGGTGCACTGCGAGTTCTGCCTGCTTCTCCTCCTTCTCCTCCCTATCTGCTGCTCCGTCTCTCCCTCTGTACTCCCCTCCTCTTCCTCTCTTGTGGGCACCCACATGACATCCATCGTCACATCATCATTGTCACCTTCACCACCACTGACATTAGAGATCTCGGAGTAGGCAGCAACAGCAGGGACCACCCTCCTTGGACTGATCTGGGTACTGTCATCAGACCGCTGGGTGGCGGCCATTGCTACCTCCTCTTCCTCATCTGATGCCAAGAATGGCTGGGCATCGGTAAGGTCTGGGAATGGATGCGAAAGTGATTCCTCTGACTCCAGTGGAGGGGCTAAGGTGGTGGTGGTGCCTTTGGGGATGCACACAGCAGAGGGTGAGGAGGGTGCAGATACAGAGGATGAGGAGAATGCAGAAGCGAAAGGCTGAGTGAGCCACTCAACCAACTCTGGTGTGTCCTTTGACGTCATCGCACGCACCTTCTCCAACTTTCCACCTAGGCTCCGGCCTGGTGCACCTGTCCGACCCCTATCACCCCTGCGGAATGGCCTGCCTCTTCCTCTGCCTGTCATTTTCAAAATGACCCTGTGCCAAAGTCCCTAGAGAAGAGCAGTATTTGTGGAAGCAGGTATATCGCAGGCCTCAATCAGTATTTGGTAGAAGCAGGTATATCAAACCCTTTAATTAGTATATTGAAGAAGCAGGTGTATCCAGGCCTCAATCAGTATTTGGTGGAAGCAGGTATATGAATGCCTGTAACAGTATTTTCTGGAAGCAGGTGTATTGCAGTCCTCAATCAATATTTGGTGGAAGCAGGCATATCAATCCCCTTAATCACTATTTTGTGGAAGCAGGTATTTCGCATCCCTCAATCTGTATTTTGTGGAAGCAGTTATATAGAACCCCTTAATATTTGGTGGAAGCAGGTATATCGCACCCCTCGATTAGTATTTTGTGGAAGCAGGTATATAGATAGTGATGGAAAACATTGGCCGGGACGGCTCACGAACGCGATTCCGCTAACGATATGAAATGTTCGCAGACCGCAAGTTCGCGGCAGGCACCATTCACTTTAATGGCAGGTGAACCTGAAAAACCTTAAACTCATATTTGCAGCCACTAAATACTTACAAGAAGTGTACAAATCGTCCTACAACATGGACAGTGACATACCAGAGGGGGATCAATGGCAAAAATTCCCACAAAAATATGTATTTTAATCAGGGGCCATTTTTATGCTTCTTAAATTGAAACTCTCAGAAATGTGCCCTGCTGGAGCCTAGAAAATGTTTATTTTAGGCCACGGAAGTACAGGCCCCAAACATTAGGCATTCCCAGGACAGAAAACATCAAGTGATTATGTGGCTGGACGGTCATTAGATATCAATTTTACTGTAGGCCAGTGGAGTACAGGCTGCAAAAATTATTCATTCAATGTACAGAAAAGAACAAGCATTGTCTTCTTCTCATTGTCTGTCGCTAGTAGATGCCGAAGCATGGCAGGCAGTTTCCCACAGAAGTATCTTGCTGGATGAGCACCACTCTTGTATCACTCTTGACAGGATTCGGCTCCAGGTGTAGAGGAATAGTTATTTTGGAATGCTTTCTCCATTGCAACACCCTCCACGTCGTTGAATAAACCGAAGACTGGCTGATTCTCTCCTAAGATTTTTTTTTAATGTTATTATTAAATTTATTAAATTTATTTTATATATATTAGAAAATTCGGTGTCTCCATGATCAATCCTCAGCGTGGGAATCCCACACGGGTTCTACAGATTTCCAAAATAAAGTGGGGCGAATAGATAACTGATGATTGGGACACTCCATGATCTTCCCAGGAGCTGCTTTTTGAAGCCAGGGTTCATTTCTGAGACGTCTGTGTGTGAATCTGAAGACCATCGCCATCTCCGTGCACCACAGGATGTCCTCCTTCTCCTGTGTTAAGAACAATTAAATTTTTATTATAAAATGTATTAAACATTTTATTATAAACACACAGTGGCCCAATGACAAAGTCTGGAGGTAGCGGCAGCATCAGGAGGCCACAGAGTGGCACAATGACAGTGTAGAGGTGGCAGCAGTATGTGGAAGCCACCAAGTTGCACAATCACAGAGTATGTAGTTAGCAGCAGTATGTGGAGGGCAGCGAGTGGCCAAGTTACATTGTGTGGAGATGGCAGCATCAGCAGCAGCATGATACAACAGAGTGGCACTGTGACATAATGTGGACATGGCAGCACCAGGAGGCCACAGAGTAGCAAGGTGACATAGTGTGGACATGGCAGCATCATTGGGCATCAGAGTGGCAAGGTATCATAGTGTAGAGGTGGGTGGCAATACTAGTACTCGCTGAAGATGGTTGGTGAAAGAAAGAGCACTTGGCATCAGGTGGGTAACAGCATCAGAAAAGTATCTGAGGCAGGTAGCCAGAAGAAAACGGTCTCTTTTGTCAAAATGTTGTTGTGGCACCATGGATGATCTAGTCTGATGCATCAGGCATTGGTGTGTTGAAATCCTGGCTCATCCATTCCTGATTTATCTTGATGCAGTGTCCCTCTATGTGCTATATGTGGGCATTTTAAAACTCTTGCTAATAATGCGATTCGTTACCACAAAGTATTAGGAAATTCGCATTCATTCAGAATCGAATTTGTCCTGAAATTCGGAACGAATTCGACTTCATCAGCTTCGATTCGCTCATCTCTAATCACAACAGTTGCAATTGTTCCAATATCGTTTGTCCCTCTGTAGAGCTGCGGTATCTCAGCAGAACCGAACACAAATGCTGCCCAATACAAATGCTGCACAGTACAAATGCACTATATCTAAATTATATTATAGGTATATCACACCCCTGCCTCAATCAGTTTTTTGGGGGGTCAACTGGTAAATCATACCAGTAGAAATTATTTGTTTAAATTGTGTTTTTCACTCTGTGTAGGTGCGGTAATGCAGCAAAACCGCAGACAAATGCTGCACTACCTAAATGCACTATATAGAAAGAATATTATTGGTATATAACACCCCTGCTTCAATCAGTTTTTTTGGGGGGCAACTGATAAATCACACCAGCAGAAATTATTTGTTCCAATAGCATTTGGCACTCTGTGTGGTTGCAGTATCGCAGCAAAACCGCACACAACTGCTGCACAATACAATTGCACTATGTTATACTTTCTAGGTTAGAAAGTATGATATAAGTATATTACACCCCTCAGTATGTCACACCTATTGATAGCACACCTATACCAGTGTCACGGATGGTGTTACAGAAAACTAGAAGACACAAATGAAGATCCGACTGACTTGATCCAAAACTAAGGAACAGGAGGGTAAGCCCTGTAAGAGCCCTAGCTCTCTCCCTTACTGCTCAGCCTATGCAAAAATCTCAATGGTAGAAAATTGCATATCCTCGTTCCTCGACTGTATAACACCTGAACACCCTATAATAGTGAGGGGACACGACCACCGGCTCCCTACACTTAATACGGAGGGAGTCAGGGTCACCTAGGATCAAGCCCACAGGCAAACACACATTTTTCCAGTTTAGCGTACAGTTTATTCTCCCGCAGGATGAGCAAGACCTGACGTAGGTGGTCCTTATGAGTTTTGAAATCAGGAGAAAAAATCTAAATGTCATCTAGATACACTAGTACAAACTTCCCCATTAAATTATAAAAAATGCTGTTCACAAAATGCTGAAAGACGGCTGGAGCATCCATCAAACCAAAAGGCATAACCAAATTCTCAAAATGGCCCTCAGGGGTATTGAAGGCCGTCTTCCATTCGTCTCCTTCTCTGACCCTGACCAGGTTGTATGCCCCTCCAACTTGGAAACAAACAGGTCCGGGATCAGAGGAAGCGGATAAGGGTCACGAATTGTGATACTGTTCAGCTCCCTGAAATCTAGACATGGTCTTAAAGAACCATCTTTTTTCTTAACAAAGAAAAAACCAGCGGCAACAGGTGACTTCGAGGGTCGTATGTGTCCCTTTCTCAGACTCTCAGAGATATAAGCACGCATAGCGACCCTTTCAGGTTGGGAGAGATTGTATAAACGAGATTTAGGCAGCTTGGCGCCTGGGATGAGATTAATAGGGCAATCGTACTCCCTGTGAGGGGGCAACTCCTGAACACCACTCTCAGAAAACACATCCGAAAATTCTGAGAGAAAAGATGGTACAGTCTTAGTAGAAACCTCTGAAACAGATGTCGTGAGGCAATTCTCTCTGCAAAAATCACTTCAACCATTTATTTGCCTCACTTGCCAATCAATGGTGGGGTTATGTTTAGTGAGCCAGGGTAGCCCCAACATTAGAGGAGTAGGCAACCCGCTTAGAAGGAAACATGACACATCCTCAACATGAGTATCACTCACAATCAAACGGATATTGTGAACTATGCCCTTTGACGATTTCTGAGAAAGTGGAGCGGAATCAATAGCAAAAACAGGTATATCCTTTACCAAAGTGCATACCTGGAAACCATGTGTTATAGCAAATTGATTATCAATGAGATTGACAGCGTCTCCACTATCTACAAAAATCTCACAAAAAATGTTCTTGCTCTCTAGCACCTCCCTGGCAGGTAGGACAAAACGGGAACTACAAGCAAACGGAAAAACCTTCAATTTCCGCATCAACCTTGCCAATAGTAACAGATGGAACGTTTTTAGAGGATTTTTTTCTTTTTGTTTCTTTATTACTCTCAAAAAACTGCCTGAATCTCCTAGAGGGACAAACATTTGCAAAATGATTTATACCTCCACAACAGAAACAACCCCTCCTCTGAGAGCTAAATCTTCTATTGTCAGAGGCAAGCAAACCCAGCTGCATGGGATCCTGCTCAGAGGGGATTGAGAGCGACTGAGACCCCTGTGCACTGAATGAGACCGCCGCACTGTGCTTGGACTGAGTATGACAGGAAGGAGTGATCTCTCCTCTCTCTCTAAGACGCCTGTCAATACGAACGGCCCGAGACATGGCAGAGTCCAAGGAGGTAGGTCTCTCATGAAAGGCAAATGCATCTTTCAATCCCTCTGAAAGACCATGGCAAAATTGACTTCGGAGTGCAGCATCATTCCAACCAGTATCCGCTGCCCATCTCCGAAATTCTAAACAGTATATCTCTGCGGACTGTTTACCCTGGCATAAAAGACGTAGTCTAGACTCAGCCAGAGCAATACGATCCGGATCATCATATATCTGACCCAGGGCTAAAAAAAATTCATCCACTGAACAGAGGGGCCGTGCCCCCACTGGCAGCGAAAAGGCCCAAGACTGAGCGTTATCCCTGAGCAGCGAGATGATGATCCCTACCCTCCGCTCCTCATCACCAGAGGAATGGGGAAGTAAGCGAAAATGGAGTTTGCAAGCCTCTCTAAAATTAACAAAATTCTCACTACCCCCGGAGAACGTATCCGGAAGTGAGATTTTAGGCTCAGAACAAATTCCATGAACGCAAGCAGAAACGGTCACCTCAAACTGAGAGACAGTTTTCCGGAGATCTGCTACCTCTAGTGAAAGACCCTGCATGCGGTCAATCAAGGTTGAAACCGGATTCATGCTTAAGACGGTTTTGCCGGTTTATAATGTCACGGATGGTGTTACAGAAAACTAGAAGACACAAATGAAGATCCGACTGACTTGATCCAAAACTAAGGAACAGGAGGGTAAGCCCTGTAAGAGCCCTAGCTCTCTCCCTTACTGCTCAGCCTATGCAAAAATCTCAATGGTAGAAAATTGCATATCCTCGTTCCTCGACTGTATAACACCTGAACACCCTATAATAGTGAGGGGACACGACCACCGGCTCCCTACACTTAATACGGAGGGAGTCAGGGTCACCTAGGATCAAGCCCACAGGCAGAAATAAAGAAAACAGACTTATCTTGTGGATGCAGTAGTAACAGCTTCTAGCATCAGCACACTCCAGGAAGTTGTATAAACCGCAAAGTGATGCAGTATGGGAAGGGATTTAAAGGGATGCAATCAGTGCAACTACATGACAGCTGAGAGGCTAACGAGATGAGAAAACGAAAGCAAAACAAAAGGAACCTCAAGCAGGAGATTCTGTAGAACGTCTGTCAGAGCTTCTCAGATGTCTGGTGGTGACAACCAGTCCTTAAAAGGACTTTAGTGGCCCTATTAGCCAGCGTTTTGTGTACCTAACAGTCTGTCCCTGCTCCACACAGCAACCTCTACCTACACTGGCAAAAGACTGAATGTAAAATGGCACCCAGATCAGGTTTCTTTATAAGGTAAGGGGTATGTCTATGTGCTGAAACGTCTCAATTGGCTGTCCTGTACCACCTGATAGATGTGTCATGGGTCAAAGTTCTTCACAATGTAAAAGAATATGGCAGGCGCGAATATTGCAACGTTCGCCACAAAATGACCAATCAGTAATTTATGGAAGCAGGTGTATCGCAGGCCTCAATCAATATTTGGTGGAAGCAGGTATATCGCACCCCTCAATCTGTATTTTGTTGACGCAGGTATATCAAACCCCTTAATCAGTATTTTTAGGAAGCAGGTATATCGCACCCCTCAATCAGTATTTTGAGGAAGCAGGTGTATCGCAGGCCTCAATCAGTATTTTGTGGAAGCAGGTGTATCATAGGCCTCAATTAATATTTGGTGGAAGCAGGTATATAAATCCCCTTAATCATTATTTTGTGGAAGCAGGTGTATCGCAGACCTCAATCAATATTTGGTGCAAGCAGGTATATAAATCCTTTTAATCAGTATTTTGTTGAAGCAGGCATATCGCACCCCTCAATCAGTATTTTGTGGAGAGGCAGGTATATAGAACCCCTTAATCAATATTTGGTGGAAGCAGTATATCGCACCCCATAAGCTATATTTTGTGAAAGCAGGTATATCAATCCCCTTAATCAGTATTTTGTGGAAGCAGGTATATAGAACCCCTTAATCAATATTTGGAGGAAGCAGGTATATCGCTGCCTCAATCTGTATTTTGTAGAAGGAGGTATATCAGACCCCTTAATCAGTATATTGTGGAAGCAGGTATATTGCACCCCTCAATCAGTATTTTGTGGAAATAGGTATATAGAACCCCTTAATCAATATTTTGTGGATGTAGGTATTATGCACCCCTCAGTCTGTATTTTGTGGCAGCAGGTATATAGAACCCCTTATCAATATTTGGTGGAAGCAGGTATATCAAATCCCTTAATCAGTATTTTGTGGAAGCAGGTGTATCGTAGGCCTCAATCAATATTTGGTGGAAGCAGGTATATAAATTCCCTTAATCAGTATTTTGTGGAAGCAGGTATATCAATGCCCTTAATCAGTGTTTTGTGGCAGCAGGTATATAGAACCCCTTATCAATATTTGGTGGAAGCAGGTATATCAAACACCTCAATCAGTATTTTGTGGAAGCAGGTGTATGAAAGACCTCAATCAATATTTAGTGGTAGCATGTATATCAAACCCCTTATTCAGTATTTTGTGGAAGCAGATATATTGCACCCCTCAATCAGTATTTTGTGGAAGCAAGTATATCAGTCCCCTTAATCAGTATTTTGTGGAAGCAGGTATATAGAACCCATTAATCAATATTTGGTGGAAGCAGGTATAGCGCACTCCTCAATGTGTATTTTGTGGAAACAGGTATATCAAACCCCTTAATCAGTATTTTGCAGAAGCAGATATATTGCACCCCTCAATCAGTATTTTGTGGAACAGGTTTATCAAACCCCTTAATTAATATTTGCTGTAAGCAGGTATATCGCACCCCTCAACCAGTATTTTGCGTAAGCAGGTATATTGCAGGCCTTAATCAATATTTTTTGAAAGCAGGTATATCGCACCCCTCAATCAGTATTCTGTAGAAGCAGGTTTATCAAACCCCTAATCAGTATTTTGTGGAAGCAGATATATTGGATCCCTCAATCAGTTTTTTTGGGGGCGACAGGTATGTCACACCTGTTGCAATAGCGTTTGTCTCACTATATACCTGCAGTATCGCAGCAGAACCACACACAACTGCTGCACGATACAAATGTACTATATACTTTCTATGTTAGAAAGTATATTATAGGTATATCACACCCCTCAATAAGTTTTTTGGGGGGGCAACAGGTATATTACACCAGTTGCAATTAGTTATTCCAATAGCGTTTGTCCCTCTATGAAGCTGCGGTTTCACAGCAGAAACGCACGCTATTGCTGCACAATACAAATGCACTTTAATATACTTTCTATGTTAGAAAGTATATTATAAGTATATCACACCCCTCAGTATATCACAGCTATCGATAGCACACCTATACCAGTCCTTAACAGGACTTTTGTGGCCCTATTAGCTAGCATTTAGTGTCCCTAACAGTCTGTCCCTGCTCCACACAGCAACCTCTCCCTACACTGGCAAATCACAAAATGTAAAATGGCTGCCAGATCGGGTTCTGTTATAGGGTGAGGTTGTGTCCATGTGCTGAAACGTTTCAATTGGCTGTCCTGTCCCACCTGATAGATGTGTCATGGATCCACGTTCGGCGCAATGCAAAAGAATATGGCACATGTGAACATTGCCATATGTTCTCTTGTTCGGGGAATCGCAAACAAGCAAAGTTCGTCGCGAAAAGACCGCGAACCGCAATGCCATCTCTAGTCACAGATTTCTATCATTGATTTTGAGCCAAAACCAGTTGTCAGTCTAAATACAGAACAGGTGCATCTCTTTCCCTTACACCTTATGTCTGTGGAGGCTCAAATCCTTGTTTTGTATCACAATTACTGATGGAAATCACTGACCGAACACTGACATATGAATGAGGCTTTGGAGGAGAAAAATAGGGAAAAAATATTCATCACACCCTCCTGTCTCCATTAGCCTAAGATTAGACCCCCCAACCTCCATGAAACCCCCATCAGCCTCAGATCATACCCCCATCAGAAATCACAAAAAAATTAACTTACTTTGCTTGCTCCAGACGGCACTGCCACTCTCCAGATCCAGGACTCACCGCTCCCTGCTCCTTTTCCAGCCCATTTTGAACTGTGACCTTATGTCATACAGCATCAGGTCATAGTGCACACCTACGTGCACTACGTCCTGATGCTGTACACAGTCAGTAAACAATGCAGCGGGCCACCCGGAAGAAGACCGAGGGGGAAGCCAAAACATTGCTTCCCTCACCACTCCGTGCACCTATTGCACGCTGATGACCGCTTCCATAATGGAAGGAAAATGCATGAAAAATGCATGCATATAAAAAATGCATGAAAAACAACGCTACACACAGAGCATGTTGTGTGTTTTTTTTTTAAATGCCTCGGTTCAGAAAAACAGCAAAAGTGAAGAAAAACCACTATTAAAACACTGTTGTGCATGTTATATTTCAACATTGATTTACAGCTAATATCTTGTAGCAGCATTGACAGAAATGCAGGAAATAGCACCAGGGAAAGCCCTGCAAAAAATGCTGGAAAAATGTCAATGCAGTTTTAGTTTTTATTTAAGCCAAAATCAGAAATTCATCCAGCAGATGTCTAATGGGAAGTGATCTCTACAGGACAGAAAGTGTCAGCATATGGGCCTCAACTGGCCAGTGTGAAAACTCAATTTCAGACCTTTTTAGCTACAGTATATTATCTTGAAATGAGCGTATCAATTCTAAATGAATCTGTTTTGTTACAAATTTCACATAAATTCTTCTGCCAAATGAATCTAAAGCTTTGACGATTTGCTTTGGACAAATTGTGCAAAAAGGCCTCTGCCATTTTAATGTTTTGATAGGGAAACAGGGCAGGGAAGATGGAGACTTAAAATCACATGACTCTGGGAGGGAGCCGGCTTGTCAGGCAATCAGGTGGCAAGATGTCGGCTGGTCTTTCAGGTGCTGGGCTAGCTTAGAAGCACAGACACCATTGTCAGCTCAGCCAGCAATGTGAGAAGATGTGTGCCATGTGTCTAGCTGCTGTGGCAGACACTAATTCCAAACACTGGTCATCAATCTTAGGGTGTTGCAGAGATAGTTTAGGGATATATTTACCGGTACTTAGATAGATTGAATTAATAGGTAGAAAAGTAAGGGTTTTAAAGTGAGAGCATAGGGGAATTGTTCTCTATGAGTGTCCTTTACAGTGAGAGCAGCTGGAGTTGCAGTTCCTGCACAAATATAATTTTTTTCTGTACATGAGCAGCCAAAGTTTTTTTTTTTACCTCAAGCATCCACAGTTCATAAGAGTTTTACAGGCATATTCATAGCACCTCCAGCAGCATACTACCGGCATATGCTGGATATGCTGTGCAATCCATATTTCCAAAAAAAAAGCTGCAAATTTTGCATAGTTGTATCAATATAGCAGTTTAATACAATGCATTTTACTGCATCGGTACACCAGTTTAATTTAGCGAATTTCAGTGCATTAATATATCAGTTTAATTCAACATATTTTACTGCATCAAAATACCATTTTAATTCAGTGCATTTTACTGCATCAATATACATGTTTAATTAAGCATATTTTACTGCTTCAATATACTGTACCAGTTTAACTCAATGCATTTTAGTGCATTAATATACCAGTTTAATTCAGCTAATGTTACTACATCAATATGCCAGTTTAATTCAGCACATTTTATTACATCAATATACCAGTTCAATGCAATGCATTTTAGTGCCTCAATATGCCAATTTAATTCAATGCATTTTACTGCATCAATATACCAGTTTAATTCAGTATATTTTACTGCACCAATATACCAGTTTTATTCAACACATTTTACTGCATGAATATATTATTTTAAATTGTCAATACTAATGTGCAGTGTGTTCAATAATTAGGAGGGAAGTTTGATTGCATCAGTGTCAATTACAAAACAAACTAATGAAATTTTGCTACTGGTGAAAGTCCGATCTTTAAGAATGGTGCCCCTTAAGAAGCTGAGCAGGCACCATATTGGTCAGATGTCTGTTGTTTTACATATCAGACACCCGGAGAAAATGTCCATGGTCAGCGATAATGCTGATCATGGACATTTATTTATCAATTGGTGCCATGGCATCTGAGAGGTCTTTCCCAAGGCCTGAATGAGTTCCCCGTGCCAAGATCAAAGCATATGTTTGTTTGCTGTGGCAGCCTCAGGCCTTCTAAGTGCTCTGAGGTGTGCCACAGCCATGTTCCTATCAGGCTCCATAGTAACATAATGAATCTCCCATAGACTGCAATGATAATTCTTAGCAGTCTATGGGAGACGCAATCAGAGGATTGCATGTTCAAGTCTCCTAGGAGGACTTTAAAAAAGTGTAAACATTTTTTTGGGCAAATATTACAAAAATATAACCCCATATTAAAAATAACAAAACAGTTAAAATCAAAGGTATTGTCATGCTCCAACGTGCACCCATACCAATGACATATAAACATATTTATCACGTATAGCAAACAACGCAACGTAAAAAAATGGGAAAAGAAATCAAAATGTTCCAAAAGGTTTTGTCCTTTTACTTCCTCAAAAAATTGAATAAAAAGTACCGTATTTAGCCCTCACATAGCCATATAGTCTTAACTATAAAAAACTTAATTACTTGAGAAGCATCAGCGTTTTGACTGCCATGAGAAGGAAGTTCAGCAGAGGCGTGGAACCCGATGCACAGTTGTGTTGGTGCTGGTGTTAGTAGCAGTCGTGGCAATAATAGGGGCACTTATAGACATGGTGGTGGCAGTAGTAGTGGCACATGTAGACATGGTGGCAGTAGGGGCAGTGGTAAATATGGCAAATATAGAGGAGGGAATTTTGAGGGGGCAAGTTGCGAATGACAATATGTCACAATCTGATAAAAGTGGCAGTGAGGGTGAGGACTATGATGATGATTGTGTGTTGGATAGGATCTGGTAGCAGGATAGGGGTGCCTACTAGGGATGAGCGAACTCGAACTGTATAGTTCGGGTTCGTACCGAATTTTGGGGTGTCCGTGACACGGACCCGAACCCGGACATTTTCGTAAAAGTCCGGGTTCGGGTTCGGTGTTCGTCGCTTTCTTGGCGCTTTTGTGACGCTTTCTTGGCGCTTTTTGAAAGGCTGCAAAGCAGCCAATCAACAAGCGTCATACTACTTGCCCCAAGAGGCCATCACAGCCATGCCTACTATTGGCATGGCTGTGATTGGCCAGAGCACCATGTGACCCAGCCTCTATTTAAGCTGGAGTCACATAGCGCCGCCCGTCACTCTGCTCTGATTAGCGTAGGGAGAGGTTGCGGCTGCGACAGTAGGGCGAGATTAGGCAGATTAACTCCTCCAAAGGACTTGATTAACTGATCGATCTGCAGCTGTGGATCATTGAGCTGCTGATCCTCAATTGCTCACTGTTTTTAGGCTGCACAGACCGTTTGTCAGTCTCATTTTTCTGGGGTGATCGGCGGCCATTTTGTGTCTTGTGGTGCGCCAGCACAAGCTGCGACCAAGTGCATTTAACCCTCAATGGTGTGGTTGTTTTTTGGCTAAAGCCTACATCAGGGTGAAGCTGTCACACCAAGTGCATTTAACCAGCAATAGTCTGTTCATTTTTTGGCCATATACAAAATCAGGGGCAAGCTGCGCCTGTCACCAAGTGCATTTAACCCTCAATGGTGTGGTTGTTTTTTGGCTAAAGCCTACATCAGGGTGAAGCTGTCACACCAAGTGCATTTAACCAGCAATAGTCTGTTCATTTTTTGGCCATATACAAAATCAGGGGCAAGCTGCGCCTGTCACCAAGTGCATTTAACCCTCAATGGTGTGGTTGTTATTTGGCTAAAGCCTACATCAGGGTGAAGCTGTCACACCAAGTGCATTTAACCAGCAATAGTCTGTTCATTTTTTGGCCATATACAAAATCAGGGGCAAGCTGCGCCTGTCACCAAGTGCATTTAACCCTCAATGGTGTGGTTGTTATTTGGCTAAAGCCTACATCAGGGTGAAGCTGTCACACCAAGTGCATTTAACCAGCAATAGTCTGTTCATTTTTTGGCCATATCCCAGTCTAATTCTGTCACTAAATCCATACCGGTCACCCAGCGCCTAAATACTAGGCCTCAAATTTATATCCAGCTAAATCTGTCCCTAGTGCTGTAGCTGGGCGAGTTATTTAGTGTCCGTTCAAGCACATTTCTTGTTCTGGGTTGAAATACAATTCTCAATTTAGCAATTTCATAATTTAGTGGTTCCTGCTATATCAGAGCTCTTTGAAATCTATCCCAAAAAGGGTATATAATATTGAAGGTGCACATAGGGTCATTCAGAGTAACTTCACACACACCCGCTACTGTGTATTTCCAAGTCTAATTCTGTCACTAAATCCATACCGGTGACCCAGCGCCTAAATACTAGGCCTCAAATTTAATTCCCTCTAAATCTCTCGTTACCCACCGCTGTACTGTTGTTGCTGGGCAAGATATTTAGTGTCCGTCAAAGCACATTTTTTGTTCTGGGTTGAAGTACAATTCCCAATTTAGCAATTTCATAATTTAGTGGTTTCTGCTATATCAGAGCTATTTGAAATCTATCCCAAAAAGGGTATATAATATTGAAGGTGCACATAGGGTCATTCAGAATAACTTCACACACACCCGCTACTGTGTATTTCCAAGTCTAATTCTGTCACTAAACCCATACCTGTCACCCAGCGCCTAAATACTAGGCCTCAAATTTAAATCCCTCTAAATCTCTCGTTACCGTTGTCCTGTTGTAGCTGGGAAAGTTATTTAGTGCCCGTCAAAGCACATTTTTTGTTCTGGGTTGAAGTACAATTCCCAATTTAGCAATTTCATAATTTAGTGGTTCCTGCTATATCAGAGCTATTTGAAATCTATCCCAAAAAGGGTATATAATATTGAAGGTGCACATAGGGTCATTCAGAATAACTTCACACACACCCGCTACTGTGTATTTCCAAGTCTAATTCTGTCACTAAATCCATACCGGTGACCCAGCGCCTAAATACTAGGCCTCAAATTTAATTCCCTCTAAATCTCTCGTTACCCACCGCTGTACTGTTGTTGCTGGGCAAGATATTTAGTGTCCGTCAAAGCACATTTTTTGTTCTGGGTTGAAGTACAATTCCCAATTTAGCAATTTCATAATTTAGTGGTTTCTGCTATATCAGAGCTATTTGAAATCTATCCCTAAAAGGGTATATAATATTGAAGGTGCACATAGGGTCATTCAGAATAACTTCACACACACCCGCTACTGTGTATTTCCAAGTCTAATTCTGTCACTAAATCCATACCGGTGACCCAGCGCCTAAATACTAGGCCTCAAATTTAATTCCCTCTAAATCTCTCGTTACCCACCGGTGTACTGTTGTTGCTGGGCAAGATATTTAGTGTCCGTCAAAGCACATTTTTTGTTCTGGGTTGAAGTACAATTCCCAATTTAGCAATTTCATAATTTAGTGGTTTCTGCTATATCAGAGCTATTTGAAATCTATCCCTAAAAGGGTATATAATATTGAAGGTGCACATAGGGTCATTCAGAATAACTTCACACACACGCTTCTGTGCATTTCCAAGTCTAATTCTGTCACTAAATCCATACCGGTGACCCAGCGCCTAAATACTAGGCCTCAAATTTAAATCCCTCTAAATCTCTCGTTACCCACCACTGTACTGTTGTTGCTGGGCAAGATATTTAGTGTCCGTCAAAGCACATTTTTTGTTCTGGGTTGAAGTACAATTCCCAATTTAGCAATTTCATAATTTAGTGGTTTCTGCTATATCAGAGCTATTTGAAATCTATCCCTAAAAGGGTATATAATATTGAAGGTGCACATAGGGTCATTCAGAATAACTTCACACACACGCTTCTGTGCATTTCCAAGTCTAATTCTGTCACTAAATCCATACCGGTGACCCAGCGCCTAAATACTAGGCCTCAAATTTAAATCCCTCTAAATCTCTCGTTACCCACCGGTGTACTGTTGTTGCTGGGCAAGATATTTAGTGTCCGTCAAAGCACATTTTTTGTTCTGGGTTGAAGTACAATTCCCAATTTAGCAATTTCATAATTTAGTGGTTTCTGCTATATCAGAGCTATTTGAAATCTATCCCTAAAAGGGTATATAATATTGAAGGTGCACATAGGGTCATTCAGAATAACTTCACACACACGCTTCTGTGCATTTCCAAGTCTAATTCTGTCACTAAATCCATACCGGTGACCCAGCGCCTAAATACTAGGCCTCAAATTTAAATCCCTCTAAATCTCTCGTTACCCACCACTGTACTGTTGTTGCTGGGCAAGATATTTAGTGTCCGTCAAAGCACATTTTTTGTTCTGGGTTGAAGTACAATTCCCAATTTAGCAATTTCATAATTTAGTGGTTTCTGCTATATCAGAGCTATTTGAAATCTATCCCTAAAAGGGTATATAATATTGAAGGTGCACATAGGGTCATTCAGAATAACTTCACACACACGCTTCTGTGCATTTCCAAGTCTAATTCTGTCACTAAATCCATACCGGTGACCCAGCGCCTAAATACTAGGCCTCAAATTTAATTCCCTCTAAATCTCTCGTTACCCACCGCTGTACTGTTGTTGCTGGGCAAGATATTTAGTGTCCGTCAAAGCACATTTTTTGTTCTGGGTTGAAGTACAATTCCCAATTTAGCAATTTCATAATTTAGTGGTTTCTGCTATATCAGAGCTATTTGAAATCTATCCCTAAAAGGGTATATAATATTGAAGGTGCACATAGGGTCATTCAGAATAACTTCACACACACCCGCTACTGTGTATTTCCAAGTCTAATTCTGTCACTAAATCCATACCGGTGACCCAGCGCCTAAATACTAGGCCTCAAATTTAATTCCCTCTAAATCTCTCGTTACCCACCGGTGTACTGTTGTTGCTGGGCAAGATATTTAGTGTCCGTCAAAGCACATTTTTTGTTCTGGGTTGAAGTACAATTCCCAATTTAGCAATTTCATAATTTAGTGGTTTCTGCTATATCAGAGCTATTTGAAATCTATCCCTAAAAGGGTATATAATATTGAAGGTGCACATAGGGTCATTCAGAATAACTTCACACACACGCTTCTGTGCATTTCCAAGTCTAATTCTGTCACTAAATCCATACCGGTGACCCAGCGCCTAAATACTAGGCCTCAAATTTAAATCCCTCTAAATCTCTCGTTACCCACCACTGTACTGTTGTTGCTGGGCAAGATATTTAGTGTCCGTCAAAGCACATTTTTTGTTCTGGGTTGAAGTACAATTCCCAATTTAGCAATTTCATAATTTAGTGGTTTCTGCTATATCAGAGCTATTTGAAATCTATCCCTAAAAGGGTATATAATATTGAAGGTGCACATAGGGTCATTCAGAATAACTTCACACACACGCTTCTGTGCATTTCCAAGTCTAATTCTGTCACTAAATCCATACCGGTGACCCAGCGCCTAAATACTAGGCCTCAAATTTAAATCCCTCTAAATCTCTCGTTACCCACCGCTGTACTGTTGTTGCTGGGCAAGATATTTAGTGTCCGTCAAAGCACATTTTTTGTTCTGGGTTGAAGTACAATTCCCAATTTAGCAATTTCATAATTTAGTGGTTTCTGCTATATCAGAGCTATTTGAAATCTATCCCTAAAAGGGTATATAATATTGAAGGTGCACATAGGGTCATTCAGAATAACTTCACACACACGCTTCTGTGCATTTCCAAGTCTAATTCTGTCACTAAATCCATACCGGTGACCCAGCGCCTAAATACTAGGCCTCAAATTTAATTCCCTCTAAATCTCTCGTTACCCACCGCTGTACTGTTGTTGCTGGGCAAGATATTTAGTGTCCGTCAAAGCACATTTTTTGTTCTGGGTTGAAGTACAATTCCCAATTTAGCAATTTCATAATTTAGTGGTTTCTGCTATATCAGAGCTATTTGAAATCTATCCCTAAAAGGGTATATAATATTGAAGGTGCACATAGGGTCATTCAGAATAACTTCACACACACGCTTCTGTGCATTTCCAAGTCTAATTCTGTCACTAAATCCATACCGGTCACCCAGCGCCTAAATACTAGGCCTCAAATTTATATCCCGCTGATTTTGAATACAATACATTGGGCCAAATAATATATTTGTTGTTGTGGTGAACCATAACAATGAGAAAAACATCTAGTAAGGGACGCGGACGTGGACATGGTCGTGGTGGTGTTAGTGGACCCTCTGGTGCTGGGAGAGGACGTGGCCGTTCTGCCACATCCACACGTCCTAGTGTACCAACTACCTCAGGTCCCAGTAGCCGCCAGAATTTACAGCGATATATGGTGGGGCCCAATGCCGTTCTAAGGATGGTAAGGCCTGAGCAGGTACAGGCATTAGTCAATTGGGTGGCCGACAGTGGATCCAGCACGTTCACATTATCTCCCACCCAGTCTTCTGCAGAAAGCGCACAGATGGCGCCTGAAAACCAACCCCATCAGTCTGTCACATCACCCCCATGCATACCAGGGAAACTGTCTCAGCCTCAAGTTATGCAGCAGTCTCTTATGCTGTTTGAAGACTCCGCTGGCAGGGTTTCCCAAGGGCATCCACCTAGCCCTTCCCCAGCGGTGAAAGACATAGAATGCACTGACGCACAACCACTTATGTTTCCTGATGATGAGGACATGGGAATACCACCTCAGCATGTCTCTGATGATGACGAAACACAGGTGCCAACTGCTGCGTCTTTCTGCAGTGTGCAGACTGAACAGGAGGTCAGGGATCAAGACTGGGTGGAAGACGATGCAGGGGACGATGAGGTCCTAGACCCCACATGGAATGAAGGTCGTGCCACTGACTTTCACAGTTCGGAGGAAGAGGCAGTGGTGAGACCGAGCCAACAGCGTAGCAAAAGAGGGAGCAGTGGGCAAAAGCAGAACACCCGCCGCCAAGAGACTCCGCCTGCTACTGACCGCCGCCATCTGGGACCGAGCACCCCAAAGGCAGCTTCAAGGAGTTCCCTGGCATGGCACTTCTTCAAACAATGTGCTGACGACAAGACCCGAGTGGTTTGCACGCTGTGCCATCAGAGCCTGAAGCGAGGCATTAACGTTCTGAACCTGAGCACAACCTGCATGACCAGGCACCTGCATGCAAAGCATGAACTGCAGTGGAGTAAACACCTTAAAACCAAGGAAGTCACTCAGGCTCCCCCTGCTACCTCTTCTGCTGCTGCCGCCTCGGCCTATTCTGCTGCTGCCGCCTCGGCCTCTTCCTCCGCCTCTGGAGGAACGTTGGCACCTGCCGCCCAGCAAACAGGGGATGTACCACCAACACCACCACCACCACCTCCGTCACCAAGCGTCTCAACCATGTCACACGCCAGCGTTCAGCTCTCCATCTCACAAACATTTGATAGAAAGCGTAAATTCCCACCTAGCCACCCTCGATCCCTGGCCCTGAATGCCAGCATTTCTAAACTACTGGCCTATGAAATGCTGTCATTTAGGCTGGTGGACACAGACAGCTTCAAACAGCTCATGTCGCTTGCTGTCCCACAGTATGTTGTTCCCAGCCGGCACTACTTCTCCAAGAGAGCCGTGCCTTCCCTGCACAACCAAGTATCCGATAAAATCAAGTGTGCACTGCGCAACGCCATCTGTAGCAAGGTCCACCTAACCACAGATACGTGGACCAGTAAGCACGGCCAGGGACGCTATATCTCCCTAACTGCACACTGGGTAAATGTAGTGGCAGCTGGGCCCCAGGCGGAGAGCTGTTTGGCGCACGTCCTGCCGCCGCCAAGGATCGCAGGGCAACATTCTTTGCCTCCTGTTGCCACCTCCTCCTTCTCGGCTTCCTCCTCCTCTTCTTCCACCTGCTCATCCAGTCAGCCACACACCTTCACCACCAACTTCAGCACAGCCCGGGGTAAACGTCAGCAGGCCATTCTGAAACTCATATGTTTGGGGGACAGGCCCCACACCGCACAGGAGTTGTGGCGGGGTATTGAACAACAGACCGACGAGTGGTTGCTGCCGGTGAGCCTCAAGCCCGGCCTGGTGGTGTGTGATAATGGGCGAAATCTCGTTGCAGCTCTGGGACTAGCCAATTTGACGCACATCCCTTGCTTGGCGCATGTGCTGAATTTGGTGGTGCAGAAGTTCATTCACAACTACCCCGACATGTCAGAGCTGCTGCATAAAGTGCGGGCCGTCTGTTCGCGCTTCCGGCGTTCACATCCTGCCGCTGCTCGCCTGTCTGCGCTACAGCGTAACTTCGGCCTTCCCGCTCACCGCCTCATATGCGACGTGCCCACCAGGTGGAACTCCACCTTGCACATGCTGGACAGACTGTGCGAGCAGCAGCAGGCCATAGTGGAGTTTCAGCTGCAGCACGCACGGGTCAGTCGCACTACAGAACAGCACCACTTCACCACCAATGACTGGGCCTCCATGCGAGACCTGTGTGCCCTGTTGCGCTGTTTCGAGTACTCCACCAACATGGCCAGTGGCGATGACACCGTTATCAGCGTTACAATACCACTTCTATGTCTCCTTGAGAAAACACTTAGGGCGATGATGGAACAGGAGGTGGCCCAGGAGGAGGAGGAGGAGGATGAGGAAGAGGGGTCATTTTTAGCACTTTCAGGCCAGTCTCTTCGAAGTGACTCAGAGGGAGGTTTTTTGCAACAGCAGAGGCCAGGTACAAATGTGGCCAGCCAGGGCCCACTACTGGAGGACGAGGAGGACGAGGATGAGGAGGAGGTGGAGGAGGATGAGGATGAAGCATGGTCACAGCGGGGTGGCACCCAACGCAGCTCGGGTCCATCACTGGTGCGTGGCTGGGGGGAAAGGCAGGACGATGACGATACGCCTCCCACAGAGGACAGCTTGTCCTTACCCCTGGGCAGCCTGGCACACATGAGCGACTACATGCTGCAGTGCCTGCGCAACGACAGCAGAGTTGCCCACATTTTAACCTGTGCGGACTACTGGGTTGCCACCCTGCTGGATCCACGCTACAAAGACAATGTGCCCACCTTACTTCCTGCACTGGAGCGTGATAGGAAGATGCGCGAGTACAAGCGCACGTTGGTAGACGCGCTACTGAGAGCATTCCCAAATGTCACAGGGGAACAAGTGGAAGCCCAAGGCCAAGGCAGAGGAGGAGCAAGAGGTCGCCAAGGCAGCTGTGTCACGGCCAGCTCCTCTGAGGGCAGGGTTAGCATGGCAGAGATGTGGAAAACTTTTGTCAACACGCCACAGCTAACTGCACCACCACCTGATACGCAACGTGTTAGCAGGAGGCAACATTTCACTAACATGGTGGAACAGTACGTGTGCACACCCCTCCACGTACTGACTGATGGTTCGGCCCCATTCAACTTCTGGGTCTCTAAATTGTCCACGTGGCCAGAGCTAGCCTTTTATGCCTTGGAGGTGCTGGCCTGCCCGGCAGCCAGCGTTTTGTCTGAACGTGTATTCAGCACGGCAGGGGGCGTCATTACAGACAAACGCAGCCGCCTGTCTACAGCCAATGTGGACAAGCTGACGTTCATAAAAATGAACCAGGCATGGATCCCACAGGACCTGTCCGTCCCTTGTCCAGATTAGACATTAACTACCTCCCCATAACCATATATTATTGGACTCCAGGGCACTTCCTCATTCAATCCTATTTTTATTTTCATTTTACCATTATATTGCGATGCTACCCAAAGTTGAATGAACCTCTCCTCTGCCTGTGTGCTAGGCCTAAATATATGCCAATGGACTGTTGCAGTGGTGGCTGACATGAAGCCTGATTCTCTGCTATGACATGCAGACTAATTCTCTGCTGACATGAAGCCAGATTGTCTGTTACGGGACCTCTCTCCTCTGCCTGGGTGCTGGGCCTAAATTTATGACCATGGACTGTTGCAGTGGTGGCTGACGTGAAGCCTGATTCTCTGCTATGACATGCAGACTGATTCTCTGCTGACATGAAGCCAGATCGTCTGTTACGGGACCTCTCTGCTCTGCCTGTGTGCTAGGCCTAAATATATGCCAATGGACTGTTGCAGTGGTGGGTGACGTGAAGCCTCATTCTCTGCTATGACATGCAGACTGATTCTCTGCTGACATGAAGCCAGATTGTCTGTTACGGGACCTCTCTGCTCTGCCTGTGTGCTAGGCCTAAATATATGCCAATGGACTGTTGCAGTGGTGGGTGACGTGAAGCCTCATTCTCTGCTATGACATGCAGACTGATTCTCTGCTGTCATGAAGCCAGATTGTCTGTTACGGGACCTCTCTGCTCTGCCTGTGTGCTAGGCCTAAATATATGCCAATGGACTGTTGCAGTGGTGGGTGACGTGAAGCCTCATTCTCTGCTATGACATGCAGACTGATTCTCTGCTGTCATGAAGCCAGATTGTCTGTTACGGGACCTCTCTGCTCTGCCTGTGTGCTAGGCCTAAATATATGCCAATGGACTGTTGCAGTGGTGGGTGACGTGAAGCCTCATTCTCTGCTATGACATGCAGACTGATTCTCTGCTGACATGAAGCCAGATTGTCTGTTACGGGACCTCTCTGCTCTGCCTGTGTGCTAGGCCTAAATATATGCCAATGGACTGTTGCAGTGGTGGGTGACGTGAAGCCTCATTCTCTGCTATGACATGCAGACTGATTCTCTGCTGTCATGAAGCCAGATTGTCTGTTACGGGACCTCTCTGCTCTGCCTGTGTGCTAGGCCTAAATATATGCCAATGGACTGTTGCAGTGGTGGGTGACGTGAAGCCTCATTCTCTGCTATGACATGCAGACTGATTCTCTGCTGACATGAAGCCAGATTGTCTGTTACGGGACCTCTCTGCTCTGCCTGTGTGCTAGGCCTAAATATATGCCAATGGACTGTTGCAGTGGTGGGTGACGTGAAGCCTCATTCTCTGCTATGACATGCAGACTGATTCTCTGCTGTCATGAAGCCAGATTGTCTGTTACGGGACCTCTCTGCTCTGCCTGTGTGCTAGGCCTAAATATATGCCAATGGACTGTTGCAGTGGTGGGTGACGTGAAGCCTCATTCTCTGCTATGACATGCAGACTGATTCTCTGCTGACATGAAGCCAGATTGTCTGTTACGGGACCTCTCTGCTCTGCCTGTGTGCTAGGCCTAAATATATGCCAATGGACTGTTGCAGTGGTGGGTGACGTGAAGCCTCATTCTCTGCTATGACATGCAGACTGATTCTCTGCTGTCATGAAGCCAGATTGTCTGTTACGGGACCTCTCTGCTCTGCCTGTGTGCTAGGCCTAAATATATGCCAATGGACTGTTGCAGTGGTGGGTGACGTGAAGCCTCATTCTCTGCTATGACATGCAGACTGATTCTCTGCTGACATGAAGCCAGATTGTCTGTTACGGGACCTCTCTGCTCTGCCTGTGTGCTAGGCCTAAATATATGCCAATGGACTGTTGCAGTGGTGGGTGACGTGAAGCCTCATTCTCTGCTATGACATGCAGACTGATTCTCTGCTGACATGAAGCCAGATCCTCTGTTACGGGAGCTCTCTCCTCTGCCTGGGTGCTGGGCCTAAATTTATGACAATTGACTGTTGCAGTGGTGGGTGACGTGAAGCCTGATTCTCTGCTATGATATGAAGACTGATTCTCTGCTGACATGAAGCCAGATTGTCTGTTACGGGACCTTTCTCCTCTGCCTGGGTTCTGGGCCTAAATTTATGAAAATTGACTCTTACAGTGGTGGGTGACGTGAAGCCTGATTCTAGGCTATGATATGAAGACTGATTCTCTGCTGACATGAAGCCAGATTGTCTGTTACGGGACCTTTCTCCTCTGCCTGGGTTCTGGGCCTAAATTTATGAAAATTGACTCTTACAGTGGTGGGTGACGTGAAGCCTGATTCTCTGCTATGATATGAAGACTGATTCTCTGCTGACATGAAGCCAGATTCTCTGTTACGGGACCTCTCTCCTCTGCCTGGGTGCTGGGCCTAAATTTATGACAATGGACTGTTGCAGTGGTGGCTGACGTGAAGCCTGATTCTCTGCTATGACATGCAGACTGATTCTCTGCTGTCATGAAGCCAGATTGTCTGTTACGGGACCTCTCTGCTCTGCCTGTGTGCTAGGCCTAAATATATGCCAATGGACTGTTGCAGTGGTGGCTGACGTGAAGCCTCATTCTCTGCTATGACATGCAGACTAATTCTCTGCTGACATGAAGCCAGATTGTCTGTTACGGGACCTCTCTCCTCTGCCTGGGTGCTGGGCCTAAATTTATGACAATGGACTGTTGCAGTGGTGGCTGACGTGAAGCCTGATTCTCTGCTATGACATGCAGACTAATTCTCTGCTGACATGAAGCCAGATTGTCTGTTACGGGACCTCTCTCCTCTGCCTGGGTGCTGGGCCTAAATATATGCCAATGGACTGTTGCAGTGGTGGCTGACGTGAAGCCTCATTCTCTGCTATGACATGCAGACTAATTCTCTGCTGTCATGAAGCCAGATTGTCTGTTACGGGACCTCTCTGCTCTGCCTGTGTGCTAGGCCTAAATATATGCCAATGGACTGTTGCAGTGGTGGGTGACGTGAAGCCTGATTCTCTGCTATGACATGCAGACTGATTCTCTGCTGACATGAAGCCAGATTGTCTGTTACGGGACCTCTCTGCTCTGCCTGTGTGCTAGGCCTAAATATATGCCAATGGACTGTTGCAGTGGTGGGTGACGTGAAGCCTCATTCTCTGCTATGACATGCAGACTGATTCTCTGCTGACATGAAGCCAGATTCTCTGTTACGGGACCTCTCTCCTCTGCCTGTGTGTGTGCTGGGCCTAAATATATGCCAATGGACTGTTGCAGTGGTGGCTGACGTGAAGCCTCATTCTCTGCTATGACATGCAGACTAATTCTCTGCTGACATGAAGACAGATTCTCTGTTACGGGACCTCCCTCCTCTGCCTGGGTGCTGGGCCTAAATATATGCCAATGGACTGTTGCAGTGGTGGCTGACGTGAAGCCTCATTCTCTGCTATGACATGCAGACTGATTCTCTGCTGACATGAAGCCAGATTCTCTGTTACGGGACCTCTCTCCTCTGCCTGTGTGTGTGCTGGGCCTAAATATATGCCAATGGACTGTTGCAGTGGTGGCTGACGTGAAGCCTCATTCTCTGCTATGACATGCAGACTGATTCTCTGCTGACATGAAGCCAGATTCTCTGTTACGGGACCTCTCTCCTCTGCCTGTGTGTGTGCTGGGCCTAAATATATGCCAATGGACTGTTGCAGTGGTGGCTGACGTGAAGCCTCATTCTCTGCTATGACATGCAGACTAATTCTCTGCTGACATGAAGACAGATTCTCTGTTACGGGACCTCCCTCCTCTGCCTGGGTGCTGGGCCTAAATATATGCCAATGGACTGTTGCAGTGGTGGCTGACGTGAAGCCTCATTCTCTGCTATGACATGCAGACTAATTCTCTGCTGACATGAAGACAGATTCTCTGTTACGGGACCTCTCTCCTCTGCCTGGGTGCCGGGGCCTAAATATCTGAGAATGGACTGTTCCAGTGGTGGGTGACGGGAAGCCAGATTCTCTGCTATGGAACCTCTCTCCAATTGATTTTGGTTAATTTTTATTTATTTAATTTTTATTTTAATTAATTTCCCTATCCACATTTGTTTGCAGGGGATTTACCTACATGTTGCTGCCTTTTGCAGCCCTCTAGCTCTTTCCTGGGCTGTTTTACAGCCTTTTTAGTGCCGAAAAGTTCGGGTCCCCATTGACTTCAATGGGGTTCGGGTTCGGGACGAAGTTCGGATCGGGTTCGGATCCCGAACCCGAACATTTCCGGGATGTTCGGCCGAACTTCTCGAACCCGAACATCCAGGTGTTCGCTCAACTCTAGTGCCTACGAGGAAATGTCGTGCAGTTCTGCGTCTTCACCCAAATTTAGTTCTGTTCTATAGCATTATTACTTCTGACCAGCAGTCTGTAAAAATTGTCCCGTTCCCCAAATATCGCACAGTTCTGCGCCTTCATCGAAATTTTATTCTGCTGTATTCATACTTCTAGACACATGTCCTTCAAAATTGTCCCATTTAGTAAGTGACATGTAATTCCACACCGTCACCAAAATTAAGTCACCACTCTCCCACTGTCTCTGCTACAAGTAGCAGAAACAACTGCAGTCAGTTTAGTATGCTACATAATAGAACAGTTCTTTTCAACTGCCACCCCAAACTGAAACACATCAGTAAACGGACATGCACTTTCTAAACAACTAGGCTCAGTTAACAGTACCCAGACTGTGCCCTTTCTCCTGCACATGTCCTGTTCTCAACCCCATGGACTTCTGGGGAGGCAGATTGGAACAGTGCCAGGAACTGGCCCATTTTGCTATCACTGTACTGTTTTGTTCAGCATCCAACATATTGTTAGGGAGAGTATCCAGCAAGGCAGGTGGCTTTGAAACCCAAATCTAATTCTGCTGTGCATTAGTACTTCTGGCCAGCTGTCTGTTAAAATTCTTATTTTCGAAATGTCGTGCAGTTCCACACCTTCACCCAAGTTTTATTCTGCTCAAGAGACCAAAATTATCCAAGTGTCCAAAACGTTACCTTTGTCGAAAAAAATCAGGAACATGGATCAGTGAGGATTTCCACACATCTCTGGCTAATGACAATGAATTGATCTGCCATTGCTGGTCCAATTGTGCAGCTGCCGCTGTCTGCCTTTTCATTGTCTTTGAAACTGTACTGTAGCGTCTACTGGTTCAGCTGCTATAACCCCTGGTGACAATTCTACTACCCCCAAACAGCTACACATAACCTGCCTTGTTCATGAGGTTCCACACTGCACTGCTGCTACTCCGAGATAATTTAAAAGAAAATCACAACACATTTGAAAATGCAGTTTGTATTTAAACAAAAATGTGTTTCCGCATATATATATATATGTTAGTGTCATTCTGACATTATTTACTACTGCTGTCTCATCGTGTTAAGGGGGGGGGGGGGGGGGCAGAGAGAGAGAGAAAATTTGAAAGAAAAAAAAGAGAGAGAAAGACAAGAATGAAAAAATTCCTAAGAGACCTCTGAATGCCATACACCAATTTTCAGGGCAATTGAAGCACTTTTGATTCAAGTAGAATCAATTTGGACCCAAATCCAATTTTTTTACCGGTTCGTTTCATTTAGACCCAAAATGAAGTAAAAAAATATACATATTTCTGATTACTGGTGTTGATCGAGCACCAAAGTGCTTGTGTACTCTGGCCAAACACATTGGTATGCTTGTGTGCTTTGCCAAGCACCCGAGCACAATGGAAGTCAATGGGAGAACCTGGTTCACAAAAAAAGGTTAGAAATTGATGGAAACCCATCAAACTGGTTAGGAAACAGCATTAAGAGGATAGCTGGAAAAACCATTTGCATGGAAAATTTGAGATCTACACTACTCATGAACAGCGCCATCTATTGGTTTCATAGTCTTATGACAAGAGTAATAGTCTTGTCATAAGACTATGAAACTAATAGATGGCGCTGTTCATGAGTTATGAACAGCGCAATCTATTGGTTTCATAGTCTTATGACAAGATTATTAAGTGTAGCCTTTTGCATGGAAAATTTGCAATAAAAATTTGCGATTAGAATATTCGCAATCTACATGACTCATGAACAGCGCCATCTATTGGTTTCATAGTCTTATGAGTTCATGAGTAGTTACAAGCAGAGAAATAGTCCTCAGATACACCCTAGCAAGCTTATATTACCACAGATAAAGTGCTAAATGAATGATAGCAGTAATCCGATATACACCTCAGTGTTAGTTCAGGCTATTATAGGCTGTGTCCTACATGGTGTGTGGACTCTGTTGAGCAGTGTGCCCCACTTACTAGCACCCCAACAAGATGAACAGCGCTATCTATTTGTTTCATGGTCTTATGACAAGAGTAATAGTTTTGTCATAAGACTATTAAACTAATAGATGGCGCTGTTCATGAGTAGTGTAGATCGTGAATATTCTAATGGCAAATTTTTATCGTGAATTTTCCATGCAAAAGACTACACTAATAGTCTTGTCATAAGACTATGAAACCGATAAATGGCACTGTTCATGACTCATGAACAGCGCCATCTATTGGTTTCATAGTCTTTTGACAAGACTATTACTCTTGTCATAAGACTATGAAACTAATAGATGGCGCTGTTCATGAGTAGTGTAGATTGCGAATTTTCCATGCAAATGGTTTTTCAGCTGAAAAACAAGGCAGATTCTACTCATTTGCATGTCTTTCCCATATGCCCATGTTTATGCAAATTCATTTTTACATGACAAAACTGTATAGAAAGGTTATTGAATATTATGTTAGGACAATCAGGAAACTTTTATCTCTCTAATGATATTGATCTAGGTGCGCAGGTCCACCCAAGCCATTCAACAGATCTGAAGTAACTTTGAGGCTTACTGGCTCTCAGTCAGATGACAGCTGGTTTGGAATGTCTCATAGTGCACAAGGCTGCCATTTTTAGGTATACTGGCTAAGCCTGTCATTTGTTTCATGGATAGATTGATGGCTTACATATACCTGGCTTTTGGCATATAGCCTTTGTGTGGTTGTCTATTGTATGTTGTAGATAATAGGAGTCCAAGATGCATCCAGCCATCCTCTTATTGCTGTTTCCAAACCATTTTGATGGCGTTTGCATCAATTTCTAATCTTCTTTTGTAAACCAGACACCTTCTTTTCTTCAGAGCAGGGGGTGCCTGGTTTGATGCTCGGGTCTCCCTTTGACTTTCATTGTAATAAATTGTACTCGAGCACCCGAAGTATTCAGCCGAGCATAGCGATGCTCGAGCCGAACAGCAGTTCAGCCGAGCATGCTCGCTCAACACTACTGATTACATCATTTGAAACAATGTGAAATATCAACTTTCAGCTTTAAGGGGATTTAATGGGATTTCCAAGAGAAGACATTTATTACCTTTCAATTAGAACATAGAATCCTCCATTTTTCCTTAATGCACAACCACAGTGAAGAGGAATGTGAGTGGAACCTCAATCTAGCATCCATGCTGCTATTTTTTTTAAACTCTATGTGAGCTCATTGGAAATGTGTGGCTGTGCAATAGCGTAGGCAATTAAATCTGACTGGAATGTTAGAGAAGCCACTTATGTAAGAATGTGCAATTTTCTGCAATGCAGGAGCCACTAGGCACATTAACATGCACATCCTTCTATTCAAAATACAGAAGGAGAAACAGAGGATTTGGGACTCCCATCAATCATCTATTTACCATCTATCCTTTGGCTATAGAGATAAATGGTCTTTCTTTAATACATGGTGTAGGCGTTTTTTCAATCACTCTTTAAAAAAAGAGCACACTGATAAGTTTTAAAACACCAAAAGGGATGGAAAACCACAGAAAATAGCTGATCTGGATGAAAAAAGAATTACATCCCTGGTGACCCTTTTCACAACAGTTGGCCTGTCAAGAACACCCTACAGGAGGTAGGTGTATCTGTGTCAAAATAAACAATAAGAAAGGGCACCTCCAAGTAAATACAGAGGATTTACCATGATATGTAAACTATTGGTAAGCCTGGAAATAGGATGAGCAGATGAGTGAAAAAGGTTGAAAAATGCAAGACTGAACAGATCTGGAATAACAAACTGGGGCAGATTTTTTTGTCTGAAAGAAAAAACTTCTTTGTTTCCCATAAGAACCAATCATAGCATAGATTTTATTTTTTAAGAAAATATGAAATGAAAGATCTGCTATGATTTTTTTTTTATTTATTTTTTTACAATGGGTCCTATGAACCTTGATCAGTGATGCACTTCATGATCTTTTCTGAATATATGTCAAACATAGGATAAAAATGTGATGTGAAAAATTTCTATATATAATTATATACCTCAAACCTTTTAGTCTTATGTGTTAAGTTTATAAATTTGCACTGCAAACTGTGCCAATGTTGCTCAGTACTGAAATATGATTACAGTAGATAAGAGAGTCCCAATACATGCAGTGGTCAATGCCTATTACTGCTCAGCCACGGCTCTATACTTTGTATTCTGTATTTTGATATCTATCTGTATTTCACTCCTTCTATTCACTGTACAATCCACCTCCACGCAGGCTAAACTTCTCACACTCCCTCTGGCTCTTAAATTACCAATGCACACTGACTCTTATCTTTCACTCAAAGGCTGGCCACCCTGGGGTACATAAGGCACCCTTTGGAAAGTGTCTAAGGAATAAGTTCTAGTTCTCTAGTTTCCTTCTGTTCTTGTTCATCTGCCAATAGACTGACTTTCAGATTTGACCCTTACCTAAAGGTCTCTTCCTGATTTCTGTACTGACTCTGAGTTGCCCGTCTTTACCATTGGACTGATTTTGAATTATACTGCCAGATCCATATCCATGCATTGGGGTTAAAGGGAATCTTTCAGCTAGAGAACACCCCACAAACTAGAGTAAGCAGTGTATGGTATAAGTGCCACTGATGAAGATTATGTCATTTAGATCCTCATACTCACCTGTATTCTGACACTATGTGCCCACAAAGCAGCAGCAAAATGCATTGAGAGGACTCCTCTTTGAGACCTCTCCATTTGGTGCATGAGCACAAGTCACCTCAATACATTTTACTGTTGGTTTGTGGAAGTAGTATCAAGTGAGTATGAAGATACAAATTACATAAATGGACTCTGTGTCACACTACTGAAGACTAGGGGGAATGCTTAGATAATGCCCTTAGGAATAGCCCCAAGCCAAATCTATTAAAGTGACACAGTGGATCTATACCTGCTTTGTAACAGTAATAGATCACAGAATATTGGCCATAATATTTTCCAGGGGCTACTCTATAAAGAGAGCATATGTGATCAGTATATATAATTGAGGTGAGGTTCTAGAATTGACTAACCACCTTTAACTCCTTCCTGGTTTCACTAATGGTGTGACAGAGAATGTTAAGTGAATTATTTCTGCTGTGCTAGCATTTTTCATAGAGAGAAAATTAAATATGCAATACAGCAACTAGTTTACGTTGATCGACCATTTCACGCCCAGCGCTGTACATGTACGGTGCTGGGTGGGTGTTTAAAGATGGCGCCCCCTCTTGCCGGCTACGGGCGCCATAACCGCGGATGGCTGCCTGCTTCCTATAGCAGATACCCAGGGCTAATGTCCGCAACCGGCAATAATGCAGATCGCGGACATTTAACCCCTCAGATGCCATGGTTAATCCTGACCATGGCATCTGAATGCCTTGAAAACTAAAGTGTGCACTTTCGGTTGTGCTCCAGCTCCCTTGTGTGGCGATCGGAGGAGCCGGAGCATGTATGCAGCAGCCCCTGTCTTTATGAATGACAGGAGGCTGCTGCATAGTATTTCCTATAGAGACCTTGCCTGTAATAGTGCTCCATAGGAAACTAGTAAAATCATCATAGATTCCAATGCAAGTTCATTGGAATCTATGATAATAACAATCAGATGATTGATTGTTATAGTTCCCTATCGGAACTATAAAAAAAAGTGCAAAAAAAAAGTTTATAAAAAAACCATAAAAATTCAAATCACCCCCCTTTTCCCAAAATAAAAATAAAAGAATACACATCATGGGTGTCTCAATGTGTGAAAATACCCATAGTATAAAAATATAAAAATATATTCCCCATACGGCAAACAGCAAAACGGAAAAAAGCGTCCAAATGGCCGATTTGCTGTTTTTGGTCGCTTCATTTTCTACAAAAAAATAAATAAAAAGTGATCAAAAAGTCATACACACCCCAGAATGGTATCAATGAAAAGTTCAGATCGCCCTGCAAAAAATTAGCCCCTATACAGATCCGTAAACATAATTACAAAAAAGTTATAGGGGTCAAAATATGGCGACAAAAAAATAAAACTGATTCAATTTTTTTATCACTATCAAAATGCAAGAAAAACTTTGCATATAAGGTATCGTCAGATTCGTACTGACCTGTAGAATAAAAGTAACTGGTGAGTTTTATCACACATCGAACGTAGTAAATAAAAAAAACGTAAAACTGCGTTGGAATTGCTTTTTCTTTTGCAATTTCACCCCATTTGGAAAAAAAATTCACTCTTCCCACTACATGATATGCAATAGTAAATGATGGCATTGGAAAATACAACTTGTCCCGCAAAAAACAAGCCCTCATATGGCTATGTTAACAGGCAAATAAAAAAGATATGGCTCTGGGAAGGCAGGGCTTTTCAGAAAGTACTACCTCTTCCATGCTTAGTCTTTGAAATGTAATATGATAGTTGTTAAATGGACATTTAGTTGTGCTAAAGGGAAGGTCTTGCTTGAAGGTAACCTGTAATCTCCCCTGGGGGCACAGACGTAGCACTACTCACCATGCTGCTGCCTCGATGCTTCTGCCTAGTACTCCAGCCTCTGTTGACTCCAAATTCTTCCACAGCCAATGGCTAGGGTTCCCTGGGTATTTAAGATGCCCTCTTCATGCAGAAGAGAAAAAAAAAACTCAGCTCACATAGTGTTTCACCTGGATGCAAGGGGGGGGGGGGGGGAGCTGGTGTGAACAACGCTCATCTTGTAATGTTGTGCTATACAGGCATAACTCTGATCATTGCATAAATGGTGAACTATCCACAGCTGCAGCCAGGCACAAAAGCATGAAATCTAACAATCCCTGCTGTGTATTAGCAAAAAATAAAAACAAAAAGGACTATCGCCACTGAGGACATTTAGAGAAGTAAAATCACTAATTTATTGGTGGATTGGTAGAATAATGGCCAAATCTTATTATTCTATCATTCTTTTTTTTGTTATCCTCCAATAAATCAGTGATTTTACTGCTCTATATGTCCTCAGTGGCACTAGCCATTTTTGTTTTTATTTCCTTCTCTCCATGAAGAAGGTGCCTGAATGTTAAGGTTCTTGGTAATAAGAAAAGATGTTGAAGTCTAGTACCTGTTTAGTCCAATGCTAAAGTCTAGTCCAGTTTCAGTTCTGTTCATGTCCCAGGAGTTAGTGGTGCAGTTGCTTCCTTGCAGCGAAGGCCAGATCCCTGTACAAAGGTTAAAGGGTGAATACCAGGGAAGCGCCTGAATAATATGTCGAAATGTGACATGTAAACTTGTCTCACAAAAAACAAGTTCTCAATCAATTTGTTTGACCTTAAAATTATTTTAGTTTTTTATATTTACAAACTGTGTGTCTCTCATATAATGTTTCGTTATGCATGGCCATGCATGCTGATCACCTACATATGCAAAAGTATATTTAAAAGCCACACAATCCCCAAATATGACATTAAGGATTATACCGCTTGCCTCTCAAAAATATGAATTTAACATTCCTTGATGGTTTATATTCAAATCTTGTTTTTAAAGGGGCTTTAACAAGTTTTCAAGAAATCCCCTATGCCTAGGATACAGGAGAACTAATTGATTGGTGTGGGTCTGACTGCTGAGACCCCCACTGATCCTAAGAACAGGGTTCCTGTTGCCCCAACCTATTGGAGCTGCAGGCTGTACATGTTCCCTGCAACTCCATTCATAATCTATGGGACTGCCAAAGATAGCTCAGTACAGTGCTTGACTTTTCCTGGTGGTCCCATAGAGAGTGAATGCAGTGGCAGGACGCATGTACTGTCTGCCACTCCATCAGGGTGGGGGAACAGGGCCTCTGTTCTCATATGTTTCGGTCCCAGCAGTTAGACTCACACCAATCAGTTAGTTATTCCCTATCCTGTGGATAGGCAATAACTTGAAAACTTTGCACAACCCGTTTAGTAGGAATATTTTTCAGTGTATGTCTTGTTAACTATTATGTGTTGCAAGCATATTGCATTTTGAAATAGGACTACGACAGAGTTAACAGTAAAACCAATCTGAAATCAGATGTGTCTTTGGATCATTGTAATTGAAACCACATTTTGGTATTTAAATACCAAATAACCTGCTGATTATTATGCATAGTTTTCTGTCCCTGTAAGAAAAACACAATGTCGCAGTCATGCTGTGCTCTCTAAAGCTAGATTTCCTTGTTTATATTAGCATCAGTAAACACATCCTAAGAAGCTCAGGCTTTGAACATGGGTTCCATATTGTTACTTTGGAATTTTGGCTTAAAAGAATATGGATGCCAAGATATTCACCGCATGCTATTTTTATTTGTAGTTAGGCTGTTTCCAACAGGACCAAAGATTGTCTGCATTTGTAGATACCAAACTAGTTTATGTCTCTAACTGTAAAACATTACCAGTTATGGAAAGATTTCTCTAAATTGCATTATGTCTCATCTATTCATCAAAAGCAGTGTTGGGAAGTGGCTAAAGTTTATGATGGGGTGACGTATTCATGCAGTTATATAACAAATTCTGCACAGGAAACCTTTGCTGAAGCAGATGCCTATTGACATCAAACAAATTAAGTGATATGATTTTAGAACAGTTCTGATGAGGACATTGATTGCACTCACAAAATGTACCTATAAAAATATCAGACAAGGTCAGAAAAAAAACAGGGAGGTTTATTATTAGGTCATAAGAGTAGAAGGGCTACTGTACATAAAGTATTCAACAGAGAATGGGATCAATAAAAAATGTTTTCTGAACACAGAAAATGCACCAAAAAATCATTAAACATCTAAACATTTCCTCCTTTCATATCTTCCTTCCCTTTGCTATTATTTTGTTATTTCTTATTATAATTATCATATTATAATTATATGAGAGAGAGAGAGAGAGAGAGAGAGAAAATGAAAAGATGACAGCACTGGATAAAAGTAGAAAAAGTAATAACAGAGGTGTAGGCCAAATTGGACTAGGACTAGCGTCCAAATATATAAAAAAAAAAAATTATCAGCAGCACTCTCATCAAATAAAAGTAAGAGAAAAATGTATTCACCTATGTGGACACGACGTTTCGGCTCAAACACTAGAGCCTTTCTCAAGGCTTGAAAAATGCTCCAGTGTTTGAGCCGAAAAGTCACGTCCACATAGGTGAATACATTTTTCTCTTACTTTTATTTGATGAGAGTGCCACAGATTTTTTCTTTCAAGAGCGAGAGAGGGTAATCTCCTCAATGTGTCAGTATGCTTTTTATATAGATAGGGGCATACAACATTCTGGAATGTCTTTTATAGAATTGTATGATATTTTCCATGACACCAGTTAAATGATAAAAACAACAGAAATGACATCCCTAGTCAACAAATGGAGATATTTCTTGAGTCTACATAATATTTTAGTGACTGAAGCATCACTCTACTACCTATGGGAGGTATAAAAAGCAGAATCAAGTATGGTATAGATCAGGGGTGCACAACCTGCGCCCCAGGGGTCACATGCGGCCCTTGATACCATTCTGTGCAGCCCCCAACCATCTGGTAATAGACATGTATGCTTATGTCTTGTGCCTCCCATTAGATGGGAGTACTAGAAGTGTAACTAGACATTTATGATATATACTTTGTTCATTATGCCATAAATCTAGTATTTTAGTTGGTAATACCCCTTTAAGTTTTATTTTTGGCCCTTGGAATTGCTTCAGGCTGACAATGTGGCCCCCAACCAGAAAAGGTTGTGCACCCCTGTTATAGATACTGTGAGGCACTGTATTTGTCAACAGTGCTGTAGTATGCCTGAGTTACAGAAAATTGTGGAAATTGATTGGAATTTATCAAAGTGGCAACATGATATAATCTACCTGGCTCGACTCACTAGGTATATTAGACATAGTTGACGTACTGTGCATTGTCATACTGTAAATCGTTAGACACTTGAGATGAAGTCCAATAGCTGTCTGGAACACATAATAAATTAGGCACAAGCTGTGGAATTACATTTATATTTTAGCATTATATTACTTAAAAAGTTCAAAATAGTTTATGTTCAAAATAAGTCATTTTGATCTTTATGTTTCATACAAAAACATGACAATAAGTAGACTTTCATTCATTATATGAAATTATGCTATTATGCTAATGATACTGTATATCTTTTTAATAAATGTCTTGTAAATGTAATTTACTACTCAGTATCTCTCATTTCTGGTATATGTGTGTGTCTATTTTAGGTGGCTAGGTGGATGTTTTTTTCAAATAATTGGACTAATATTGTCTCACAGAATTATTTGATTCCAAAGTTTCCTTTCTTCTTCATATTCAGTCCATTACCAAATCATGTCAGATTAAAGAGGCCTTTGAAATGTCATTGCTTTGTCATTGCTGCAGGACAGCAAAAAGACCGTGGGAGAGCACTGGAGCAGCTTCTAAAGTTAAAAGAGGGCATTTAAAAATAATATAGGATTTTTGTTTTTGGCACCATAACGATTTAAGGCTAGATCTACATGACTACATTTGTCGCGCAACATTTTGTTGCACCAATGTCACGCAACAATTTTTATAATGGCAGTCTATGGTGTCGCACTGCAACATGCAACATGCTGCAACTGCGACACAACAGTCGCAGAAAATCCATTCGAGATGGATTTTTCTGCGACTGTTGCGTCGCAGCATGTCGCATTTTGCAGTGCGACACCATAGACTGCCATTATAAAAATTGTCGCGCAACATTGGTGCAACAAAATGTTGCAGTTTAGTCGCGCGACTTATTGTTACGCGACAAATGTTGTCGTGTAGACCTAGCCTAATATGTTAAAAAATAAACACATATTTGAAGTCTCTATGCACCGGAGAATTAATGATTTAATTTTGGGGAAATATTATTTATTAAAGAAACTACATTCATACAAAAAAATTACAAATGGAGAATAATGTGTTTTTCAACTGTTTCTGTCCATTTCCCCCCTCAATAACACATTCAATATTAATTGAAATCAGTTGTAACTTTAAATAATAAAAAAAGCCCTGTTTGTCACCTAAAAATAAAGTCACAAATTAGAAAAAAATCACCTTTTAGGATGCAGCAATTCCAAAAGGTGAAATTTTGCACTGTGCATGAAGTCCCAGACATCCCTGGTCATGAAAGGACTGATTTACATACCCTGATTACTGGGTTTGCACACTTATTCACACAGTAAAGATACCTTAGTCAAGGAAGGAATAAACAATGAATACTGCATAAGTTCATCATGATTGATTTCTGATACATACAGCTGTTACTTCCAAAATGATATTCAAAATCATAGGGAGCCATAGTTGTGGCTGAGCCATAGTAATCGCTTGTGAACTATTGCTAATTGCTGGGTTGTACCTGTATTTGTTCAAGTTTCAAGTAAAGATGCAGCTGAGCAGCATGGATCTACTGCACGTGTAATAGCGCCTTAAGAATCCACCAACTTAATTGATGTGGACCTTTGTGTTTCCAGACACATACTTGGAAACTCTTATATTCCTATTAGTTTTAGAGTACAGATCTGTTTCTAAATGTATATGACTCTCATTGACCAAAATGCTATAGTATACACCATGGCTCCCTGGTGGTGTCGCCTTTTTATTTATTCACTTATTTTTATTAAATCACTTATAAACTAATATTAATCAGGATTGAGACATATATCCTCAGTGTTAACCCAGATTCTTTTCTTGTACATGACTTAGTACTTATGTTCCCTTAAAGGTGTTATCCCATGATTCATGTAAAAAAAGTGAAAATCAGCCACCATACAGTACATGACAATCTGTTTCTAACAAACCTAGAACCATCCCTGAACCTTACATGGATCCATTCATTGCTCTGCTAGATTTATTTCAAACTGGCAGTTCAAGTGGGAGTGTCTTTTCTGCTGCAGCTCAGGGGGCGTATCCATGTTCACCCTATCACAGCTCAGGCGGCAGTTGAAGGATGGAACTGAGCATGTGCGGCCTTCTCAGTTAGGCTACTTTCAACGCGAGTGTGAAAGTAGCCTAACTGAGAAGGCTGCAGATGCTCAGTTCCCTCCTTCAACTGCCTCCTGAGCTGTGATAGGGAGAGCATGGACACGCCCCCTTAGCTGAAGCAGAAAAGACACTCCCCCTGAGCTGCCAGTTTGAAATAAATCTAGCCGTTTTCTCTGACACAATATGACACAAAAGAAAACGGATCCGTCCTCAATTGACTTTCAAAGGTGTTCAAGACAGATCTGTTTTGGTTATGATAAAGATAATACAAACAGATCCGTTCTGAATGGATGCAGACGGTTGTATTATCTGAACGGACCCGTCCATGACGGATCCGCACAAAACGCGAATTGTGAAAGTAGCCTTAGTAGGACACAGAAATAAATAAAAAACAAACAGCAGGTGGAGCTACACAAATATATTTTATTGAATAACTCAGTAGCTATACTAAATGTTAAATTACATGCAATTACAAAAGTATTGAGACCCAAGTGCTGGTTTGAAAACTGGAGAATATTTTTCATGGGATAACTCCTTTAATGAATGTTAAATAGAAGAACTTTCAGAAAATGTTCATTTTTTTTACCAACACTTTTTATGTGAATGTTCTCATGTAAAATTGTCTCTATTTAGTAAACAATTAGTCTGTTCCATCTGTGTATGAATTATTTAAAATTCAGTGGGAAGGTTATTACTTACACTTCTGACCATCATTCTCTGACTACCACATCAAATCAGAATGGATACATAGAAGGCCAAAATGGAAATGTTATACCTGTGGCCATCTGTGCTTTGCAGATCATCGGACTCTAAATTTTATTATTATACCTTATCCACGGGGAGCATGGGAGCGTCTGACGTGTGACGCTAGGCTCCGCCCCACCTCCCGGCACGCCCAGATCACTGTGCCTCGCTTGTCCCGGATTGCTTGTTTGTTGTGCTGGTCCGGGATGTAGTCTGAGACGCCGACGCTCGGGTTCTGACCCCTGCCTGTTGTTGCTGGGAGCTATCTGATGGAGGCGCCACTGTCTGGGTGGTGAGTCGCCAATGTACATGGTGCTGAGGAACGGAGAAAATCTATATCAGAGGAGGCGGTGAGCTAGCGGAGCTGGAGTGGCTTGGGGGTGTAAGGTGGAGATTGCAGCGTTCACATAAGACTTGCGGGGCTGTTGTATCTTTTTCCCCGGTATGAGCCGGTTCATGTCTGCACTGATGCCTTCCAAGGAGTGAATATAGAGGGGCTGGAAGCTGGAATGTGGAGAGTGGAGATCGGAGGTTGTTATGTAAAATTGAGGGGTTAAGTGTCCTCAGTATTGTTGGAAGACAGAAAGTAACGTGAGGGAAGAGGGAGATAAAGAGGGAAGTAAAGACAAAAAAAAAAGGGAGGAATGAAGATATTTAGTCGACTGTTGAATACAGTATAGCAGCTGTACTTTTTAAGTGAATGTCCGACCGCTTCCCTGCTCAGACATCTCCACTGCGCCTGCGCCGATGACGTCATAGTGCTCCGAGGAACAGGCGCAGTGGAGATGTCTGAGCAGGGAAGCGGTCGGACATTCACAGAGCATGCGCCGAATACAGACGCGCACGGCGCATGCGCGAGGATTCGTCCGCTTGATCGCATTCCGGAGGAGATGGGCGGGCTGGAGGGACGCACTGGGCGGCGGCATTTTGTGAAGGTAGACCGATCCTCTAGGTGCTAATGACGCCCCCATAGCACCTAGAGGGTCATTAACATATCAATATAAGTTCTTTTTTTAGCGAAACGGCTGCCCCAAAAGCTATTATATTAGGATTGTTTGGCAGAGCAGACACTAGCGGACCGCTAGTTTCTGAAAGCTAATTATGTGAAAACGAAGTGGTAGAAACCCTTTAAGGGTGCATGTGTTAGAGAAACATGAGAATTTTAAATACTTAGGTATACAAATCTCTGGAAATATAGCAGAATACGAAAAATTAAATATACTCTTCTTATTAAAAGAACTTAGGACCAAAGTACACATTTGGCGGAGATTACCAATGTCAATACAGGGTCGAGTAAATCTAATAAAAATTATCTTTCTCCCCAAAATACTTTATGTTCTCCAAAATGCCCCATTGAGGTTACCGCAGAGTATTTTTAAGTTACTTGATAGTTTAATGGGGGATTTTCTCTGGAAAGGTGCTATCCCCAGGATAAAGAAAGAAGTGCTTCAGCTCCCAGTAAGAGAGGGTGGATTAGCTGTTCCGAATTGGTTTCTTTATTATTTAATAGTGATGAGCGGCAGGTGCCATATTCGATTTCGACGAAATTCGCGAATATTCGATAGAATATTCGTTTTATATTCGTCGAAATCGAATGTTCGTCATTATTCTTGTTATCGCGATTAATATGCGATTTAAATAATCGAATTTCGATTTTAACTTAAAGGCTACTCTCCTATTGAAATCGCAATTCGATTTTTTCAAGTTATAATAATCGAATTTCGATTTTAACTTAGCACTGCTATATGCCATATTAGGCTTACTAATATGGCATATAGCAGTGCTAAGTTAAAATCGAAATTCGATTATTATAACTTGAAAAAATCGAATTGCGATTTCAACGTAATTCTCAAATCCGACAGTACATTCTAGTATATGGAGTCGTTCCCATGGTGATGGGGACGCTCCATAAGCATGGAATATGGCTTCAATGGCTTGGTAGAATTAGTGAATTGACGAATATATTCGTTATATTCCACAAAACGAATATAACGAATGTATTCGTCATATTCCACAAAACGAATATAACGAATGTATTCGTCATATTCCACAAAACGAAGATAACGAAGTATTCTGCATCTTCATTTTAGCTACCTATTCATCAATTTCGCTAATTCTAGCAATGATATAGGAAAGTTGACTATAGAGACAGCTAAGTATAATTCGCTATGCGATTATATGACTGCTTTTTTTTAAATAAATAGAATAATTATAATACCTGATAATTATTATAATTATACTATTTATAAAAAAAAGCAGTCATATAATCGCATAGCGAATTATACTTAGCTGTCTCTATAGTCAACTTTCCTATATCATTGCTAGAATTAGCGAAATTGATGAATAGGTAGCTAAAATGAAGATGCAGAATACTTCGTTATCTTCGTTTTGTGGAATATGACGAATACATTCGTTATATTCGTTTTGTGGAATATGACGAATACATTCGTTATATTCGTTTTGTGGAATATAACGAATATATTCGTCAATTCGCTAATTCTACCAAGCCATTGAAGCCATATTCCATGCTTATGGAGTGTCCCCATCACCATGGGAACGACTCCATATACTAGAATGTACTGTCGGATTTGAGAATTACGTTGAAATCGCAATTCGATTTTTTCAAGTTATAATAATCGAATTTCGATTTTAACTTAGCACTGCTATATGCCATATTAGTTAGCCTAATATGGCATATAGCAGTGCTAAGTTAAAATCGAAATTCGATTATTATAACTTGAAAAAATCGAATTGCGATTTCAACGTAATTCTCAAATCCGACAGTACATTCTAGTATATGGAGATGTTCCCATGGTTATGGGGACGCTCCATGAGCATGGAAGTCGGCAGAAGCGGCAACGGGCACTGACTGGAGCAGCCAGGAAGCCATGAATCCAAAGGACAGGTAAGAACAACTTTAGGGAAGTGGGAAAGTAAAAAATATAACAATAAAAAAAAAAAAAGAATATTCGAAATATCGAATTTATATCACTATATTCAAAATATTCGCGAATTAGCGAAGTGCCGATATTCGCGAAAAAAATTCGATATTCGAATATTCGCGCTCAACACTATTATTTAATATCACAATATGGTCATATAAAAGGTACTTTAAATGGTTTGGTGGGTAGACAGGTTATAAATAGATTGGGGTGGAAAGAGGAATGGAACCACTTAGAGGTGTTGGAATCGGGTACACTGGGCAAAAAGAGCACAGGTAATAGAATACTGAATTTACTGGAGTACATATGGGTGGAGATCAAAAAAATATTAGAGATTAAAGGGTTTTTGCACTACACACCTATTTGGAAAAATATAAATCTCAAGGAATTGCAAACGATTAAGATCTATATAGACTGGGAAAAAAAAGGGATGAAATACCAGATATTTGAACAGGGCAAATTGAAAGATTTTAATATAATGGTTAGAGAGTTTGGGATCCCCAAAAAGATATGTATAAATATTTTCAGCTTAGGAATGCCCTGCGGACAGTCCTGCAGGAGGATAAATAGAAAATAGAAAAATCGGATATAATACACAAATTTACCAATGAGGGCGAAAGAGAAGGTATAACCGCAAAAAGATATAAGATATTGATGGAGAGCAAAAAGAAACGGATTATAATACTCGCCAGAAAAAAATGGGAGGATGAACTTCAATCTTTTACGGAAGATAAATGGAAAGATGCCCTCAGAAGTTATTCAGCGGTCTCTAATAGGGGCTCACATAAGATTTCACAGTTTTTTGTAGTGCATAGGTTGCATCGATCCCCACGGTTATAAATGTTCAAAATGTGGGAGAGAGAATGCCGATTTAATACATTGCTTTTGGAGATGCCCAAGGTTGTTTAGATATTGGAGAGAAATAGTAGAGACTGTATACCTAATTTTGAAGGTCCAAATATCTGAAGATCCTGTGATTTGTATATTAGGGGCAATTGAACATCTGAATCTAAATAGAGATACTCGAGTGGTTCTTTGCAAAGTGTTATTTCAAGCTAGACTTCTTATACTTAAGAAATGGGTAGGGGCAGATCCTCCGACAGTGGGACAGTGGAGAAAAGCAGTTGATAACTTGATTAAGGAAGAATGGGTGATGGAGGGCCATAGTAAAAAAGTTAAAAGTATTGATGAACTTTGGAAAAACTGGTTACTTTAGGGCTGGATTGACGAAATACATTTTTATTTTTTTTCCTTTCTATTTTATACGTCCCGCCTCTCCCCCCCCACATATGGGTGGTGGGAGGGTAAAAGGAAAAAAATAATTCTTCAGGCATAGAAGAATCAGTTGGTGTCGATAAAATGGAAATGTATTTATTCTCTGTGGATATTGAAATATTTGATATGTTTGGAATGAATATGTTTTCTTTTATGAAATGAAAATAAAGAGTCATTTAAAAAAATAAAATAAAAAATACCTTATCCACAATAACTGCAAATAGACATTAAAAATAGTTTTAAAAAGGTGAATGAATCACTTACTAAGTTCTTTGCTATAGAAAAAGACAGGGACAAACAAAAACACAAAAAGACAAAATGTTACATTTCACTCAGAGATTACTTAAATAATAAGGTGCGTGGGTAACAAGATTAGTAGATACACAGACTTCCTTGTCTGACCAGATGCTAGCACTGAGAAAAAAAAGGCTAACAAGACTTATATTGCCACCTTCATTTACCATCTGTTTCTAGTTTTATTCAACTGTTTGCTTTCGTCTACTTGGTCAACTGAATTTAACTGCAGCTGGCGGGTTCTTGAGCCAAAAATTGTCATGGATACCTTTTCCCATGATTCTAAGCTATTGTACAATATTATGCCATATTATTACACCATTTACCCTCATTTTTTAAAATTTCAATACAATCAATTTTGATAGTGTACCATTAGATTTAACATGAAATTGCATTTCACGATGAAGAGAAAACAATCACAAATTGGAAACAGATTTATTCACACTTATTATATTAATGAAAACCTAAAAAAATTCTAAGTGTGTACTGTGTGGAAAAAATAATGGCCAATGGGTCTACTTTTTATTAACAACTCATCAGTAAGCAGGTTGTAATTCATAACAAAGAATTTACCCCAAGGAACATCACATGACTGCAAGCTTTTTAGTTTCCTAAGAAAATACATATGTTGTTCCACTTGGTTTCCTTTCAATAAAATCCAACAGTTAGCACTTCATTTTCAAGCTGTTCTGACAAATCAGGCCAGTTAGCTCTGCCGAGAAAACAGAAGCCAACGTTTCTGTTGAGAATTTTAGGGAATTTTTTAATAACTTAAATAAATTTCCCAAATGGTAAGGAAACCACAATGACGGGCTGTAAACTATCATAGCAAGATATTTCATATATAATTGGACAGTTCCATTTTGCTCATTATCTTAGAATAGTTTTTATTTTCTTGAACTATTCCTTCCTATGTATTGTATTGAAATGTTGTTCATATCAACTGAAACTTATAATTTTACCGATCTAAACTTCATATTATGGACATATAGTGGGGCTGCATGGCAATATCTTTCATCTACCTACAGTGGCGGAAATAATTATTTGACCCCTCACTGATTTTGTAAGTTTGTCCAATGACAAAGAAATGAAAAGTCTCAGAACAGTATCATTTCAATGGTAGGTTTATTGTAACAGTGGCAGATAGCACATCAAAAGGAAAATCGAAAAAATAACTTTAAATAAAAGATAGCAACTGATTTGCATTTCATTGAGTGAAATAAGTATTTGAACCCCTACCAACCATTAAGAGTTCTGGCTCCCACAGAGTGGTTAGACACTTCTACTCAATTAGTCACCCTCATTAAGGACACCTGTCTTAACTAGTCACCTGTATAAAAGACACCTGTCCACAGAATCAATCAATCAAGCAGACTCCAAACTCTCCAACATGGGAAAGACCAAAGAGCTGTCCAAGGATGTCAGAGACAAAATTGTAGACCTGCACAAGGCTGGAATGGGCTACAAAACCATTAGCAAGAAGCTGGGAGAGAAGGTGACAACTGTTGGTGCGATTGTTCGAAAATGGAAGGAGCACAAAATGACCATCAATCGACCTCGCTCTGGGGCTCCACGCAAGATCTCACCTCGTGGGGTGTCAATGGTTCTGAGAAAGGTGAAAAAGCATCCTAGAACTACACGGGAGGAGTTAGTTAATGACCTCGAATTAGCAGGGACCACAGTCACCAAGAAAACCATTGGAAACACATTACACCGCAATGGATTAAAATCCTGCAGGGCTCGCAAGGTCCCCCTGCTCAGGAAGGCACATGTGCAGGCCCGTCTGAAGTTTGCCAATGAACACCTGAATGATTCAGAGAGTGACTGGGAGAAGGTGCTGTGGTCTGATGAGACCAAAATAGAGCTCTTTGGCATTAACTCAACTCGCTGTGTTTGGAGGAAGAAAAATGCTGCCTATGACCCCCAAAACACCGTCCCCACCGTCAAGCATGGGGGTGGAAACATTTTGCTTTGGGGGTGTTTTTCTGCTAAGGGCACAGGACAACTTATTCGCATAAACGGGAAAATGGACGGAGCCATGTATCGTGAAATCCTGAGCGACAACCTCCTTCCCTCTGCCAGGAAACTGAAAATGGGTCGTGGATGGGTGTTCCAGCACGACAATGACCCAAAACATACAGCAAAGGCAACAAAGGAGTGGCTCAAGAAGAAGCACATTAAGGTCATGGAGTGGCCTAGTCAGTCTCCGGACCTTAATCCAATCGAAAACCTATGGAGGGAGCTCAAGCTCAGAGTTGCACAGAGACAGCCTCGAAACCTTAGGGATTTAGAGATGATCTGCAAAGAGGAGTGGACCAACATTCCTCCTAAAATGTGCGCAAACTTGGTCATCAATTACAAGAAACGTTTGACCTCTGTGCTTGCAAACAAGGGTTTTTCCACCAAGTATTAAGTCTTTTTTTGTTAGAGGGTTCAAATACTTATTTCACTCAATGAAATGCAAATCAGTTGCTATCTTTTATTTAAAGTTATTTTTTCGATTTTCCTTTTGATGTGCTATCTGCCACTGTTACAATAAACCTACCATTGAAATGATACTGTTCTGAGACTTTTCATTTCTTTGTCATTGGACAAACTTACAAAATCAGTGAGGGGTCAAATAATTATTTCCTCCACTGTATATCGTAGAATCTATGTAAAATTACACAATATTTATGCAATTTAGAGAAGCCCAAAGTCAATGCCAGACATACCGTTGTTGCAGCCTGTGCAGTTGAACAAGGGCCCTTTAAGCAAGGGGGGGACATACCGCTATAGAAATGGGCACCACACTTCCCATGTCTCAGAATACTGATGAATTCTGATAAATTAAATGAAGTATTGACTAGACAGTTTAAGAGACAAGGAGGAGTCCCTTATTCTTGAAAAATTCTTAAACAAGTAAGGCGACCCACATAATATTTTTGCACAGGACCCCTCTACTGTCTGTGTCTGCCTCTGCCCAAATAATTATGTTTGACAGAAGAATGCTTATGAAACTTGAAAAATGATTCTATTACAATCAGTAAGAATAATGAGGGTACACAGACTTGCATCTGCCTCTTAATAAATTAGGAATATCTTACAGCGGTGCAGGAAGATGCAGACTGGCATATGGAAACCCTAGTCTTGATATGTTGCATAAATAAAGCTAATATTGCTTCGTGCTGAGGATCTTGCTCATGTTCAGGTCTTAAAGGGATTGTCCGAGTTATGAAAAAAAAATATAGCACTGTGAATCTGATTGTCAGCAATATATAACTAAGCTAAGCAAGTTTTCGGCAAAAAATATCTATTTTCTAATTCCCCTGGTTCTCTTCTGGCCCTTTGTTTACTTGCAATAACAACAATCTCTGCCCCTCCCCCTGCTCTGCAAAGGGAGTGAATACAAGTGCTGCCCTGAGTGACATGTCTGACTGCTGGGAGACTCAGCAGCATGTTGTATGTGTAGGACTACCAGTCTAAGCTGTACAATGACACTGCTGATACACACAGGATTTCCCCCTACCTGTTGCTGTGCAATGCTCTCCAGAACTCCTCTGCCAGCTCCTGTGCCCAGCATCTGTCTGCTCACTGCCTGCAGCTACTCAGTAAAGCCTTCAGTCCTGAGTCTGTGCAGCTAAAGGGGTTAAGAATCCAGGGAGAGAGCAGACAGCAGCAGCTCAGACAGTGCAGGGTGGCATGGAGAGCACAGTGACGTCTCGTGTACAGACTCATATATGATTGCTGAGGCTTGTGCACAAAACATCTTCAGAGCAGGGAGAGAAGCCGACATCACAGGTCATGTGACCCTCAGTGAAATCTGAGAAAGGAGCAACTACAGATGCAGTAAGTGCACGGTAAAGCTGTTACATTTGCCTAGTTAGAAACATACAAAGAACCAAAAAATAACCCAGACAACCCATTTAAGGCCTCATACCAATTTGTATGAATTGTTGGCCGAACCCACAAAGAACAGTGGGTTTGACTCAAAAACCTATATATGAGGAGATTGAAACAAATAATAATAGGTGAAAGAAGGATTGGCAAAATTAATTTTTTTTGCCCATTCCACCATCAGCAAGCTGCCGTAAGTTTTTGATAGCAGCTTTCGACTGTCTCCCTATTGACAACACATACATGCTCAGATTAACAGAATGGGGGAAGTGGGTAGGGAGCCAGGAGGTATAGATGTTGGCCAAATGATCACGCCACCAGTATCTATTAAATGTCTACACTACGTGCAGAATTATTAGGCAAATGAGTATTTTGACCACATCATCCTCTTTATGCATGTTGTCTTACTCCAAGCTGTATAGGCTCGAAAGCCTACTACCAATTAAGCATATTAGGTGATGTGCATCTCTGTAATGAGAAGGGGTGTGGTCTAATGACATCAACACCCTATATCAGGTGTGCATAATTATTAGGCAACTTCCTTTCCTTTGGCAAAATGGGTCAAAAGAAGGACTTGACAGGCTCAGAAAAGTCAAAAATAGTGAGATATCTTGCAGAGGGATGCAGCACTCTTAAAATTGCAAAGCTTCTGAAGCGTGATCATCGAACAATCAAGCGTTTCATTCAAAATAGTCAACAGGGTCGCAAGAAGCGTGTGGAAAAACCAAGGCGCAAAATAACTGCCCATGAACTGAGAAAAGTCAAGCGTGCAGCTGCCAAGATGCCACTTGCCACCAGTTTGGCCATATTTCAGAGCTGCAACATCACTGGAGTGCCCAAAAGCACAAGGTGTGCAATACTCAGAGACATGGCCAAGGTAAGAAAGGCTGAAAGACGACCACCACTGAACAAGACACACAAGCTGAAACGTCAAGACTGGGCCAAGAAATATCTCAAGACTGATTTTTCTAAGGTTTTATGGACTGATGAAATGAGAGTGAGTCTTGATGGGCCAGATGGCTGGATTGGTAAAGGGCAGAGAGCTCCAGTCCGACTCAGACGCCAGCAAGGTGGAGGTGGAGTACTGGTTTGGGCTGGTATCATCAAAGATGAGCTTGTGGGACCTTTTTGGGTTGAGGATGGAGTCAAGCTCAACTCCCAGTCCTACTGCCAGTTTCTGGAAGACACCTTCTTCAAGCAGTGGTACAGGAAGAAGTCTGCAAGGTAAGAAAAACATGATTTTCATGCAGGACAATGCTCCATCACACGCGTCCAAGTACTCCACAACGTGGCTGGCAAGAAAGGGTATAAAAGAAGAAAATCTAATGACATGGCCTCCTTGTTCACCTGATCTGAACCCCATTGAGAACCTGTGGTCCATCATCAAATGTGAGATTTACAAGGAGGGAAAACAGTACACCTCTCTGAACAGTGGTATACAAAAGATATTTAAGCAGGTGGCTCACTTTGATTTGCCACGACAGGTGCACAAGTTCAAAAAACACCCCTTGGTTCTAATGGATATAAATGGATTGGATAGAACCGGCACTCGAAACAATCGGATTGTACGTGGAAATAAATTAAAATTATTTATTAAACAATAAACGCTCAATAAGCTATATTCTGTGTACATCAGAGTAAAAACACAGTAAAAATCACATAAAAGGCATATAAAACATATGTATATACCAAATGAATATCTCTGATATAGAGAAATCTCATATGCTGGGCACAGCAGGCTGCATCCGTGTCCCCCCCAGTTGGGTAAGGTTATTAGATCGCAGGCGTCTGTGACAAAGCAGATTGGTGTATTTGAAATATATTCAGTGGTATTTATGCATAAAAAATAAAGCTATGTATAGATGGATTCAGTAGCATATATCCCACATAGTCCTAAATTTATCACCGTATAGGATAAGGGATAGAGAATAGTCAGATATGGTCTATATTTTGACCATGAATGGATTGTCCAGCATCAATAGCAATCTCAGATTCACAAGCACTTGTCCAGCACGTCTGTAATCACAGTGCCTGTGCCTCCTCTCATGCAAAGAATCGGTATAGTTCCACTGAACTTGATGTTACTCACTGTGTCTCCGTTTAGGCTCACTCGGTTAGGTCTGCGGAGGGATTTCTGCCGTGGCGTCCCACGCTTTAGCCTTTCTCCGCTGTATTTGTGTCGGGTCCGGTTTGTAATGGGATCCCGTCTCTACTCTCGTGAGAGACCTGTATTAGACCTGTGTTAGCTGTTTCAGCTGTTTCGCTTCGGTGAGTCTTACAACACTTGCTGGTCTTCTATAAGTGGATATATTCTCTCCGTCCTTTTAGTACATGGCCATGTCCCGCTGAGATGATTCTTTCACAGGTAATACGCCCAGACGCGTTTCGAGATATCTTATCTCTTCCTCAGTGGGTAACTCTCTGAACAGTGTCTGGGAGGCTGTGGTTGCTGCTGCACGCATTGTTGATGGTGAAAAGATCAAAACACTGACAGAATCCATGGATGGCAGGCTTTTGAGTGTCCTTGCAAAGAAAGGTGGCTATATTGGTCACTGATTTGTTTTTGTTTTGTTTTTGAATGTCAGAAATGTATATTTGTGAATGTTGAGATGTTATATTGGTTTCACTGGTAAAAATAAATAATTGAAATGGGTATATATTTGTTTTTTGTTAAGTTGCCTAATAATTATGTACAGTAATAGTCACCTGCACACACAGATATCCCCCTAAAATAGCTAAAACTAAAAACAAACTAAAAACTACTTCCAAAAATATTCAGCTTTGATATTAATGAGTTTTTGGGGTTCATTGAGAACATGGTTGTTGTTCAATAATAAAATTAATCCTCAAAAATACAACTTGCCTAATAATTCTGCACTCCCTGTATGCCCGGCTTTAAAAGTGTTATCCAAGAATTTGGTATTAATGACCTATCCTCCAAGAGCCATAACTTTATTTATTTTTTTCCATTCACATATAGTTGTATTTTTTAATTACACCATATTTATTTATCATAGCTTGTATTGGAAAATGGGGGAAAAAAAAACCTCTGTGGGGTAATATTGAAAAATAACAATTATTTTTGTATTTTGTGTTTACAGCATTCACTATGCTCTAAAAATGACATCACAACCTTATTCTGTAGGTTGGCACAATTATGTCACTACCAAATTCATATATAGTTGTTACTACTTTAAAAAGATGAAACCTTTAAAGCTGTATTTTTTTCTTTGCATTGCCATATTCTGACTTTTTTAATTGCCCAAAGAGTAGTGTGAGGGCTCATTTATTTGCAGGGCAACTGTAGTTTTTATTGGTAAAGCCAACTTTTTGATCACTGTTTATTTAATTGTTTTAGAGGGAGAGGGGGCAACGTGGCCAAAAACATCAAATTGGCTATTTTTTTTAAATAATAAATATTGTTATATTTTAATAATTTGGACATTTTTGGATGTGGCAATACCTATTATGTGGCATAAATTGGAAAAGGGGGTGATTTTAGTGTTACATTTTTTTATATTTTTGTATTTTTTAACCCCTTAAGGACCGGGCTCATTTTCGCCTTAAGGACCAGGCCATTTTTTGCAAATCTGACCAGTGTCATTTTATGTGTGAATAACTTTAAAACGCTTTTACTTATCCAGGCAATTCGTCACATATCGTACTTCATGACGCTGGCAAAATGGAGTAAAAAAAAATCATTTTTATTTTTAAAAAAATACCAAATTTACCAAGAATTTTGAAAAATTAGCACATTTTCAAGTTTCAATTTCTCTATTTCTATAAAACATAGTAATACCTCCAAAAATAGTTATTAATTTACATTCCCCATATGTCTACTTCAGGTTTGGATCATTTTGGGAATGCCATTTTATTTTTGGGGGACGTTACAAGGCTTAGAAGTTTAGAAGCAAATCTTGAAATTTTTCAGAAATTTTCCAAAACCCACTTTTTAAGGACCAGTTCAGGTCTGAAGTCACTTTGTGAGGCTTACATAATAGAAACCACCCAAAAAATGACCCCATTTTGGAAACTACACCCCTCAAGATATTCAAAACTGATTTTACAAACTTTGTTAACCCTTTAGGTGTACAACAAAAGTTATTGGCAAATGGAGATGAAATTTCAGAAATAAAATTTTTTGGCAATTTTTTTTTCCAGTAACAAAGCAAGGGTTAACAGCCAAACACAACTCAATATTTATTGCCCTGATTCTGTAAATTGTAAAATTTATAAAAACACCCCATATGTGGTCATAAACTACTGTACGGGCACACGGTAGGGGGTAGAGGGAAAGGATCGCCGTGTGGTTTTTGGAAGGCAGATTTTGCTGGACTAGATTGTTTACACCATGTCTCATTTGAAGCCCCCCTGATGCACCGCTAGTGTAGATACTCCATAAAAGTGACCCCATCTAAGAAACTACACCCCACAAGGTATTAAAAACTGATTTTACAAACTTTGTTAACCCTTTAGGTGTTCCACAAGAGTTTTTGGGCAAATGGAGATGAAATTTGCGAATTTCAGTTTTTTGGCAAATTTTCCATTTTAATTGATTTTTTTTCCAGTAACAAAGCAAGGGTTAACGGCCAAACAAAACTCAATATTTATTTCCCTGATTCTGTAGTTTATAGAAACACCCCATATGTGTTCATAAACTACTGTACAGGCACACGGCAGGGCACAGAAGGAAAGTAATACCATATGGTTTCTAGAAGGCAGATTTTGCTGGACTGGTTTATTTACACCATGTCACATTTGAAGCCCCCCCTGATGCACCCCTAGAAACTCCAAAAAAGTGACCCCATATCGGAAACTACGGGATAAGGTGGCAGTTTTGTTGGGACTATTTTTAGGGTACATATGATTTTTAGTTGCTCTATATTGCATTTTTGCTAGGCAAGGTTACAACAAATTGAAATTCTGAAATTTCACCTCCATTTGCCAATAACTCTTGTGGTACACCTAAAGGGTTAACAAAGTTGGTAAAATGAGTTTTGAATACCTTGAGGGGTGTAGTTTCTTAGATGGGGTCACTTGTATGGAGTTTCTACTCTAGGGGTGCATCAGGGGGGCTGCAAATGGGACATGGTGTCAAAAACCCAGTCCAGCAAAATCTGCCTTCCAAAAACCATATGGCGTTCCTTTCCTTGTGCGCCCTGCCGTTTAGCCATACAGCATTTTATGACCACATATGGGGTGTTTCTGAAAACTACAGAATTAGGGCAATAAATTGAGGGTTTTGTTTGACTGTTAACCCTTGCTTTGTTTATGGAAAAAATGAATTAAGATGGAAAATTTGGCCAAAAATAGCTCTTTTTTTTTACTGTGTTCATTTGAGGGCTTAGGTCATGTGTTATTTTTATAGAGCAGATTCCTACGGATGCGGTAATATGTAATATGTCTACTTTTTTACATTTATTTAGGTTTTACATTATAATATCCTTTTTAAACAAAAAAAAAACAAAAAAACATTTTAATATCTCCATAGTCTGAGAGTCAGTATTTTTTTTTCTTTTTAGCCGACTGTCTTAAGTAGGGATGAGAGGACGGTGTTATTGGCACTATTTTGGGGTTCATATGACTTTTTGTTCGCTTGCTGTTGCACTTTTTGTGATGTAAGGTGACAAAAAAAAGCCAGCGGTCCGAAGCTGATCAGCTGTGGGGTGGGCGATGCGCTAACAGTGGCTGGATGCTAAGAGTGGCGGCCACAGTCAGCGCACGCACACAAAAAAAAATAAGAAAAGCGCTTGCTCCCCAAAAAATGTGTGTGTGTGTGTGGGGGGGGGGGCAGGGGGGTAAGCTGCAGCACCCCTGGGGGGGTCTAGGGTCACACAGCTGAGTAAAGCTTAAAAATATACCTTTTTTTTCACTAAAGTCTCCCTGCCTAATCTAATCTTTCCCTAAATCCTCTCCCTGCGAATTTTGGTGGCTTACGTGGGGGTGCTGGGCTCACTGATGGATGACAGGCTCCTCTCTTCTCTCTCCACGGAAGCAGTGTGGAGGAGGAGAGGAGAGCTGGGGGAAGTTACCCCCGCCTATCCAGCGACTAGTAGGAAGCGATCCTGAGAGGTGATGTCACCACCACCTCTCAGGATCTAAGGATGGTGATTGGTGGTGTATTTTCACACCACCGATCACCATCCTATTCCGGGTATCGGGTCACCGGAGACCCGAATGACCCGCACATGCATCAAACCACAGGTCTGAATTAACCTGCGGTTTGCTGCGATAGCCGATAAGGGGGGGGGGGGGGTTACAGGGTGGAGGTCTTAGAACAGAAGGAAGAAGCACTAATCACTTTCAACTCAGCGGTCAGAAGCTCTATGGGGACCCACCGTGCCACCATTAATAACTTGTTGATGCTGCTGGAGGATCAAGAGAATAGAAGCTGCAGGAGAAACATCAGAATAAGAGGTCTCCCCGAAGCCACGGACAAGGAAGACCTGTTTAAAGTTATGCAAGCCTTGTTTACCGACTTACTAGGCCCAGATTGGGTGGAGAACAAAATTGTGGAAAGGGTACACAGGGCATTACATCCAAAACCCTCCCCTTCAGAAAATCCCCGGGACATGATTTGCGGCCTGTTAAGCTTCAGGGACGCTGATCCCCTTTTGCACAAATCTAGAGAGCTGGGCGAGGTAGTACTAGAAGGTTCCAAAATACAAGTGTTTCAAGACCTTGACTCCTCAACACTCCAGAAGATCCAGATCCTGAAGCCTCTAACAGATTTATTGTGCTCATCAAAGATCCCTAACCGTTTGCTTTTTCCCTTCGGCCTCCTTATTACAACTAGTAACAGACGACTCACTGTTCGCACGCCGGAGGACTTGAAGCAACTGTGGGATACCCTGAACCTCTCACTGGTCGAGGTGCCATCAAGACGAAGAGCTACCTCCATTGTCAATTCAGCCTGCATAGTCGACGGTCCGGAAGCAGAAGACCGTGAGAAGCAAGAGATCCTCTCACAAGGACTCCACTGGTTAATTGCTGAGTATCCTTAAGAAAATACCTCTTGTCTAAAGACATTTTGAAAGTGTTTTTATTGTATGCAGCATAGCTACCATCTTTTTCCTTCTCTCTTCCGCCTTGGATTAAGAGGGAAAATGTTGCCTACACCTACCTATTCAGATACATTTTTTCGCTACTGATTGGGATAATTCTCTTTCACCTTTCTAAAAACCCAACAGGCTTATCTAGTGGTGTCTTGGGCAGATCAGGTTACATAGATGTTTGTGTCTACCTCCCCCCTACTATCTCCTTATGGAGACTTTTGTTACGTGGCTATTTCAGTTTTATTATCCTTGTTTAATCTCATTGAGTTTGTTATACTGTTTGTATGTCAGGTCATGGAGTACATAGAAAAACTATCGCTTGTAACTTCCATATCTCAAAGATGGTTGCCATGAAACTCAACTTAGCCTCCTTTAATGTACACGGCTGCAGGCAGAAAAAAGCGCATGCAGAGGTTGTCATGCTCCAAGAAATGCACTTCAGATGCGGGCACATACCGAAACTGTCGCATTCCTTTTATCGGTCCTGGTATTATTCCTGCCATGACCGCTCTTCATCAAGAGGTGTCAGTATCGTGATTCACAGAAATGTTCCCTTTTCTGTATCGTCTGAGGTAGCAGATCCTGAGAGGAGATACCTACTAATAAAAGGCATATTGGGAAATGTTGAAGTCACATTATGTAATTTGTACTCCCCTAACAAGGGGAAGGTTCACTGGCTGCGGAAGATATTCCATACTGAATTTGCCTCAGGCCTGCTAATTATTGTAGGAGACTTTAATATGGTCCTTAATCCTCTCTTGGATTCCTCCACTCAAAGATCTGACATCTCATATAAAGCAGTTAGAGGTATTCATGGAAAATTGCGAGAATTGTGTCTGAGCGAAGTCTGGAGATCTATACATGCTGATGGTAGGGACTACACATTTTATTCAAACCCCCACAAATCTTATGAAAGGCTAGATTACTTTTTTATTCCTGATCGCTGCCTATCTCAGGTCCATAATGCAGACATTCATTGCATCACTCTGTCCGATCATGCAATGGTCACTTTTTCTATGAGTATCCCTGAAGTATCCGGGAAGGAATGGACATGGATGCTAAATCCTACACTGTTAGATACACCCTAACATATTAGTACTTTATCTAAGAAGCTCCATTACTATTTTGAAATCAATGTCCTCACAAGAATCCTCACCTGCCTATGTCTCAGAAGTCCACAAGGCTGTCATTCGAGGGGAACTTATAGCACTAGGGTCCTACATTAAAAAACAGCGGCTGGCACACCTTACACAACTGCTGTCACAAATAGCGGTCCTAGAGCGTACTCACAAGAGGTCTCTGGCTGTGGGGGATCGCACGGCTTTGGTGGAGTTGAGGGTGGAGCTTAAATCACTTTAAAATGTGAGAGCAGCTAAAGCTTATCTCAAAGTTAAAAATACAGCCAGGTAAATAAATATTGGGACATTGACACAATTCTAAGATGATTGGCTCTGTACACCCTCACAATGGATTTGAAAATAAACGAACAACATGTGCTTTAACTGCAGACTGTCAGCTTTAATTTGAGGGTATTTACATCCAAATCAGGTGAACGGTGTAGGAATTACAACAGTTTGCATATGTGCCTCCCACTTGTTAAGGGGCCAAAAGTAATGGGACAATTGGCTTCTCAGCTGTTCCATGGCCAGGTGTGTATTATTCTCTCATGATCCCATTACAATGAGCAGATAAAAGGTCCAGAGTTCATTTCAAGTGTGCTATTTGCATTTGGAATCTGTTGCTGTCAATTCTCAAGATGAGATCCAATGAGCTGTCACTATCAGTGAAGCAAGCCATCATTAGGCTGAAAAAACAAAACAAACCCATCAGAGAGATAGCAAAAACATTAGGCGTGGCCTAATGTTTGGAACATTCTTAAAAAGAAGGAATGCATCGATGAGCTCAGCAACACCAAAAGACCCGGAAGACCACGGAAAACAACTGTGGTGGATGACCAAAGAATTTTTTCCCTGGTGAAATAAACACCCTTCACAACTGTTGGCCAGATCAAGAACACTCTCTAGGAGGTAGGTGTATGTGTGTCAAAGTCAACAATCAAGAGAAGACTTCACCAAAGGGAAAACAGAGGGTTCACCACAAGATGTAAACCATTGGTGAGCCTCAAAAACAGGAAGGCCTGATTAGAGTTTGTCAAACGACATCTAAAAAAGCCTTCACAGTTCTGGAACAACATCCTATGGACAGATGAGACCAAGATCAATTTGTACCAGAGTGATGGGAAGAGAAGAGTATGGAGAAGGAAAGGAAATGCTCATGATCCTAAGCATACCACCTCATCAGTGAAGCATGGAGTCACGGCTGTAAGTGAGCAACAAGAGCCTACACAGTGAATAGCAACTGACCGGACCCAAACTAGGTAGGATAAGGGGTGACCCCTGTCAGACCCTAACTACTCTCCCTAAGCTGCTAAGCACATGTCCAGATCCAGATGGTGGATCGAGACATGCCCGTGTACCTAAGGCTGATGACCACTGAAACCCCTACAATAGTGGAAGGGGCACGGCCACCGGTGCCCTGCTCAGTATATAGAGGGAACCGGGGTCGCCTCGGATCCAGTCAGCAAAGAAACAGAAAAACACAATGTCTGAACACTTAACTGAAGGAGCTGCAGCTGCAGTGAAAACAGATCCAAAGTCAGCAGACAATATCCGAAGTACTTGCTTCAGCAGAACACAGATCCAGTGAAAAGATATCACCTAGGTGAAGATACTCAAGCGAGAGATACAGCTCAAATGAAAAGTATAATCCGCACCTCTACAAAGGAGGAGGGGTGATTTAAAGGCAGCGAAATCAAACACAGGAGGGACAGCTGGGAGGAAGGAAACAGAAAGTAAAGACCTCATCACAGGGGCGGAGAAACAGGGCAGAGGGAACTCATCCAAGCTCTAGTAGTGACATCATCACAGGGGTAGAGAAACAGAGCTGTGAGAACGTCTCAAAACTCTGGTAGTGACACATGGTGGTGGTAGTGTCATGGCGTGGGCATGTATGACTGCCAATGGAACTGGTTCTCTTGTATTTATTGACTGCTGACAAAAGCTGCAGGATGAATTCTGAAGTGTTTTGGGCAATATTATCTGCTCATATTCAGCCAAATGCTTCAGAACTCATTGGACGGCGCTTCACAGTGCAGATGGACAATAACCCAAAGCATACTGCAAAAGCAACCAAAGAGTTTTTTAAGGAAAAAAAGTCCAATGTTATGCAATGGCCAAGTCAATCACCTGACCTGAATCCGATTTAGCATGCATTTTACTTGCTGAAGACAAAACTGAAGGGAAAATGCCCCAAGAACACACAGGAACTGAAGACAGTTGCAGTAGAGGCCTGGCAGAGTATCACCAGGGATGAAACCCAACGTCTGCTGATGTCTATACGTTCCAGACTTCAGGTATTAAGTATTAAAAAGTCAAAGTTTCATTTATGATTATCATTATGTCCCATTACTTTTGGTCCCGTAACAAGTGGGAGGAACATATGCAAACTGTTGTAATTCCTACACGTTCACCTGATTTGGATGTAAATGCCCTCAAATTAAAGCTGACAGTCTGCAGTTAAAGCACATCTTGTTCGTTTCATTTCAAATCCATTGTGGTGGTGTATAGGGCCAAAAATGTTAGAATTGTGTCAATGTCCCAATATTTATGGACCTGACTGTAAACATTATGCCCATGGTGACAAGGGCAACAAAATTATGACAGTGCTTATTAAAAAGCGTACTGAACAATATTATATTAGGCAGAAAAGTGCTCAGGATGGCAAGATTCTAACTACTACACCAGAAATGGCAAACACTTTTTCCTCTTACTACCAATCACTGTATAACCTTCACCCACAGGAAGCCCCTGACACGCTCACCACTAGATTAGAACATATGCAACAATTCCTGTCCACTCTTAAGTTGCCTACCCTATCCAACGAGAATTGGGAAGCATTAAGAACCCATATCACCCTCACCGAGATCCAGAAGGCTCTTAAGACGAACCCCTTGGGCAAGAGTCCAGGACCCAGGAATCTCCCAATCTCTTATTATATATTTTTTTTGATGGTTTTGGGACCACAATTGGTGACTTATTTCAACGCACTATTCTCTGGGTCTCTCCCTGCGAGGCAAGCACTGGAGGCTCATATTGCGGTTCTTCCCAAACCCAGCAAAGACCCAGAAATACCAGCAAGTTATAGGCCCATTTCTCTTTGAACACTGACATAAAACTATGGGCGAAGATCTTGGCCTATAGGATCGCCCCCTTTCTACAGAACCTGATTTCCCCTGAACAATCAGGCTTTGTGGGGGGTAGAGAGTGCAGAGACAGTACCTTTAGAGTACAGCAGGCCTTAGAATATGCCATAACAGCCAACACCCAACTCACATTCATTAGTACTGATGCTGAGAAAGTATTGGACCGAGTGTATTGGAGATTTATGGAAGCCACACTATATAAATTTGGTTTTCCGTCCCAGTTTATATCTGCGGTTCTGTCTCTGTAATCCTCTCCTTATGCTAGGGTCAGGGTTAATGGGGTGCTTTCCCCTTCCTTCTCAATCTCAAATGGAACACGGCAGGGTTGTCCATTGTCACCCTCACTCTTTATACTTTGTCTGGAGATGTTTATGCAGGCTATCAGACACGACACTAGCATTCAAGGCCTGGTGGTAGGGCCAGTGACCCACACCGTTGCTGCCTTTGCAGATGATATGCTACTGTTCTTGTCTGACTCTGTGAAGGCGTTCCCAGCTGTCCTCACCTTGCTAACGAAATTCGGTCATTTGTCCAACTTTAAGATAAACTTTGCCAAATGCACGGCCATGGGAATTAATGTTCCCAACAAGATCAAAACCGACTTATCAAAAGATTACCCTTTTCAATGGGATGATTCCCATATCCACTATTTAGGTGTAAATATTCACAAAGACCCCAATATGCTTTATCAAGTAAACTATCCCACACTCCTGTCTAATATCAAGCAACAATTGAGGGATTTGAATGCCCCGTTTATGTCTTGGATGGTTAGGAAGAATTTATTGAAAACATATATTTTCTCCCTAAACTGCTCTATCTAATGCAGACCCTTCCAATATACCTGCCGGACCCATACCTGACATCAGTCCGCAAGCTTTTCTCAGACTTTGTTTGGAAACTTACCAGACCTCGTTTAGCATACAATATGTTGGTTTTGCCCAAGAGTAGGGGTGGTTTTGGTCTCCCAGATATTATGACATATTATAAAGCTATACAATTGAGACTTCACTCAGAACTTATAAACCCTCATACCACTAAGTTAGGTTGCCAAATTGCCAATTGTATTCTCTCTCCTAGTGATTCTGCCAATTTATGGCGTGTCTCTTCCCTGGCTAGGCCGGGCCTTGTGATCGTGAACCATATAAAGGAGTCCTTGCTACTTGGACAACTCTGTCATTCTTCATGGGCCTCCCTTACGGATCCTACCTTATTTTCTCCAAAAGGACTATGTGAATGTTTTGGCCGTGTGGCCTGCATTTGGTGATCGGGCGGTGGGAGATCTCCTGAAGAGGAATTCTATACCCACCATGCTGATCCTTCAGACATTGTTTCAGGTCTAAAAATGGACTCACATCCATTACTCACACTTTTGTATGTTTTGCAAGCAATATGTTGACATTGCTCAAAGAAATTATGTACCTACCTGGTATGATGCCATAATCGAGTCCCCCAGATCCCCCAAAGGACTAGTTTCTCTTATATATAATGTTACTTCATAAACTGAATCCATCCATTCCAACCGAATGCTGGAGGTGTCATAATGCTCAAGGTTCAGCTCTTCACATTTGGGGGACATGCCCAAATATAACCCCTTAGCAGTAATAACTACTGATATCAGACAATATGCTTCTTAGATGGCCCCATTTCACCCTCAATAGCACTTCTTAATTTGCCAGACCATTATTGCCCACTAAATAGATTCTCGCTACCTGCCCACCTCCTGGCAGCAGAAAAACTGCTAATCCCTTTATACTGGCTATCTTATTGTGTGCCTCCTTTTAGTGAATGGATCAATAAAGTACATGAAATATGCAGGCTTGAAGAATTTTCCAGTTGGGAAGCCTATTCTCATGATATGTTTTTTTTTCAAATTGTGGGCTCCTTGGCTCCAGTGGTGCAAGAAGACTTCTCCAACCCACACAAATGGGTAACGCATCAACATCTACCACTGTCCCATATAAAATCTCGCTCTGTACTTGCACTTATTTTTATATTCTTCTACAAATTACGTATTCACAATAAAGAGTTCTCCATTTCCTTGTCATCTGCTATACAATGACAACCATTATGTAATATACCTGTAATGCTCACATGACCATTAGGCAATGTTGCCACCCTTCTGTAATTGTTATGTCACATTTTTTGATTGATATACAGTATAAGATGTGGTGCATTCCCGAGAATTCTGGTGCATTTACCTTAGTAAATTCCCCCTGCCTCTTATGGTGCAGTGTTTGCTTCCTAAGAAGAGAAAGATATCAGAAATTGTACAATTACCATCCATGTCTATGTTTTTAAAACTGCGATTGGATTTGTAGAATTCTAAAGGAAAACTTAAGACCTAGTTGATCCCATTTGATCTGATCTGGGTTTTGGGAATAACCAAGTATTATTATTTTATTTATGTAGTATATTTGTCATTTAAGCACCAGCAATTGTTTACACAATGTAAAATGAAATCCTTACAGATATGCTTATATCCATGCATATGGCACATGGTCTTGCACAGGAAATCCTTGTGGATGTTTCGTATTTGATCTTGTATAGCGCTGTGAGACTCATGCACAGAATTCTGAGACTCCAACTTTTCTGACCCACTGTGTATCTCAAATTCCAGACTTAAGAACTATATCATTATCATACAAAACTCCTTTAAAATGGTATGGATCTAAAGTCCCAGCTGGCTTTCTTTTTAGTTACCGTTATCCTAAAAGATCTAAAAACACTATTTGAAAAGATTAGGGAATATCCTTTTCTTTTGGAAAACTTCCCCTTTTTCAAATAAAAACCACCACAGATTAATTGGCATTAATTCAAGTGACCACAGCTGTCTCCAATATGTTACTGAGCACAATGCCTGTATTTTATCAGAGCATTGCAGCTATGGAAATCTTGCATCATAAAAGGTATTAGAAAGAATATGGCATAGTAATGAAGCCTTTCTTAGCCTGATCCATAGTGGAAAGAGTACATCCCTGGATGACTAACAAAGGGTACTTGGAAACAGAAAAAAAAATTGTGTCAGATCCCAAAAAAGAAAATGTTATTGCCTTCATTCTCTCAGTTAATGAGAACAAATAGGAATGATTTGCCTATATTGAACTTAATGAGAAGTACTGAATTAGTTAAAGCTCTCATATAAAGCATTTGAAAAAATGCATATGATTTTCATGTAGATACATTGCCTTTTGAACGTTTTCTTGCAGCACTGAGGTCCTGTGTAAGAATCTAACAGGTGCAACATCTGCACCGAGTTAATATGTTCTCCCCATGTTTGTTACATGTGCTCCAGTTTCCTCCACACTCAAAAAAAATACTAATCAGTCAAATGGCTTCCTATGCAATTGGCTGCTGTTAGAGTATCTGAGATAGAGTGGGACTTCATCGTGCGGCTGGCCACATGCGGCCAAACAATGCCCATCTGCGGCAACCAATGGCAAAACAAGCCCATGCCGCTATTGGTTGCTGTGGGTTGACATTGCTTGGCCACATCAGTGATGCATTTGGGACACTCAGTAGAATTTAATAACTGAAGGGTAAGTGGGCATGAAATATATTGGTGCAACATAAGCGATGGAAAATACAGTTTAGTGCTCTCATTAAGAGAAACAAAATAAAAGTATTGCAGGTTTGATACCTTTTAATGGCTAACAAAAATAGAAGTAATGATGTTACATAGCGAGCTTTCGAGACATCACCAGTCTCTTCATCAGGCGTACTACAAGAATATATTCTTGTAGTACGCCTGATGAAGAGACTGGTGATGTCTCGAAAGCTCGCTATGTAACATCATTTGTTCTATTTTTGTTAGCCATTAAAAGGTATCAAACCTGCAATACTTTTATTTTGTTTCTCTTAATGAGAGCACTAAACTATTTTTCTATTGGCTAACACGGTACCAGACTTTTTCCTTTTTCTTTCAGGAAAATACAGTAAAATATATAAATCTATTTGAATATTGTCTTGCTAATTGCAGTTGTTATCAATAATGCTGAAGGGAAATGCACTGTTCTATGATACGAAAAAACGTGTGAATTGAGTTACAGCATGTTTTGCACCAAAAAGTTTTGTGCATGATGGTCAGAGATGTTTCAGCTGACTATAATAAATGACTATTCTAAAGAAATACACAGGAACATATACCAGTGGTTTGGGATTTGGTAACTAAAATCTCTAATACTGTATCTTGGTACTTTATCTATATCTACCCACAGTTCCCAAGCTCTGAACTTTGCAGATGAAATGCATAGATAACTGAGATAAGCAGATGAAGACACAGCTATATATTATGTTTTGTTGCTTGTGTCAAAACCTCAGATACTGCAGAAAACAGACTATAGTGATGACTCTGTTGCTATATCGTCCTACATTACTTTGAGGGGTCATTTGCCTTATGGGTAATAGACATTCTGATAAAGAATCAAATGAAACAGCTTGCTATCAAAATAATCTAAGGGGGAACTTTTCATCCCAGAAACTGAACACAGAAGCTGAAATGGTTAAACTTACAAGAGATCAAGAATAACGATAAAGAAAACAGTCAAGTCTACATTGTGTCTGGTGGTATGCTTTCATATTATTTGATAATATATATTATATTCAACATAGGATTGAATAAGCATAAGACAGTGAAATCTAGTCATCTGAGGGTATGCTTACATGCAGAAATTTCTGCAGCTGAATATCTGTTCCATATTATCTAAATGAGGATATTTAAACAGTGTGTTCATGAATGAATTGCTGCAAGCCCCATTCTATCCCACCAGTGTTAATAAAAATGTTAACTGATTCCAGTGTACATACAGTGGATATAAAAAGTCTACACACCCCTGTTAAAATGTCAGGTTTCTGTGATGTAAAAAAATGAGACAAAGATAAATCATTTCAAGACTTTTTCCACCTTTAATGTGACCTATAAACTGTACAACTCCGTTGAAAAACAAACTGAAATATTTTAGGCGGAGGGAAGAAAAGAAAAAAACTAAAATAATGTGGTTGCATAAGTGTGCACACCCTCTTATAACTGGGGATATAGCTGTGTTCAGAATTAAGCAATCACGTACAAAATCATGTTAAATAGGAGTCAGCATACACCTGCCATCATTTAAAGTGCCTCTGATTAACCCCAAATAAAGTTCAGCTGCTCTAGTTGGTCTTTCCTGAAATTTTCTTAGTCGCATCCCACAGCAAAAGCCATGGTCTACAGAGAACTTCCAAAGCATCAGAGGGATTTCATTGTTAAAACATTAGGAGAAGAGTACAAAAGAATTTCCAAGGCATTAGATATACCATGAACACAGTGAAGACAGTCATCATCAAGTGGAGAAAATATGGCACAACAGTGACATTACCAAGAACTGGACGTCCCTCCGAAATTGATGAAAAGACGAGAAGAACACTGGTCTGGGAGGCTACCAAGAGGCCTACAGCAACATTAAAGGAGCTGCAGGAATATCTGACAAGTACTGGCTGTGTGGTACATGTGACAACAATCTCCCGTATTCTTCATATGTCTGGGCTATGGGGTAGAGTGGCAATACGAAAGCCTTTTCTTATGAAGAAAAACATACTAGCCATGCTACATTTTGCAAAAACACATCTAAAGTCTCCCAAAAGCATGTGGGAAAAGGTGGTATGGTCTAATGAAACCAAGATTGAACTTTTTGACCATAATTCCAAAAGATATGTTTGGCGCAAAAACAACACTGCACATCACAAAAAGAACACCATACCCACAGTGAAGCATGGTAGTGGCAGCATCATGCTTTGGGGCTGTTTTTCTTCAGTTGGAACTGGGGCCTTAGTTAAGCTACAGTGAATTATGAACAGTTCCAAATACCAGTCAATATTGGCACAAAACATTCAGGCTTCTGCTAGAAAGCTGAGCACGAAGAGGAACTTCATCTTTCGGCATGACAACGACCCAAAGCATACATTCAAATCAACAAAGGAATGGCTTCACCAGAAGAAGATTAGAGTTTTGGAATGGCTCAGCCAGAGCCCAGACCTGAATCAGATTGAAAATCTGTAGGGTGATCTGAAGATAGCTGTGCACAGGAGATGCCCTCGCAATCTGACAGATTTGGAGTATTTTTGCAGAGAAGAGTGGGCAAATCTTGCCAAGTCAAAATGTGCCACGCTGATAGACTCATACCCCAAAAGATTGCTGTAATAAAATCAAAAGGTGCTTCAACATTAGTTTAAGGGTGTGCACACTTATGCAACCATATTATTTTATATTTATATTTTTTCTTTACTCTACCTAAAAGATTTCAGTTTGTTTTTAAATTGAGTTGTACAGTTTATAGGTCACATTAAAGTTCTGAAATTATTTATTTTTGTCTCATTTTTTACAGCCCAGAAACCTGACATTTTAACAGGGGTGTATAGACTTTTTATATCCACTGAATATCTCTCTATATAAATAAGACTAGAAAAAATTCAAGATGAAATTACAGAGACAGAAACATTTTCATTGGACGAGAGATAATTTTCTTATAAAACTAAACTCATCAAAAATATAGATAAACACAGGCTCTTAGATTTAACCTTATTCTAGATTTAATGTATCATATGACCAGTGGCCATTATTTATTTTAGGCCTTCTTTGGAAGGTTAGACTCTAGTACTAAATAAAGGCTATACGGATTGTGATATAGTATTTATGTTTGCAGGAAAATGTATCTTAAAATATCATACTCCCACCCAATAGTGATAACCTCAAATCTATATATAGTTTAGGAGAATCTGCCACCAGTTTCATGCTACCCTATGTGAGGGTAGCCTACAGGTGTACCAATACCTTTAGTATACTTGTCCAATTACAGATGGAGCAGCTCTAAACTTGAGTGTGATATCAAGTCACAAAAGCTATTGAAAACCATTAAAAGTCCATTTTAAATCTCTTACCATTTACTTAAAGACTATGAACACCCTCAGAGGTATTTTTTTATGACTGCATCAAACCCATTTTGGGGTAAAAATATATTTTTTCAATTGTTCTTTAAAAAAAAAAAGTTTTTTTAATAAATAATTTCGTTTCACAATGAATTGAAAGGTTCCAGCTTTAATGGCTTGATGTGTAGCCCTTTTCTCTAAAATACTGAGAGCTCATAAACACTCATTCATGCCATCTTCCTGTCTGCTACAATGAGTGTTTATGAGTTGCCAGGAATTCAGAGATAAGGTCTATACCACCAGCCACCAGAACAGCAACCTGATGGTTCAGTGTGAAACTAAAAGCAAGAAACTCTGCAGATAGGCTGAAACTTAATCCTGTAGGACAAAAACTTTAGCATTTTTTTTTAATAAAGACCAATTGAAAAAAATGATTTATAACCCAAAATGAGTAAGATGCCATAATAAAAAAAATGCCCCTGAAGTTGCTCATAGTTTCAAACCTGTTAAGAATCAAGATAAAGATTGCTAATTCTAAGAAGCATGTACTGACCACCAATAGCTAGAAAACATGGTATATGATACTAGAGGAGTTTAATTAGGAAATTTGGTAGAGATGAGCGAACCAGTCGAGATTCGCTTTGGGTTCGGTTCGGACATTTTTGAAAATGTGTAGCTTGGACCCAAATCAGTTTGGGCTTATCCGAAGTTGCTCCAATTGTCCGGAAAGTTGGTATATAAGCCCCTCTAGCCTCCTAGGACTCTTTTTTAGGAAAAATTATTATTTCTTTTAGTTCATTATTTATGAATTTTTCTTTTCCCTCCCCCCCTCCCCAAGCTCTGGAACATAATGACAGCAACAGTACATGATTTCTGAGTGACACTGACATACATGGCTATGGGTAAAGGCACATTTGATTATGTTAACATACAGCATCTATTGACCATCCTATTGTTGACATGACATTGATCTGTGCCTTTCATAAATTAGTAACATTCTGGCCAATGTTTGATCCAACTTTTCAACCTTTGCATTTTCTGGCAAAATCAGGAGCAAAGTAAGTACAAAATGTGGGCCATTGGCCTAAATGGCTGGAGCAAGTAAAATGTTGAACAACAGAAACACTTGAGGCTGGACGGAAATAAGACGTTTCATACACCAAAGCGGAATTTATATTGAAAATACTTTTTAAAGTCAATTTGAGTTTGCATTGGTAAAAGTTGCACCAATTTTATTAAACGGCGTACATTGTTTGATAAGTTTGATAAGTTTGAAGCACCTTCGCCCTAACAATTTTGTCTAAAAATGCTGATCCATTTTTTAACGTCATCCACATGGAATAGGATTGTGACTTTTTGGGGTAATGTATTAATATGCAATTTTCTTTACTCTTTTTTAAATATTTTTGAAGCCTGCTTGTTTTGAGGCTAGTCTTTCAGCAAAAAAATGTACTAATTGTTGCCATTTAAAAAAAATTTATGCACAAAATACCTATGGAATTTTCAGTTTAAAGTTTAGTCATATTTATTATAAAGGCAGGTCAATTTGTACATCAACATGGCACTAGAGTACACTTGTGACTTTTTTGCTACTTTTTGCAAAAAGTCACAATAATAAATCCGTTTAAGGCTGCCCCTTAGTAAATGCAAACTGCATGGCATGGCAGAAACCACCCTACAAATGGTGCAAATATGTCATAAATTTGGTGCAAATGCCTACGCCACCAACACTACAGGCTGACCGAGGCTTTCTCTCACCCCTAGTCAATAACTAGAGCTGGCTGACTGAAGATGATAAAAGCACTCTGGGCCGTCGTGCAGCTCACCTTTAGGTCTCATTTTTTGTTTTCTTTTACTGGGTACAGTTACTGGCAGATGGAGTATGGCTTAGTGTCAAGGAACCATGAACCAGACGTACAACAAGAGAAGTGGAAAATAAGAAGGTTTTATTGAAGAGCAAGCCATAAGCAAAGTCCAAACGGATGGCTAAACCAAAGCAGGGTCTTGCGGAGACAGAGGTCAGGAACCAGAAGGGTAGTCAGACGAAGCCAGGATCAGGAACCAACGGGGTAGTCAGACGAAGCCGGAATCAGGAACCAACGGGGTAGTCAGACGAAGCCGGAATCAGGAACCAACGGGGTAGTCAGACGAAGCCGGAATCAGGAACCAACGGGGTAGTCAGACGAGGCCAGGATCAGGAACCAGAAGCAGCAGCAGTCTTGGAAGCATGTGAACACAGGAGGACCAAGCAAGGAACTGAAGCCACAGACCTCCTATATATATGAGCTAGGCATCCAGCTCCTCCCAGTGGGAAGGAGGAGCCGCAGGGTGGGAGGCTACAAGAAAACCCAGAAACCAAGATGGCCGCCAGCACATGTCAAACGAAGGGAACAGCAAGGAGGTAAGACCATGACAGTACCTCCCCCTCAAGGGCCCCTCCTCCGCGGAGTAAGGAACGGTTTCTGAGGGAAGCGTGCGTGGAAGGCTCGGAGCAAGACAGGAGCATGGACATCTGCGGAGGGAACCCAGGAACGCTCCTCTGGACCATAACCACGCCAATGGACCAAAAACTGCACCCGGCCGCGGACCAGGCGTGAGTCCAGGATATTGCTCACCTCATACTCCTCACGATTGCCCACTTGGACCGGACGAGGCCGAGGAATCGAGGAAGTGAAACGATTACACACCAGTGGCTTCAACAGGGAGACATGAAACACGTTGGAGATCCGCATGCCAGGAGGAAGCGCAAGGGCATAAGCTACCGGGTTTACCCTGCGAAGCACTCGGAAGGGACCAACAAAGCGAGGCGCCAGCTTGGGAGTGGGCACTCGAAGGTTGAGGTTGCGGGTGGACAACCATACGCGGTCTCCGACCTGGTAGGAAGGAGCGGGCGCTCGTCTGCGATCAGCCTGGAGTTTCTGGCGCTGCGCAGAGACCTCAAGGGACCTCTGGATCTGTACCCAAGAAGCACGTAGGACGGAAAGGTGATCCTCCACAGCCGGAATATCCTGGGGAGAGAATACCTCCGGTAACACGGCAGGTTGGAACCCATAATTGGCCATGAAGGGAGACGTCCCAGAGGAAGAGTTCACCGCCGTGTTCCTGGCAAACTCAGCCCAAGGCAGGAGGTCAACCCAATTGTCTTGGTGATCGGAGACATAGCAACGAAGGAATTGCTCCAAGGCCTGATTGGATCGTTCTGCGGCCCCATTGGACTGAGGGTGGTAGGCCGAGGAGAAAGAGAGATGAATCCCCAACTGGGAGCAAAAGGCGCGCCAGAACCTGGACACAAACTGACTCCCCCGATCCGACACAATCTCCTTGGGCAAACCGTGCAACCGGAAGACCTCCCTGGCAAAAATCGAGGCCAACTCTTGTGCAGAGGGTAACTTCTTGAGAGGAACACAGTGGCACATTTTGGAAAACCGATCCACTATCATGAGAATGACCGTATGGCCTCGGGATGCAGGGAGGTCCACAATGAAATCCATCCCCAGGTGTGACCATGGACGCTCCCCGGTGGCTATGGGTTGCAAAAGGCCCAACGGAAGGTGCCGAGGGGACTTACTCTGGGCACAAACGGAGCATGCCGCTACATATGCGGCGATGTCGGAACGTAGGGAAGGCCACCAGAACAGACGTGAAACAGCCCAGGACAGCTGATTCTTTCCAGGATGCCCCGCGGCCTTGGAGTTATGGTAGGTTCGCAACAACCGAGTGCGCAACTCCTCAGGCACAAAACACCTGCCGTTGGGTCTCCCAGAGGGAGCACCAGATTGAGCCGCCAAAATCTGCTCACCCAGGGGAGAGGTCAGGCTGGTGCGAATGGCGGCCAGGATCTGATTCGGAGGTATGACCGAAGTCGGAATCGACTCCTCCCCGGACAGCTCGGAGTACTGCCGTGATAAGGCATCCGCTCTGATGTTCTTGGAACCGGGTAGGTAGGAGACCACGTAATTAAAACGTGACAAGAACAGAGCCCATCTGGCCTGACGTGGTGTCAATCTCTTGGCCTCAGAGAGGTAGGTCTGATTCTTGTGGTCCGTCAGGATGAGAACCGGAACCACCGAGCCCTCGAGCAAGTGCCTCCATTCTTTAAGGGCCTGCACGATGGCCAATAACTCCCTGTCACCAATCTGATAGTTGCACTCCGCGGAAGACAGTTTCCGGGAGTAAAACCCACAAGGAAGCAGAGGACCCTCCGGTGTTCTACGCTGAGACAGGAGGGCGCCTACTCCCGTCTCAGACGCGTCCACCTCAAGGACAAACGGCAACCCAGGGTTGGGATGCGACAGAATCGGAGCCGACACAAAGGCGGACTTTAGAGCCTCAAAAGCTTGGATGGCCTCGGGCGGCCAGACCTGGGGATTGCTGCCCTTCCTGGTCAGATCCGTGAGAGGCTTGGCTAGCATGGAAAAGTCCCTGATGAACTTCCGATAATAATTGGCGAAGCCCAAAAAGCGCTGCAGGGCACGAAGACCACTGGGCTGGGGCCACTGTAAGACAGCCGAAACCTTCTCAGGATCCATGGAGAACCCCTCAGCGGAAATGATGTAACCTAAGAAGGTTACCTGGGATCGGTGAAATTCGCATTTCTCAAGCTTACCGAACAGCTTGTTCTCTCGTAACCGTTGCAACACTCGTCTGACATCCAGAACGTGGGCCTCCATGGATTCAGAATATACCAAGATGTCATCCAAATAGACCACCACACACTGCTGCAACAGGTCACGGAAAACATCGTTGATGAATTCCTGGAAGACTGCGGGCGCATTGCACAACCCAAAGGGCATAACCAAGGATTCATAATGACCGGTCCTGGTGTTAAACGCGGTCTTCCACTCATCGCCCGCCTTGATCCTTACCAGGTTATATGCCGCCCTCAGGTCGAGTTTGGTAAAGACCGTGGCCCCTTTGAGGCGATCGAACAGCTCGGAAATCAAGGGTATCGGGTAAGCGTTCTTTATCGTGATGCGATTGAGACCCCTGTAATCGATGCAAGGCCTCAATTCACCGCCCTTCTTTTTCACAAAGAAAAATCCAGCCCCTGCCGGGGACGAGGATTTGCGAATGTGTCCGCGTGAAAGCGCCTCCCTCACGTACTCCTCCATGGCCTCATTCTCCGCTACCGACAGTGGATAGACTTTGCCACGAGGAGGAACGGCACCAGATTGTAACTCTATGGCACAATCGTATGGGCGGTGCGGAGGTAGGGCAACCGCACGCACCTTATCGAATACATCCCGGTACTCCTCGTATTCAGGAGGCAACAGAGAGTCCGAGGAAGTACTCAGCAACTTGACAGGCCCATGGATGCAACTAGCCCCACACTGCGGTGACCACGAGAGGATCTCGGCCGATTTCCAATCGAAAGTCGGATTATGCTTCTGGAGCCAGGGGTACCCCAAGACCACCGAGTAGTGTGGAGACGAAATAACCTGGAGACAGACCGACTCTCTGTGAACGGCACCAATGGCCATCCCCACTGGAAGGGTCTCATGAGTCACGTGTGGCGGCAGAAGGGGTCTGCCGTCTATCGCCTCAAGAGCCAGTGGGGAAACTCGAGGCTGCAGAGGAATGGAATTGGCGGCAGCGAACACACTATCAATGAACAAACCACCAGCACCAGAGTCCACCAACGCCTGGGTCGTCACCGAGCCCCCGACCCAGGAGAGGACAACAGTAATCAGTGGTTTGTCAACACGGGAAACCGGGGACGAGGAGACTCCACCCAAGATCTGCCCCCGACAGGATCTCAGGTGCGAGCGTTTCCCGGACGGTTCGGGCATGCCAACCGAAAATGCCCACCGAGACCACAGTACATGCATCGGCCCTCGCGTCTCCGGAGTACCCTCTCCCCCTCGGACAGGCGAGCAAACCCCAGCTGCATGGGTTCACCCCCAGACAAGTCATCCCCAGGAGGCGTGGGAGGAGAGGGAGGCACGGGTGGGACAGCAAACGTAGGCGCCAATCTGTTAGAAGGCCTCCGCAGGCTCTCCTTAAAGGAAGGTCTCTCCCTGAGTCTGGTGTCAATCAAAATCAGGAAAGAAATAAGAGACTCGAGCTCCACTGGTAGGTCCTTAGCTGCAACCTCATCCTTCAAGGCATCCGAGAGACCATGAGAGAAAGCAGCGACCAGAGCCTCATTATTCCAGCCCACCTCTGCTGCCAGGGTACGAAACTCAATGGCGTATTCAGCTACGGATCGTGAACCCTGTCTGATGGACATAAGGAGCTTCGCAGCAGAGACAGCACGAGCCGGCACATCGAATACCTTCCGAAGAGAAGCAACAAAACCAGAAAACTCGGCAACCACCGGATTGTTGTTCTCCCATAAAGGGCTGGCCCAGGCCAAGGCCTTGTCCGAGAGCAGCGAGATCAAGAAGCCCACCTTTGATCTCTCAGTAGGAAAGGCATGTGGCAGCAACTCAAAGTAAATGCCCACCTGGTTAAGGAAACCTCGGCACTGAGTTGGCTCTCCCCCAAAGCGCTGTGGAAGGGGGGCAGAACCGGTCATACCCTGAAACACCACAGGCGCAGCAACAGGTGTCAGGGTAGACTCTGGCGCAACAACCGGAGCGGCAGTAAGAGCGGGCCCAGGAGCGACAACCGACCCATCGGCAACGGAAGCTAAATGAGCCGTGCGTTCAAGCAGGGTTTGCAACGCCACAGCGAACCGACCCAACAGGTGATCCTGCTGATCAAGTCTGGCAACCAGCGTAGGTAGCGAGGGTGGCCCTGTACCGTCAGAATTCATGGCTTGGTCCTAATGTCAAGGAACCATGAACCAGACGTACAACAAGAGAAGTGGAAAATAAGAAGGTTTTATTGAAGAGCAAGCCGTAAGCAAAGTCCAAACGGATGGCTAAACCAAAGCAGGGTCTTGCGGAGACAGAGGTCAGGAACCAGAAGGGTAGTCAGACGAAGCCAGGATCAGGAACCAACGGGGTAGTCAGACGAAGCTGGAATCAGGAACCAACGGGGTAGTCAGACGAAGCCGGAATCAGGAACCAACGGGGTAGTCAGACGAAGCCGGAATCAGGAACCAACGGGGTAGTCAGACGAGGCCAGGATCAGGAACCAGAAGCAGCAGCAGTCTTGGAAGCATGTGAACACAGGAGGACCAAGCAAGGAACTGAAGCCACAGACCTCCTATATATATGAGCTAGGCATCCAGCTCCTCCCAGTGGGAAGGAGGAGCCGCAGGGTGGGAGGCTACAAGAAAACCCAGAAACCAAGATGGCCGCCAGCACATGTCAAACGAAGGGAACAGCAAGGAGGTAAGACCATGACACTTAGTGGAGATAGGGCGTAGCTTAGTGGAAGTGGGGCATGGCTTAGCTGGGTAGGTGAGGTATGACATTCCTTATGAAAACATGACATAAAAAATTTACTTTGTAGATACCCCCAGATCTGGGTTACTTCAAGTTCAGTGAATTCCATGACTACAAGGGTATGGTCACACCTATCAAATCCACCTTGGATTTTTTCTGATAACCTGTCTGGATTGTGCTGCATATTTTGCTGTAGAAATGCTTTCCTGCTGCAGATTGTAACCTCTGCATTGCAAAGATATCAATAAACATGCACTGTAAATTGACATGCTGCAGGCGTAAAATCTGCACCACATGTCAAGTTACTGTAGGTGCAACAGACTTTCCACTCACAATTCCACTGAAAAAGGAGGTGAGAAAGAGGAGTCCACAGACTCACAGGCAAAAAACAAAAGCATGCTTTACAAAAGGGTAAGATTCTCATTGCACCCACTCTTTACAGTGTAATGTCCTCTCATGTGCTCATGTACAAGCAGCAAGGTGTTAAAGGGGTTTTTCCATGGAGAGAATAAAAGAAAACAGATCAGAAAGGATTAAAATAAAAATGATATATTATTCACCTCAAATGACCCCCTAGTGCCCTAGATGCTTCACTTGCTGTTCCCCACTTTCTAGTCCCAGCTAAACATGCCAGAAATATAAAAAAATTCCAAAAACTGGTCTTAGCAATGACCCACCTCAGCCAGTAATTAATAATCACTCATGATGTCACAGAAGATTACATGACTGCAACCCACTTGTGATGTCACACTATCATATCCAACTTAAACCATCTCGTGATGACACAGTAGCATATCTGACCGAAATCACCTGATTCCACAGCAGTTACCTGACTGAAACCCACTTGTGATGATGCAGCAATTTATCTGACTGAAAGCCCACCTATGATATCATAGCAGTTATATGCCAGAACCCACTTGTGCGGTCACAGTAGCATGGCTTACTGAAACACACTTGTGATGGTCTCAGCAAATTACCAGACAGAAACCCACTTGTAATATCACAGTAGTATACCTGACTTAAAATCATTAAAGGGGTTGTCCACGTTTTATTATTGATGACCTACCCTCAGGATAGGTCATCTATATCAGATTGGTGGGAGTCTGACTCCCGGCACCTCTGCCAATCAGCTGTTTTAAGAGAAGGCAGTGCTCTTATGAGGTGAGCGGAGGTCCTGAGAGTTGGACCCCCACCAATCTGATATTGATGACTTATCCTGAACATAGGTCATCAACAGTAATGAGCGGCAGGGGCTATATTTGAATTTGCGATATTTCACAAATATTTGGTCGAATAATCATCATATATTCGCAAATTCGAGATTATTCTTTTGATTGTGAAGAATCGGCAATGTAATATTTGTGTAATGCGTGCGAAATCCAGGCGGTCACTTTTGCTACATTTTCCAAGCTGCTAGAAGTTTCCTGAGACTGGATAAAATGGTTGGCATTGCAAAACATTAAAATAGCTTTATATGCATTTAGAGTGCTCCAATATATTAGCGATTGCGCTAATCTGCACTAATGATGCAAATATTTTGGCGCAATACATGAAAATTCAAATTTTAGCAGGTCTGCATGTATGTATGGACAGCAGAACCGATCACACTACCTAACAAACTGCACTGCAACAGCTACACTATATAAGGAAATAACCTACACTGACTATCTCCCTCTAACTATATGTATTTTATATATATATATATATAAGCTATCTAATAGTGTTGATCGAGCACCAAAGTGCTCGGGTGCTCGGGTCGAACACCTCAGGATGCCTGGGTGCACTACTTAGCACCCGAGCACAATGGAAGTCAATATGAGAACCCGAGCATTAAGCCACACACCCCAGGTAACTGCTGGGAACGATGTTGTCCGAGTAGTACACCACTTTTACCGACTGACAATAATACGCACCAAACTGAAGATTAAATCGATTTTAGATAAAAAATTCCTGACTGTATATTTACTTGTATATAAAGAGCAAGTGTTGCCAAAAATTTTGCCAAAAATTACAAGGAAGAAGCATTCCGATACAACCTATATATCACATAAAGGCGGGCCTCATTCACATTGTGGTACAATTGTTCAGGTAGTGGGACTCCTACACTCATAAAGCCTATGCACTAAGTAAAAGGGCTGCCAAAAATTGCAAGGAACTGGCACTCCAATACACCATTTATTACACATAAAGGAGGGCATCATACACCCTTACATACATAGTAACATAGTACATAAGGCAGGAAAAAGACATTTGTCCATCCAGTTCAGCCTGTTATTGTCACGGATGGTGTTGCAGAAAGCTGGAACTTATAAATAAACATCCGACTGGCTTGATCCCAAACTAAGGAGCATATGGGTGAGAACCCCTATAGAACCCCTAGAGCTCTCCCTGACTGCTATGCCCATGCAAAGGTCTTAATGGTAGAGGATTGCATGCCCTCGTACCTTTTACTATGTGACACCTGAAAACCCTATAACAGTGAGGGTACACGACCACCGACTCCCTGCACTTAATACGGACGGAGTCAGGGTCACCTACAATCAAGCCAGGAAGGAAACACAAATAAAGGAAACAGACTTATCTGAGGAATCAGGATAAGCAGCCTCCAGCAGTGAACACAATCCAGGAAGAAGTATAAACAGCAAAGTGAGGCAGTATGGGAAACAAATTGCGTGCCCCTATCAGAAATGATGTCTGAAGGAATGCCATGCAATTTAACAATGTGATCAACAAACGCTTGCGCCAGCGTCTTAGCATTGGATAACCCAGGAAAGGGAATGAAATGCGTAATTTTGCTAAAACGGTCCACTACTACCGGAATCACAGTCTTCCCCGAGGAACGAGGCAGGTCCGAAATTAAGTCCATGGACAGATGCGTCCAAGGACGAGAAGGAATGGGTAACGGGAGGAGAGAACCCGATGGCCATGAATGAGGGACCTTGGCACGAGCACAGGTCTCGCAGGCTGCCACAAAACCCTCAACCGTCTTACGAAGAGCCGGCCACCAGAATCTCTGAACAATGAGATTCACTGTGGCTCCACTCCCCGGGTACCCAGCAAGGACAGTATCGTGGTGCTCCTTAAAAACCTTGTGTCGCAACGCAAAGCAAGGTCAGGAGCCTCTGCCTGGGCTGCCTGAACCTCTGCCTCCAAATCAGGATAAAGAGCAGGGACGACCACCCCTTCAGCCAAAATGGGACCTGAGTCTTCAAAGTTCCCCCCTCCCAGAAAACAACGTGACAGGGCATCTGCCTTCACATTTTTAACCCCAGGGCAGAACGTAACAACAAAATTAAACCTAGAAAAGAACAAAGACCATCTGGCCTGTCTCGGGTTCAGACGCTTGGCCGATTCCAAGTAGGCCAGATTCTTATGGTTTGTAAACACGGTAATCGGGTGTCTGGCTCAATCTAACCAATGGCGCCATTCCACAAAAGCCAATTTGATGGCCAACAACTCCCTATCTCCCACATCGTAATTTCTCTCTGCAGAGGAGGGTTTTCTTGAGGAAAAGGCACACGGTCGCCATTTGGCAGGAGAGGGACCCTGAGATAAGACCACACCCACACCCACCTCAGAAGCGTCCACCTCAACAATAAAAAGTAGAGCGACATCAGGTTGTACCAAAATGGGAGCGGAAGCAAAACTCTCTTTGATACTAGAAAAGGCTTTAAGCGCATCTACCGACCACGAAGAAAAATCTACCCCCTTTTTAGTCATATCAGTGAGTGGGTTAACAACAGAGGAATAATTTAAAATGAACTTTCTGTAATAATTGGCAAAACCCAAAAACCGCATCAGCACCTTCTGATTCTCAGGAAGCTCCCAATCAAGCACAGCGCGGACCTTCTCAGGGTCAATGCGAAAACCAGAAGCGGAGAGAAAAGAAAACCAAGAAATTGAATCTCCGGAGCCGCAAACACACATTTTTCCAGTTTAACGTACAATTTATTATCCCGCAGAATCAGCAAGACCTGACGTAGGTGGTCCTGATAAGTCTTGAAATCAGGAGAAAAAATCAAAATGTCATCCAGATACACCAGTACAAATTTCCCCATTAAATGATGAAAAATGCTGTTCACAAAATGTTGGAAGACAGCCGGAGCATTCATCAAACTAAAGGGCATACCCAAATTCTCAAAATGACCCTCAGGGGTATTGAAGGCCGTCTTCCATTCGTCCCCTTCCCTGACCCCGACTAGGTTGTATGCCCCTCTTAAATCCAACTTAGAAAAAAGCTTAGCCCCAACAATCTGGTTAAACAGGTCCGGGATCAGAGGAAGCGGATATGGGTCATGAACCGTGATACGGTTCAACTCCCTGAAATCCAGACCAGGTCTTAAAGAACCATCTTTTTTCTTAACAAAAAAAAAAAAAAAACAGCGGCAACAGGTGACTTCGAGGGTCAGATGTGTCCCTTTCTCAGGCTCTCAGAGATATAAATACGCATAGCGACTCTTTCAGGTTGGGAGAGATTGTATAAACGTGATTTTGGCAGTTTGGCGCCTGGGATGAGTTTAATAGGGCAGTCATACTCCCGGTGCGTGGGCAACTCCTGGACACCACTCTCGGAAAACACATCCAAAAATTCAGAGAGAAAATATGGCACAGTCTTGGTAGAAATCTCTGAAAGAGACGCCGTGAGGCAATTCTCTCTGCAAAACTCACTCCAACCATTTATTTGCTTGCCAATCAATGGTGGGGTTATGTTTAGTGAGCCAGTAGCCCCAACACTAGAGGAGTAGGTAATCCTCTTAAGACGAAACATGACATATCCTCAACATGAGCGTCACCCACAGTCAAACGGATATTGTGAACTATGCCCTTTAACGATCTTTGAGAAAGTGGAGCGGAATTGATAGCAAAAACAGGTATATCCTTTTCCAAAGTGCATACCTGGAAACCATGAGTTATTGCAAATTGATCATCAATGAGATTGACAGCTGTTCCACTATCTACAAAAATCTCACAAACAATGTTCTTGCTGTCTAGCGCCACCCTGGCAGGTAGGAGAAAGCGGGAACTACAAGTAAATGGCAAACCTTCAATTTCCGCATCAACCTTGCCAATAGTAGCAAATGGAAAGTTTTTAGAGGGTTTTTTCTTTTTGTTTTTCTTTTATTACCCTCAGAAAACTCCATTAATATCCTAGAGGGGCAAACATTAGCCAAATGATTTATACCCCCACAACAGAAACAAACCCTCCTCTGAGAGCTGAATCCTCTACTATCAGAGGCAAGCAAACCCAGCTGCATGGCCTCTTTCTCAGAGGGGATTGAGAGAGACTGAGACCCCTGCACACTGAATGAGACAGCCCCACTGTCCTTGGACTGAATATGACAGGAAGGAGTAGTTTCCTCTCTCTCTCTAAGACACCTGCCAATACGAACAGCTAGAGACATGGCAGATTCTAACGAGGCTGGTCTTTCATGAAAAGCAAATGCATCTTTCAATCTTTCCGAAAGACAATGGCAAAATTGACTTCGGAGTGCAGCATCATTCCAACCAGTATCAGCTGCCCATCTCCGAAATTCTGAACAATATATCTCTGCGGACTGTTTACCGTGGCATAAAAAACGTAGTTTAGATTCAGCAAGAGCAATACGATCCGGGTCATCATATATCTGTCCCAGGGCTATAAAAAAATTCATCCACCGATCGGAGCGTTATCCCAGAGCAGCGAGATGATGATCCCCACCCTCTGCTCCTCATCACCAGAGGAATGGGGAAGTAGGCGAAAATTGAGTTTGCAAGCCTCTCTAAAGCGAACAAAATTCTCACTACCCCTGGAGAATGTATCCGGAAGCGAGATCTTAGGCTCGGAACAAACTCCATGAACGCAAGCAGAACTGGTCACCTGAAACTAAGACACAGTTTTACGGAGATCTGCTACCTCCAGTGAAAGAACTTGCATGCGGTCAATCAAGGCTGAAACCGGATCCATGCTTAAGACGGTTATGGCGGTTTATAATGTCACGGATGGTGTTGCAGAAAGCTGGAAATTATAAATAAACATCCGACTGGCTTGATCCCAAACTAAGGAGCATATGGGTGAGCCCGATAAAACCCCTAGAGCTCTCCCTGACTGCTATGCCCATGCAAAGGTCTCAATGGTAGAGGATTGCATGCCCTCGTACCTTTTACTATGTGACACCTGAAAACCCTATAACAGTGAGGGGACACGACCACCGACTCCCTGCACTTAATACGGACGGAGTTAGGGTCACCTACAATCAAGCCAGGAAGGAAACACAAATAAAGGAAACAGACTTATCTGGGGAATCAGGGGAAGTAGCCTCCAGCAGTGAACACAATCCAGGAAGAAGTATAAACTGCAAAGTGAGGCAGTATGGGAGGGAATATAAAGGGAGACAATCAGTGCAAATAGGTGACAGCTGGGAGAAGATTAAGGAAAAGAGATGAGAAAGTGAAACCAAAACAAAGAACATCATACAACAGGTAGAGAAGAACGTCTGCCAGATCTTCTCACAGAGTTGGTGGTGACAGTTATCCTGCAAGTTGATCCAGAGGAAGCAAAAAAAAAATAATCCTGTGAAAACCCTTAAAAAATTATGATTGATGGCCTGCTGGTGAGCTGACCCTGTAAAACATTATATGCGAGGGCCTGCAGGTGAGCTAACCCTGTAAAAGATTGTAGCTGAGAGCCTGCAGGTGAGCTGACCCTCTTAAAAATTATATGCAAGGGCCTACAGGTGAGCTGACCCTCTAAAAGATTGTAGGTGAGGGCCTGCAGGTGAGCTTACCCTGTAAAAGATTGTAGGTTAGGGCCTACAGGTGAGCTGACCCTGTAAAAGATTGTAGGTGAGGGCCTACAGGTGAGCTGACCCTGTAAAACATTATATGCGAGGGCCTGCAGGTGAGCTGACCCTGTAAAACATATGCGAGGGCCTGCAGGTGAGCTGACCCTGTAAAATATTGTAGGTGAGGGCCTGCTGGTGAGCTGACCCTGTAAAACATTATATGCGAAGGCCTGAAGGTTAGCTGACCCTGTAAAACATTATATGTGAGGGCCTGCCGGTGAGCTGACCCTGTAAAATATTGTAGGTGAGGGCCTGCAGGTGAGCTGACCCTGTAAAAGATTGTAGGCAAGGGCCTGCAGGTGAGCTGACCCTGTAAAACATTTTATGCGAAGACCTGCAGGCGAGCTGACTCTGTAAAACATTATATGCGAGGGCATATATGCAAGGGCATTATATGCGATGAATAAGCATGTTGATATGATGGAAGAGGAGCAGGAGGATGATAAAAGGAAGATTCAACCATATACCCTTTTTTGTGGTGGAAGGGGTGTATGGGAATACAGTGTATTCAGTACATTATAAACAACACATTTAAAGTCCCTTTATGTTCATCAGCTTTCCTCTAGTGGAGTTGAGAAGTCAGGGTCAATCCAGGAATTGTTCATTTTTATAACAGTCAACCTGTCAGCATTTTCAGTTCACAGGCGGATACACTTATCTGTTATAATGACACCAGCAGCACTAAATACCCACTCAGACAAAACACTGACAGCAGTGCAGGCCAGCCCTTCCAAGGCATAGAGCGCCAGTTCGTGCCACGTGTCCAGCTTGGACATCCAGTAGTTGTAAGGCACTGATTATATAGCACCCAATGACGCGTTCCGGCCAGCCAATCACTGTAATGCCAATAACTTACATGGCTACGGCATTACAGTGAGGGCATTGGGTGATATATATTACCTGCATGTTTATTAGCTGCGTAGCAGCCAAGAAACGTGCGGCGAGGAGACACCGAACTGGTGTTTGGCTAAGCATGCTCGTTCAACACTACTATCTAACTATCTATCTAATGTAGTGCAGAAAACACAAAGTATAGCAATGATACTGTTGTCTCTCTCAGAACTTTAAAAAAACTGTAGAAAATGGCTGCTGGGGAGGTTCTTATATAGTAAGGGGTAGGCAACTTTCCTATTGGTTGCTAGGGATGTTGCTAAGTTCAGACAAAGACATTGCAGCCTTCTCACTGGCCCACAAGCAAGAAGGGAGGTTACTGATGAAAAAAAATCTAGAATATTCGAAATTCCGAATATATATTACTATATTCTAAATATTAGCAAATTCTCAAAGTGCCGATATTCGCGATTAATATTCGTGATTCGAATATTCGCGCCCAACACTAGTTATCAATAGTAAAAAGAGGGCGACCCATTTAATAATGTTACTGCAAATTGCATGGCTGAAACCCTTTTGTGATTGCATTGCATTACAACAAACCTGACAGAAAAATACCTGTGACTTAAGGAAAATCTATCATCGCTAAATGCAATGTTATAGAGCAGGAGGAGCGGAGCAGATTAATACATAGTCTAGTGGAAAAAGATTCAGTAAAACATAATATATACAGTTAAAACTTTGCTGTTTATAATTTCAGTTGTACACAGGGGAGGTGTTATCAGTGATTGATAGCATTCTCTGTGTAAGTGTGTATGCAGAGAATGCTGTCCCTCACTGATAGCTGTACACAGGGGAGGTGTTATCAGTGATTGATATCATTCTCTGTGTAAGTGTGTATACATAGATAGCTGTCAGTTACTGATAGCTGTACACGGGGGAGGTGTTATCAGTGATTGATAGCATTCTCTGTGTAATTGTATATACATAGATAGCTGTTAGTCACTGATAGTTGTAAACAGTGGGAGGTGTTATCAGTGATTGATAACATTCAATTGTATAAGTGTGTATACATAGATAGCTGTCAGTCGCTGATAGCTGTACACAGGGGAGTTGTAATTAGTGATTGATAGCATTCTCTGTGTAACTGTGTATAAATAGATAGCTGTCAGTCACTGATAGCTGTACATGGGGGAAGTGTTATCAGTGATTGATAGTAGAGTTGAGCGAACACCTGGATGTTCGGGTTCGAGAAGTTCGGCCGAACTTCCCGGAAATGTTCGGGTTCGGGATCCGAACTTCGTCCCGAACCCGAACCCCATTGAAGTCAATGGGGACCCGAACTTTTCGGTACTAAAAAGGCTGTAAAACAGCACAGGAAAGGGCTAGAGGGCTGCAAAAGGCAGCAACATGTAGGTAAATCCCCTGCAAACAAATGTGGATAGGGAAATAAATTTAAATAAAAATTAAATAAATAAAAATTAACCAAAATCAATTGGAGAGAGGTCCCATAGCAGAGAATCTGGCTTCACGTCACCCACCACTGGAACAGTCTATTCTCAGATATTTAGGCCCCGGCACCCAGGCAGAGGAGAGAGGTCCCGTAACAGAGAATCTGTCTTCATGTCAGCAAAGAATCAGTCTGCATGTCATAGCAGAGAATCAGGCTTCACGTCAGCCACCAATGCAACAGTCCATTGTCATAAATTTAGGCCCAGCACCCAGGCAGAGGAGAGAGGTCCCGTAACAGACAATCTGGCTTCATGTCAGCAGAGAATTAGTCTGCATGTCATAGCAGAGAATCAGGCTTCACGTCAGCCACCAATGCAACAGTCCATTGTCAGATATTTAGGCCCAGCACCCAGGCAGAGGAGAGAGGTACCGTAACAGAGGATCTGGCTTCATGTCAGCAGAGAATCAGTCTGCATGTCATAGCAGAAAATCAGGCTTCACGTCAGCCACCACTGCAACAGTCCATTGTCAGATATTTAGGCACAGCACCCAGGCAGAGGAGAGAGGTCCCGTAACAGACAATCTGGCTTCATGTCAGCAGAGAATCAGTCTTCATATCATAGCAGAGAATCAGGCTTCACGTCACCCACCACTGTAAGAGTCCATTTTCATAAATTTAGGCCCAGCACCCAGGCAGAGGAGAGAGGTCCCGTAACAGACAATCTGGCTTCATGTCAGCAGAGAATCAGTCTTCATGTCATAGCAGAGAATCAGGCTTCACGTCAGCCACCACTGCAACAGTCCATTGTCATAAATTTAGGCCCAGCACCCAGGCAGAGGAGAGAGGTCCCGTAACAGACAATCTGGCTTCATGTCAGCAGAGAATCAGTCTTCATATCATAGCAGAGAATCAGGCTTCACGTCACCCACCACTGTAAGAGTCCATTTATATAAATTTAGGCCCAGGCAGAGGAGAGAGGTCCCGTAACAGAGGATCTGGCTTCAAGTCAGCAGAGAATCAGTCTTCATGTCATAGCAGAGAATCAGGCTTCACGTCAGCCACCAGTGCAACAGTCCATTGGCATATATTTAGGCCCAGCACCCAGGCAGAGGAGAGAGGTCCCGTAACAGAGAATCTGGCTTCATGTCAGCAGAGAATTAGTCTGCATGTCATAGCAGAGAATCAGGCTTCACGTCAGCCACCAATGCAACAGTCCATTGTCAGATATTTAGGCCCAGCACCCAGGCAGAGGAGAGAGGTACCGTAACAGAGGATCTGGCTTCATGTCAGCAGAGAATCAGTCTGCATGTCATAGCAGAAAATCAGGCTTCACGTCAGCCACCACTGCAACAGTCCATTGTCAGATATTTAGGCCCAGCACCTAGGCAGAGGAGAGAGGTCCCGTAACAGACAATCTGGCTTCATGTCAGCAGAGAATCAGTCTTCATATCATAGCAGAGAATCAGGCTTCACGTCACCCACCACTGTAAAAGTCCATTTTCATAAATTTAGGCCCAGCACCCAGGCAGAGGAGAGAGGTCCCGTAACAGACAATCTGGCTTCATGTCAGCAGAGAATCAGTCTTCATGTCATAGCAGAGAATCAGGCTTCATGTCAGTCACCACTGCAACAGTCCATTTACATAAATTTAGGCCCAGCACCCAGGCAGAGGAGAGAGGTCCCGTAACAGACAATCTGGCTTCATGTCAGCAGAGAATCAGTCTTCATATCATAGCAGAGAATCAGGCTTCACGTCACCCACCACTGTAAGAGTCCATTTTCAAAAATTTAGTAGGCCCAGCACCCAGGCAGAGGAGAGAGGTCCCGTAACAGACAATCTGGCTTCAAGTCAGCAGAGAATCAGTCTTCATGTCATAGCAGAGAATCAGGCTTCACATCAGCCACCAGTGCAACAGTCCATTGGCATATATTTAGGCCCAGCACCCAGGCAGAGAAGAGAGGTCCCATAACAGAGAATCTGGCTTCATGTCAGCAGAGAATTAGTCTGCATGTCATAGCAGAGAATCAGGCTTCACGTCAGCCACCAATGCAACAGTCCATTGTCAGATATTTAGGCCCAGCACCCAGGCAGAGGAGAGAGGTCCCGTAACAGAGGATCTGGCTTCATGTCAGCAGAGAATCAGTCTGCATGTCATAGCAGAAAATCAGGCTTCACGTCAGCCACCACTGCAACAGTCCATTGTCAGATATTTAGGCCCAGCACCCAGGCAGAGGAGAGAGGTCCCGTAACAGACAATCTGGCTTCATGTCAGCAGAGAATCAGTCTTCATATCATAGCAGAGAATCAGGCTTCACGTCACCCACCACTGTAAGAGTCCATTTTCATAAATTTAGGCCCAGCACCCAGGCAGAGGAGAGAGGTCCCGTAACAGACAATCTGGCTTCATGTCAGCAGAGAATCAGTCTTCATGTCATAGCAGAGAATCAGGCTTCACGTCAGCCACCACTGCAACAGTCCATTGTCATAAATTTAGGCCCAGCACCCAGGCAGAGGAGAGAGGTCCCGTAACAGACAATCTGGCTTCATGTCAGCAGAGAATCAGTCTTCATATCATAGCAGAGAATCAGGCTTCACGTCACCCACCACTGTAAGAGTCCATTTATATAAATTTAGGCCCAGCACCCAGGCAGAGGAGAGAGGTCCCGTAACAGAGGATCTGGCTTCAAGTCAGCAGAGAATCAGTCTTCATGTCATAGCAGAGAATCAGGCTTCACGTCAGCCACCAGTGCAACAGTCCATTGGCATATATTTAGGCCCAGCACCCAGGCAGAGGAGAGAGGTCCCGTAACAGAGAATCTGGCTTCATGTCAGCAGAGAATTAGTCTGCATGTCATAGCAGAGAATCAGGCTTCACGTCAGCCACCAATGCAACAGTCCATTGTCAGATATTTAGGCCCAGCACCCAGGCAGAGGAGAGAGGTCGCGTAACAGAGGATCTGGCTTCAAGTCAGCAGAGAATCAGTCTGCATGTCATAGCAGAAAATCAGGCTTCACGTCAGCCACCACTGCAACAGTCCATTGTCAGATATTTAGGCCCAGCACCCAGGCAGAGGAGAGAGGTCCCGTAACAGACAATCTGGCTTCATGTCAGCAGAGAATCAGTCTTCATATCATAGCAGAGAATCAGGCTTCACGTCACCCACCACTGTAAAAGTCCATTTTCATAAATTTAGGCCCAGCACCCAGGCAGAGGAGAGAGGTCCCGTAACAGACAATCTGGCTTCATGTCAGCAGAGAATCAGTCTTCATGTCATAGCAGAGAATCAGGCTTCATGTCAGTCACCACTGCAACAGTCCATTGGCATAAATTTAGGCCCAGCACCCAGGCAGAGGAGAGAGGTCCCGTAACAGACAATCTGGCTTCATGTCAGCAGAGAATCAGTCTTCATATCATAGCAGAGAATCAGGCTTCACGTCACCCACCACTGTAAGAGTCCATTTTCAAAAATTTAGTAGGCCCAGCACCCAGGCAGAGGAGAGAGGTCCCGTAACAGACAATCTGGCTTCAAGTCAGCAGAGAATCAGTCTTCATGTCATAGCAGAGAATCAGGCTTCACGTCAGCCACCAGTGCAACAGTCCATTGGCATATATTTAGGCCCAGCACCCAGGCAGAGAAGAGAGGTCCCGTAACAGAGAATCTGGCTTCATGTTAGCAGAGAATTAGTCTGCATGTCATAGCAGAGAATCAGGATTCACGTCAGCCACCAATGCAACAGTCCATTGTCAGATATTTAGGCCCAGCACCCAGGCAGAGGAGAGAGGTCCCGTAACAGAGAATCTGGCTTCATGTCAGCAGAGAATCAGTCTGCATGTCATAGCAGAAAATCAGGCTTCACGTCAGCCACCACTGCAACAGTCCATTGTCAGATATTTAGGCCCAGCACCCAGGCAGAGGAGAGAGGTCCCGTAACAGAGAATCTGGCTTCATGTCAGCAGAGAATCAGTCTGCATGTCATAGCAGAAAATCAGGCTTCACGTCAGCCACCACTGCAACAGTCCATTGTCAGATATTTAGGCCCAGCACCCAGGCAGAGGAGAGAGGTCCCGTAACAGACAATCTGGCTTCATGTCAGCAGAGAATCAGTCTGCATGTCATAGCAGAAAATCAGGCTTCACGTCAGCCACCACTGCAACAGTCCATTGTCAGATATTTAGGCCCAGCACCTAGGCAGAGGAGAGAGGTCCCGTAACAGACAATCTGGCTTCATGTCAGCAGAGAATCAGTCTTCATATCATAGCAGAGAATCAGGCTTCACGTCACCCACCACTGTAAAAGTCCATTTTCATAAATTTAGGCCCAGCACCCAGGCAGAGGAGAGAGGTCCCGTAACAGACAATCTGGCTTCATGTCAGCAGAGAATCAGTCTTCATATCATAGCAGAGAATCAGGCTTCACGTCACCCACCACTGTAAGAGTCCATTTTCAAAAATTTAGTAGGCCCAGCACCCAGGCAGAGGAGAGAGGTCCCGTAACAGACAATCTGGCTTCAAGTCAGCAGAGAATCAGTCTTCATGTCATAGCAGAGAATCAGGCTTCACATCAGCCACCAGTGCAACAGTCCATTGGCATATATTTAGGCCCAGCACCCAGGCAGAGAAGAGAGGTCCCATAACAGAGAAAATGGCTTCATGTCAGCAGAGAATTAGTCTGCATGTCATAGCAGAGAATCAGGCTTCACGTCAGCCACCAATGCAACAGTCCATTGTCAGATATTTAGGCCCAGCACCCAGGCAGAGGAGAGAGGTCCCGTAACAGAGGATCTGGCTTCATGTCAGCAGAGAATCAGTCTGCATGTCATAGCAGAAAATCAGGCTTCACGTCAGCCACCACTGCAACAGTCCATTGTCAGATATTTAGGCCCAGCACCCAGGCAGAGGAGAGAGGTCCCGTAACAGACAATCTGGCTTCATGTCAGCAGAGAATCAGTCTTCATATCATAGCAGAGAATCAGGCTTCACGTCACCCACCACTGTAAGAGTCCATTTTCATAAATTTAGGCCCAGCACCCAGGCAGAGGAGAGAGGTCCCGTAACAGACAATCTGGCTTCATGTCAGCAGAGAATCAGTCTTCATGTCATAGCAGAGAATCAGGCTTCACGTCAGCCACCACTGCAACAGTCCATTGTCATAAATTTAGGCCCAGCACCCAGGCAGAGGAGAGAGGTCCCGTAACAGACAATCTGGCTTCATGTCAGCAGAGAATTAGTCTTCATATCATAGCAGAGAATCAGGCTTCACGTCACCCACCACTGTAAGAGTCCATTTATATAAATTTAGGCCCAGCACCCAGGCAGAGGAGAGAGGTCCCGTAACAGAGGATCTGGCTTCAAGTCAGCAGAGAATCAGTCTTCATGTCATAGCAGAGAATCAGGCTTCACGTCAGCCACCAGTGCAACAGTCCATCGGCATATATTTAGGCCCAGCACCCAGGCAGAGGAGAGAGGTCCCGTAACAGAGAATCTGGCTTCATGTCAGCAGAGAATTAGTCTGCATGTCATAGCAGAGAATCAGGCTTCACGTCAGCCACCAATGCAACAGTCCATTGTCAGATATTTAGGCCCAGCACCCAGGCAGAGGAGAGAGGTCGCGTAACAGAGGATCTGGCTTCAAGTCAGCAGAGAATCAGTCTGCATGTCATAGCAGAAAATCAGGCTTCACGTCAGCCACCACTGCAACAGTCCATTGTCAGATATTTAGGCCCAGCACCCAGGCAGAGGAGAGAGGTCCCGTAACAGACAATCTGGCTTCATGTCAGCAGAGAATCAGTCTTCATATCATAGCAGAGAATCAGGCTTCACGTCACCCACCACTGTAAAAGTCAATTTTCATAAATTTAGGCCCAGCACCCAGGCAGAGGAGAGAGGTCCCGTAACAGACAATCTGGCTTCATGTCAGCAGAGAATCAGTCTTCATGTCATAGCAGAGAATCAGGCTTCATGTCAGTCACCACTGCAACAGTCCATTGGCATAAATTTAGGCCCAGCACCCAGGCAGAGGAGAGAGGTCCCGTAACAGACAATCTGGCTTCATGTCAGCAGAGAATCAGTCTTCATATCATAGCAGAGAATCAGGCTTCACGTCACCCACCACTGTAAGAGTCCATTTTCAAAAATTTAGTAGGCCCAGCACCCAGGCAGAGGAGAGAGGTCCCGTAACAGACAATCTGGCTTCAAGTCAGCAGAGAATCAGTCTTCATGTCATAGCAGAGAATCAGGCTTCACGTCAGCCACCAGTGCAACAGTCCATTGGCATATATTTAGGCCCAGCACCCAGGCAGAGAAGAGAGGTCCCGTAACAGAGAATCTGGCTTCATGTTAGCAGAGAATTAGTCTGCATGTCATAGCAGAGAATCAGGATTCACGTCAGCCACCAATGCAACAGTCCATTGTCAGATATTTAGGCCCAGCACCCAGGCAGAGGAGAGAGGTCCCGTAACAGAGAATCTGGCTTCATGTCAGCAGAGAATCAGTCTGCATGTCATAGCAGAAATCAGGCTTCACGTCAGCCACCACTGCAACAGTCCATTGTCAGATATTTAGGCCCAGCACCCAGGCAGAGGAGAGAGGTCCCGTAACAGAGAATCTGGCTTCATGTCAGCAGAGAATCAGTCTGCATGTCATAGCAGAAAATCAGGCTTCACGTCAGCCACCACTGCAACAGTCCATTGTCAGATATTTAGGCCCAGCACCCAGGCAGAGGAGAGAGGTCCCGTAACAGACAATCTGGCTTCATGTCAGCAGAGAATCAGTCTTCATATCATAGCAGAGAATCTGGCTTCACGTCAGCCACCACTGCAACAGTCCATTGGCATAAATTTAGGCCCAGCACCCAGGCAGAGGAGAGAGGTCCCGTAACAGACAATCTGGCTTCATGTCAGCAGAGAATCAGTCTTCATATCATAGCAGAGAATCAGGCTTCACGTCACCCACCACTGTAAGAGTCCATTTTCATAAATTTAGGCCCAGCACCCAGGCAGAGGAGAGAGGTCCCGTAACAGACAATCTGGCTTCAAGTCAGCAGAGAATCAGTCTTCATGTCATAGCAGAGAATCAGGCTTCACGTCAGCCACCAGTGCAACAGTCCATTGGCATATATTTAGGCCCAGCACCCAGGCAGAGGAGAGAGGTCCCGTAACAGAGAATCTGGCTTCATGTCAGCAGAGAATTGGTCTGCATGTCATAGCAGAGAATAAGGCTTCACGTCAGCCACCAATGCAACAGTCCATTGTCAGATATTTAGGCCCAGCACCCAGGCAGAGGAGAGAGGTCCCGTAACAGACAATCTGGCTTCAAGTCAGCAGAGAATCAGTCTTCATGTCATAGCAGAGAATCAGTTTTCATGTCAGCCACCACTGCAACAGTCCATTTTCATAAATTTAGCCCAGAACCCAGGCAGAGGAGAGAGGTCCCGTAACAGAGGATCTGGCTTCATGTCAGCAGAGAATCAGTCTGCATGTAATAGCAGAAAATCAGGCTTCACGTCAGCCACCTCTGCAACAGTCCATTGTCAGATATTTAGGCCCAGCACCCAGGCAGAGGAGAGAGGTCCCGTAACAGAGGATCTGGCTTCATGTCAGCAGAGAATCAGTCTGCATGTCATAGCAGAGAATCAGGCTTCACGTCACCCAACATTGGAACAGTCCATTGGCATATATTTAGGCCCCGGCACCCAGACAGAGGAGAGGTTCATTCAACTTTGGGTAGCCTCGCAATATAATGGTAAAATGAAAATAAAAATAGGATTGAATGAGGAAGTGCCCTGGAGTACAATAATATATGGTTAAGGGGAGGTAGTTAATGTCTAATCTGGACAAGGGACGGACAGGTCCTGTGGGATCCATGCCTGGTTCATTTTTATGAACGTCAGCTTGTCCACATTGGCTGTAGACAGGCGGCTGCGTTTGTCTGTAATGACGCCCCCTGCCGTGCTTAATACACGTTCAGACAAAACGCTGGCCGCCGGGCAGGCCAGCACCTCCAAGGCATAAAAGGCTAGCTCTGGCCACGTGGACAATTTAGAGACCCAGAAGTTGAATGGGGCCGAACCATCAGTCAGTACGTGGAGGGGTGTGCACAAGTACTGTTCCACCATGTTAGTGAAATGTTGCCTCCTGCTAACACGTTGCGTATCAGGTGGTGGTGCAGTTAGCTGTGGCGTGTTGACAAAAGTTTTCCACATCTCTGCCATGCTAACCCTGCCCTCAGAGGAGCTGGCCGTGACACAGCTGCCTTGGCGACCTCTTGCTCCTCCTCTGCCTTGGCCTTGGGCTTCCACTTGTTCCCCTGTGACATTTGGGAATGCTCTCAGTAGCGCGTCTACCAACGTGCGCTTGTACTCGCGCATCTTCCTATCACGCTCCAGTGCAGGAAGTAAGATGGGCACATTGTCTTTGTAGCGTGGATCCAGCAGGGTGGCAACCCAGTAGTCCGCACACGTTAAAATGTAGGCAACTCTGCTGTCGTTGCGCAGGCACTGCAGCATGTAGTCGCTCATGTGTGCTAGGCTGCCCAGGGGTAAGGACAAGCTGTCCTCTGTGGGAGGCGTATCGTCATCGTCCTGCCTTTCCCCCCAGCCACGCACCAGTGATGGGCCCGAGCTGCGTTGGGTGCCACCCCGCTGTGACCATGCTTCATCCTCATCCTCCTCCACCTCCTCCTCATCCTCGTCCTCCTCGTCCTCCAGTAGTGGGCCCTGGCTGGCCACATTTGTACCTGGCCTCTGCTGTTGCAAAAAACCTCCCTCTGAGTCACTTCGAAGAGACTGGCCTGAAAGTGCTAAAAATGACCCCTCTTCCTCCTCCTCCTCCTCCTGGGCCACCTCCTCTTCCATCATCGCCCTAAGTGTTTTCTCAAGGAGACATAGAAGTGGTATTGTAACGCTGATAACGGCGTCATCGCCACTGGCCATGTTGGTGGAGTACTCGAAACAGCGCAACAGGGCACACAGGTCTCGCATGGATGCACAGTCATTGGTTTTGAAGTGGTGCTGTTCCGCAGTGCGACTGACCCGTGCGTGCTGCAGCTGAAACTCCACTATGGCCTGCTGCTGCTCGCACAGTCTGTCCAGCATGTGCAAGGTGGAGTTCCACCTGGTGGGCACGTCGCATATGAGGCGGTGAGCGGGAAGGCCGAAGTTACGCTGTATCGCAGACAGGCGAGCAGCGGCAGGATGTGAACGCCGGAAGCGCGAACAGACGGCCCGCACTTTATGCAGCAGCTCTGACATGTCGGGGTAGTTGTGATTGAACTTCTGCACCACCAAATTCAGCACATGCGCCAGGCAAGGGATGTGCGTCAAACCGGCTAGTCCCAGAGCTGCAACGAGATTTCGCCCATTATCACACACCACCAGGCCGGGCTTGAGGCTCACCGGCAGCAACCACTCGTCGGTCTGTTGTTCAATACCCCGCCACAACTCCTGTGCGGTGTGGGGCCTGTCCCCCAAACATATGAGTTTCAGAATGGCCTGCTGACGTTTACCCCGGGCTGTGCTGAAGTTGGTGGTGAAGGTGTGTGGCTGACTGGATGAGCAGGTGGAAGAAGAGGAGGAGGAAGCCAAGAAGGAGGAGGTGGCAACAGGAGGCAAAGAATGTTGCCCTGCGATCCTTGGCGGCGGAAGGACGTGCGCCAAACAGCTCTCCGCCTGGGGCCCAGCTGCCACTACATTTACCCAGTGTGCAGTTAGGGAGATATAGCGTCCCTGGCCGTGCTTACTGGTCCACGTATCTGTGGTTAGGTGGACCTTGCCACAGATGGCGTTGCGCAGTGCACACTTGATTTTATCGGATACTTGGTTGTGCAGGGAAGGCACGGCTCTCTTGGAGAAGTAGTGGCGGCTGGGAACAACATACTGTGGGACAGCAAGCGACATGAGCTGTTTGAAGCTGTCTGTGTCCACCAGCCTAAATGACAGCATTTCATAGGCCAGTAGTTTAGAAATGCTGGCATTCAGGGCCAGGGATCGAGGGTGGCTAGGTGGGAATTTACGCTTTCTCTCAAATGTTTGTGAGATGGAGAGCTGAACGCTGCCGTGTGACATGGTTGAGACGCTTGGTGACGGAGGTGGTGGTGGTGTTGGTGGTACATCCCCTGTTTGCTGGGCGGCAGGTGCCAACGTTCCTCCAGAGGCGGAGGAAGAGGCCGAGGCGGCAGCAGCAGAAGAGGCCGAGGCGGCAGCAGCAGAAGAGGTAGCAGGGGGAGCCTGAGTGACTTCCTTGGTTTTAAGGTGTTTACTCCACTGCAGTTCATGCTTTGCATGCAGGTGCCTGGTCATGCAGGTTGTGCTCAGGTTCAGAACGTTAATGCCTCGCTTCAGGCTCTGATGGCACAGCGTGCAAACCACTCGGGTCTTGTCGTCAGCACATTGTTTGAAGAAGTGCCATGCCAGGGAACTCCTTGAAGCTGCCTTTGGGGTGCTCGGTCCCAGATGGCGGCGGTCAGTAGCAGGCGGAGTCTCTTGGCGGCGGGTGTTCTGCTTTTGCCCACTGCTCCCTCTTTTGCTACGCTGTTGGCTCGGTCTCACCACTGCCTCTTCCTCCGAACTGTGAAAGTCAGTGGCACGACCTTCATTCCATGTGGGGTCTAGGACCTCATCGTCCCCTGCATCGTCTTCCACCCAGTCTTGATCCCTGACCTCCTGTTCAGTCTGCACACTGCAGAAAGACGCAGCAGTTGGCACCTGTGTTTCGTCATCATCAGAGACATGCTGAGGTGGTATTCCCATGTCCTCATCATCAGGAAACATAAGTGGTTGTGCGTCAGTGCAGTCTATGTCTTCCACCGCTGGGGAAGGGCTAGGTGGATGCCCTTGGGAAACCCTGCCAGCAGAGTCTTCAAACAGCATAAGAAACTGCTGCATAACTTGAGGCTCAGAAAGTTTCCCTGATATGCATGGGGGTGATGTGACAGACTGATGGGGTTGGTTTTCAGGCGCAATCTGTGCGCTTTCTGCAGAAGACTGGGTGGGAGATAATGTGAACAAGCTGGATCCACTGTCGGCCACCCAATTGACTAATGCCTGTACCTGCTCAGGCCTTACCATCCTTAGAACGGCATTGGGCCCCACCATATATCGCTGTAAATTCTGGCGGCTACTGGGACCTGAGGTAGTTGGTACACTAGGACGTGTGGATGTGGCAGAACGGCCACGTCCTCTCCCAGCACCAGAGGGTCCACTAACACCACCACGACCATGTCCACGTTCGCGTCCCTTACTAGATGTTTTCCTCATTGTTATCGTTCACCACAACAACAAAAATATTATTTGGCCCAATGTATTGTATTCAAATTCAGCTGAATATAAATTTGAGGCCTAGTATTTAGGCGCTGGGTGACCGGTATGGATTTACTGACAGAATTAGACTTGGAAATGCACAGTAGCGTGTGTGTGAAGTTATTCTGAATGACCCTATGTGCACCTTGAATATTATATACCCTTTTAGGGATAGATTTCAAATAGCTCTGATACAGCAGAAACCACTAAATTATGAAATTGCTAAATTGGGAATTGTATTTCAACCCAGAACAAAAAATGTGCTTTGACGGACACTAAATAACTTTCCCAGCCACAACAGGACAGCGTTAACGAGAGATTTAGCAGGATATAAATTTGAGGCCTAGTATTTAGGCGCTGGGTGACAGGTATGGGTTTAGTGACAGAATTAGACTTAGAAATACACAGTAGCGGGTGTGTGTGAAGTTATTCTGAATGACCCAATGTGCACCTTGAATATTATATACCCTTTTAGGGATAGATTTCAAATAGCTCTGATACAGCAGAAACCACTAAATTATGAAATTGCTAAATTGGGAATTGTATTTCAACCCAGAACAAAAAAATGTGCTTTGACGGACACTAAATAACTTGCCCAGCCACAACAGTACAGCGGTAACGACAGATTTAGCGGGATATAAATTTGAGGCCTAGTATTTAAGCGCTGGGTGACCGGTATGGATTTACTGACAGAATTAGACTTGGAAATGCACAGTAGCGTGTGTGTGAAGTTATTCTGAATGACCCTATGTGCACCTTGAATATTATATACCCTTTTAGGGATAGATTTCAAATAGCTCTGATATAGGAGAAACCACTAAATTATGAAATTGCTAAATTGGGAATTGTATTTCAACCCAGAACAAAAAATGTGCTTTGTTGGACACTAAATAACTTGCCCAGCCACAACAGTACAGCGGTAACGACAGATTTAGCGGGATATAAATTTGAGGCCTAGTATTTAGGCGCTGGGTGACCGGTATGGATTTACTGACAGAATAAGACTTGGAAATGCACAGTAGCGTGTGTGTGAAGTTATTCTGAATGACCCTATGTGCACCTTGAATATTATATACCCTTTTAGGGATAGATTTCAAATAGCTCTGATATAGCAGAAACCACTAAATTATGAAATTGCTAAATTGGGAATTGTATTTCAACCCAGAACAAAAAATGTGCTTTGACGGACACTAAATAACTTGCCCAGCCACAACAGTACAGCGGTAACGACAGATTTAGCGGGATATAAATTTGAGGCCTAGTATTTAGGCGCTGGGTGACCGGTATGGATTTACTGACAGAATTAGACTTGGAAATGCACAGTAGCGTGTGTGTGTGAAGTTATTCTGAATGACCCTATGTGCACCTTGAATATTATATACCCTTTTAGGGATAGATTTCAAATAGCTCTGATATAGCAGAAACCACTAAATTATGAAATTGCTAAATTGGGAATTGTATTTCAACCCAGAACAACATATGTGCTTTGACGGACACTAAATAACTTGCCCAGCCACAACAGTACAGCGGTAACGACAGATTTAGCGGGATATAAATTTGAGGCCTAGTATTTAGGCGCTGGGTGACCGGTATGGATTTACTGACAGAATTAGACTTGGAAATGCACAGTAGCGTGTGTGTGTGTGTGAAGTTATTCTGAATGACCCTATGTGCACCTTAATTATTATATACCCTTTTAGGGATAGATTTCAAATAGCTCTGATACAGCAGAAACCACTAAATTATGAAATTGCTAAATTGGGAATTGTATTTCAACCCAGAACAAAAAATGTGCTTTGACGGACACTAAATAACTTGCCCAGCCACAACAGTACAGCGGTAACGACAGATTTAGCAGGATATAAATTTGAGGCCTAGTATTTAGGCGCTGGGTGACCGGTATGGATTTACTGACAGAATTAGACTGGGATATGGCCAAAAAATAACCACACTATTGCTGGTTAAATGCACTTGGTGTGACAGCTTGACCAGCCACACTACTGAGGGTTAAATGCACTTGGTGACAGGCGCAGCTTGCCCCTGATGTAGTATATGGCCAAAAAATGAACAGACTATTGCTGGTTAAATGCACTTGGTGTGACAGCTTGACCAACCACACTACTGAGGGTTAAATGCACTTGGTGACGGGCGCAGCTTGCCCCTGATGTAGTATATGGCCAAAAAATGAACAGACTATTGCTGGTTAAATGCACTTGGTGTGACAGCTTGACCAACCACACTACTGAGGGTTAAATGCACTTGGTGACGGGCGCAGCTTGCCCCTGATGTAGTATATGGCCAAAAAATTAACAGACTATTGCTGGTTAAATGCACTTGGTGTGACAGCTTGACCAACCACACTACTGAGGGTTAAATGCACTTGGTGACGGGCGCAGCTTGCCCCTGATGTAGTATATGGCCAAAAAATGAACAGACTATTGCTGGTTAAATGCACTTGGTGTGACAGCTTGACCAACCACACTACTGAGGGTTAAATGCACTTGGTGACGGGCGCAGCTTGCCCCTGATGTAGTATATGGCCAAAAAATTAACAGACTATTGCTGGTTAAATGCACTTGGTGTGACAGCTTGACCAACCACACTACTGAGGGTTAAATGCACTTGGTGACGGGCGCAGCTTGCCCCTGATGTAGTATATGGCCAAAAAATGAACAGACTATTGCTGGTTAAATGCACTTGGTGTGACAGCTTCACCCTGATGTAGGCTTTAGCCAAAAAACAACCACACCATTGAGGGTTAAATGCACTTGGTGACAGGCGCAGCTTGCCCCTGATGTAGTATATGGCCAAAAAATAAACAGACTATTGCTGGTTAAATGCACTTGGTGTGACAGCTTCACCCTGATGTAGGCTTTAGCCAAAAAACAACCACACCATTGAGGGTTAAATGCACTTGGTCGCAGCTTGTGCTGGCGCACCACAAGACACAAAATGGCCGCCGATCACCCCAGAAAAATGTGACTGACAAACGGTCTGGGCAGCCTAAAAACAGTGAGCAATTGAATTTCAGCAGCTCAATGATGCACAGCTGCAGATCGATTAATCAAGTCCTTTGGAGGAGTTAATCTGCCTAATCTCGCCCTACTGTCGCAGCCGCAACCTCTCCCTACGCTAATCAGAGCAGAGTGACGGGCGGCGCTATGTGACTCCAGCTTAAATAGAGACTGGGTCACATGGTGCTCTGGCCAATCACAGCCATGCCAATAGTAGGCATGGCTGTGACGGCCTCTTGGGGCAAGTAGTAAGACGCTTGTTGATTGGCTGCTTTGCAGCCTTTCAAAAAGCGCCAAGAAAGCGTCACAAAAGCGCCAAGAAAGCGACGAACACCGAACCCGAACCCGGACTTTTATGAAAATGTCCGGGTTCGGGTCCGTGTCACGGACACCCCAAAATTCGGTACGAACCCGAACTATACAGTTCGAGTTCGCTCATCCCTAATTGATAGCATTCTCTGTGTAACGCCTCTTGCACACAAATGTTATTTTTTTCCGTTTCCTTCCGTTTTTTGCGTTCCATATATGGACCGTATACGGAACCATTCATTTTAATGGATCCGCAAAAAAAAAGACGGAAGGTACTCCGTATGACTTCCATTTCCGTATTTCTGTTTTTCTGTTCCGTTCAAAGATAGAACATGTCCTATTATTGTCTGCATAACTGACAAGGATAGTACTGTTCTATCAGGGGCCAGCTGTTCCATTCTGCAAAAAACGGAACGCACACAGACGTCATCTGTATTTTTTGCGGATCCGTTTTTTGCGGACCGTAAAATACTGAAAAAGCAATACCGTCGTGTGCAAGAGGCCTAAGTGTGTATACATAGATAGTTATCAGTCACTGGTAGTTAGTTATACACGGGGGAGGTGTTATTAGTGATTAATAGCATTCTCTGTGTAAGTGTGTATACATAGATGGCTGTCAGTCACTGATAGTTGTACACGGAGGAGGTATTATCAGTGTTTGATAGCATTCGCTGTGTAGATGTGTGTACAGAGATAACTTTTAGTCACTGATAGCTGTACATGGGGGAGTTGTTATCAGTGATTAATAGCATTCTCTGTGTAAGTGTGTATACATAGATGTCAGTCACTGATGGCTGTACACAGGGACGGTGTTAACAGTGATTGATATCATTCCCTGTGTAAGAGCTTGCGGATGCAGTATAGAGGCAACAACAACGTCTTTAACTTAAACAGTTTAGTGTTTTATTCACACATGAGGAAAGTGACAACAAAAAGTCAGTTTCAAGGAAAAAACTGTCACCTTGAGTCTGGTGTTTGTTCACACCAGGCAGCAACACAGAAGTCCACGTGCTTTCATCCAAACAAGATAGCCGGCCTTAATCCCGGCCCAAACTCTCAGGCCCCAACACAGAGACGGGTAAAGCTCCACTTTCAGGTGGAGGATAATCCACCCCAGCTGAGACTGCTGGCTGGGTTTTATATCCCTAACCAAAACCCGGCCTGAAATGTGGGGAACAGCCACCCACCGTGCACTTTGGCTGCTCCCAGTAAGAGCTGGCCTGGATCGGCTTTATGGCCACACTAAATAACCAATAGTGTCAGTCAGCACTAGCTGACACTTAGAATTACCGGCTCTTACCTCACCGAGGCCAGGAACCTCGGTGACACATATCTTCCGTTAATGATGCCCCTTGCACTTTCCTACAGTGTATACATAGATAACTGTCAGTCACTGATAGCTGTACACAGGGAGAGGTGTTAAAAGTAATTGAAAGCATTCTCTGTATAAGTGTGCATACATGCATAGATACACAGGGGTGGACTTAAGTTCAGAAAACACAGAAGTTTAAATGTCTAAGTTACTAGTTAAAAAAAAAAAAATCACACAAAACTATATATCGATCTGCTCATTTCCTCCTGCTCTATAATATGCTACCTGTGGATTACACAGCACTTTGTGGTGACAGGACCGTTTTAAGGAGAATCTGTCACCAGTTTTCTGCTGCCCTCACTTTCAAATCCTAACAGCTCCAGCACATGCCAATGAGTCCTCATATTCATGAGCTCACGGCTCTCCCCGCCCACATGCTGCAGATTGACACTTTATTTCTACATGAATTAGAAACAGGTGGGCAGGGAGAGCCACGGGCTCATGAATATGGGGACTTGTTGGCAGGTGCTGGAGCTATTCAATACAAGGTTTTGGCAAAATTGCTGGGTCACTTAAAGAAAGTGACCCAGTATTTTGCTAAGGATATCTGTCACTAGTTTATGTTGCCCTTAGTTAGGACACCATAAAACTGGTGACATATTCCCTTTAAACCCACGCTTTAGCAGCTGTGATGTCAGAGTGGTACACTTGACTGAAATTAACGTGTTGTCATGTCACAGCATTGTACCTGACTGAAACCTACTTTTTTGATGCAACAACATACCTGTCTGTAACCCACTTATGATGCCACCGCAGCTTAGTTGAATGAACCACACCTATTATGTCACAACAACATAATTGAGTGTTAGGCCTCTTTCACACGGGCGAGTTTTCCACGCTGGTGCAATGCATGAGGTGAATGCATTGCACTAGCACTGAATCCGGACCCATTCATTTCTATGGGGCTGTGTACATGAGCGATGTTTTTCCCGCATTACTTGTGCGTTGCGTGAAAATCGCAGCGTGCTCTATATTCAGCGTTTTTCACGCAACGCAGGCCCCATAGAAATGAATGGGGCTTCGTAAAAAAATCACATTGCATCCGGATGGCATGCGTTGCGTTTTTAACGCAAGTAACTTAGCAACACAGAATGTATTTAAGACAGGTAGATGAGTTGCTCAGTGTCTGACTCCAGGCAGCACATGAGGCAGGAGTTTGTTTGCAGCACACTTTTCCAGCCCTTGCTGACCATTGCCTTATTTAAAAAGCCATGCCGAGGACACCACGGCCTATGGATGTTGAGAGGCTGATAGTCCAAGAGAGGCCCTGCATCTGGGATACGCGGAGTTGGGACTACCACGATCGTTACAAAAAAAGATGAGGCCTGGGTGGAAATAGCCAAGAAGCTTTTTTCAACCATCTGGTATAAAACACATGGGAAAAGTCACCAGAATTTGGGTAAGTAGCCAATGTATACATGTGTGATCCTTGCTGTCCTCCCTAGCATAACACAGGTCATACGTTATCTTCCCTAGCATAGCACATGTCATACATTATCTTCCCTAGCATAGCACATGTCATACGTTGTCTTCCCTAGCATAGCACATGTCATACATTATCTTCCCTAGCATAGCACATGTCTTTTTATTACAAGTGGATGAGTTAAAGAATCGTTGGCGGAGCAGGGACCAGTTCCGCAAGGAAATGCAACACCAGACGAAGAGTGGTTCCGGGGCCACCAAGAAAAGGCCATATATGTTTAGGGACTAACTGATTCCCCACTCCCACCCTTTTGGCTTTAACCAGCAGGCCCAGACGACGGGCAATGGCTCCTGCCGAGGCTAACATAAATACTCAGGTTCTTGATTATTTATTGAGAGCCCGGCAGGAGGATGACTTTGACCTTAATGCCCGTAACCTGGCCTCGTATTTGCGCCGTCTGCCTCCAGAACGAGTATTGAGAACACTATCAGCTCTCAATATCGTTCTGGATGCAGCCACTCCCCCCAACGACCCGACCGACATTTGCTGTGCCCTACAAAATTGGCGCCTCCATGGGAACTTGTATGGCCCCCAGAAAATGCCATTTTCCAAGGCCTCACAGCCTCCACCACCGCTTCCTCCACAATTCCACCCTCCAAGGGGACATTATGGGCCACCTACTCGCCCATATGGCCCACATTATAATGTGGAGTCGGCATATAGGCAGTCTGCACCCATTACATCTCAACCTGGCCCATCGCAGTACTCGGACTCCCCTTCCCAACCAGCCTACCCTGGCCCACAGTTTCAGGCCCCACCCTCGCCATCTGGGCGTTATACAAATTTGTAAATGTTACGTTTTTCTTTATTTTATTTTCAAAACAGTATTATTATATAAATTCCCGCACTCTCAGTCCAGCAGATCCAGATCGTCCAAGTGGTAAAGTGTCTCTTCCTGATGGCGGACTGTAGACTTGGGCGTCTTCATCAGGTGTTGACTCATAGGTGCGTATGTAGTTATGCAGCTCTACATACGCCTTGATCACCACATTAACATTTTGTGGGGCCAGCTGGATGGGCAACAGGAAAACATGCCATTTATGAGAAAAAATGCCAAAGGCGCACTCCACAAACCTTCTGGGTCTACTTAAGCGATAATTAAAATTGCGCCTTTTAGCATCCAAACCTCGTCTAGAAAAGGGCTGCATGAGGTGGCTTGAAAGGGCAAAACCCTCGTCCCCTACAACCTCATAAGGCGCTAGTGGGCCAGTTGAGCCAGGAAGGTTTGCTGGCTGTGGTACGTCCAGTTGGTTGGATTAAACCCAGCGACCCATTCTGGAAGCCGTGAAGATGCGAGCATCTGCAGTACTTCCATAGGACCCAATATCTACAATTATATACCTGTAGTTTGTGTCAGCCAAGGCCAACAAAACTACAGAGAAAAACAGCCTATAATTATAGTATTGGGACCCTGAGTTTGGTGGCTTCTTAACCCATATGTGCTTCCCGTCAAGGGAACCAATACAATTTGGAAAATGAGCCCTCTCCAGGAAGACCTGGGCTATATCAAGCCACTGCTGCCTGGTTGGAGGTGGCAGCACTGAAGCCTTCAGTGTCAACCAAATGGCGGCACATGTAGCCCGTACCACGCCAGCAATAGTAGAGGTCCCCATTCTAAAAACAAAATGTAACGATGAAAAAGAAGTTCCTTTTGCAAGATATCTGAAATGAAACAAAAATAACTAACTAATACACTACTTAGCACAAGTTTAACAATCTAGTACATTACTTTACATTATTTAATGGCAAAGTGTCTGTCAAGTTAAAATTAAAATAGGCCATACTCCAAGATTGGAACGCAATACTTTATATTCATACACACTTTAAAAAACATAAGAGCATTTAGCTAAATCAACTCCCAGACCATTACCAGATACACACAGGTGAAGTATCCTCATCATTACAGCCAAGATTTGAATCATTAATTCCCGCGGAACTGGAATCTGGTGTGACTAATCAATTACTTGTTAGTACACCAAGTGACATTATACAAAGTGGCTGCCCCAAAAGCACACACAGTTTATGATAAAAAAATATATATATACAATAATTTTGACTACTATTAAGTACCTATACATAGAACAGGTAAAGTTCTGAAGACACAGGCCATAGACCAAACAGCTAAGTATTGCCAAACAGTAGGTCATTCATGTATGAGTCTGATAATATATAGTCTTACCTTAAAGTAATAATGAGACATTCTTCAGGTGACACACTCTGCCACTGAGGAAGAGGTTGTTACCTCGAAACGCGTCTGGCCATGTTTGGATCTACAACTACCAACCTAAGACCACCCTAAAGTGATTATACTTTATATTCTGAATGAGACTCTATATAGGACACTGGGGCCTTTAAGAGCACTGAGCACTTTACACTCGAACTAGAGTGAAACCAGCATCTGATTTGAGCTGACATTATGCTTCAGCTGCTATCCTGCGGCGAAGATTACAAACATTTCCTGTGAGAGACATTGAGATCTACGCTTCATAGAGCTGGAAAATTCGAGTGGCATGAACAAGTGACACATCGAAATACCGCAACTATCGCAGGAGTACAGATACTTATAAAGAGACCCAGTCTGCAGAGCAGTGAACGGAGGGAACAGGTAAGAGGCTGTGCAAGGGGGACGCCCCAGATGCCAGCCTTACTTTAGATACCTGACCTCCCAAGCGATTTATCTGCTTACATCGAATTTTATACATCAAATTTGCAACTAATTTTTTTCGGCACATAAGTAATCTCCCATACTATCACATAACATCAGTGACAACTATTGGGAAGAAATGTAATAATCACCTTTTACCATTGTATTATTTATGCACTATTAGGATAAGATTTGTATCATCTGTACACACAGAATTATTTGATCACTAAGGGCTCTTTCACACCTGCGCTCTTGTCTTCCGGCATAGAGTTCCGTCGTCGGGGCTCTATGCCGGAAGAATCCTGATCAGTTTTATCCTAATGCATTCTGAATGGAGAGAAATCCGTTCAGGATGCATCAGGATGTCTTCAGTTCCGGAACGGAACGTTTTTTGGCCGGAGAAAATACCGCAGCATGCTGCGCTTTTTGCTCCGGCCAAAAATCCTGAAGACTTGCCGCAAGGCCGGATTCGGAATTAATGCCCATTGAAAGGCACTGATCCGAATCCGGCCTTAAGCTAAACGTCGTTTCGGCGCATTGCCGGATACGACGTTTAGCTTTTTCTGAATGGTTACCATGGCTGCCGGGACGCTAAAGCATACTTACCGCATACTTACTTACAGCATACTTACCGTCCGTGCGGCTCCCGGGGCGCTCCAGAGTGACGTCAGGGCGCCCCAAGCGCATGGATCACGTGATCGCATGGCACGTCATCCATGCGCATGGGGGCTCTGACGTCATTCTGGAGCGCCCCGGGAGCCGCACGGACTGTAAGTATACCGCTCCCCCGCTCCTACTATGGCAACCAGGACTTTAATAGCGTCCTGGCTGCCATAGCAACACTGAAAGCATTTTGAAGACAGATCCGTCTTCAAATGCTTTCAGTACACTTGCGTTTTTCCGGATCCGGCGTGTAATTCCGGCAAGTGGAGTACACGCCGGATCCGGACAACGCAAGTGTGAAAGAGGCCTAATATGTTCAAGCACTCTGTTGAATATTTGTTATACTAATTTATTCACACTGCACAGTTTTTTTATTCTATTACTGTAATTGTTTGACTGCAAAGAGTTGAAATTCGAGACTAAAATAATCGCAGAATATTTATTATCGCCGAATATTGCAAATATTTTAATCGCTGAATATTGTAAGGGTAAAGAATTTTTTTGTGTATTTTTATCTCAATAAATTCAAAATAATTTTAAATTGTTAGATGGTGAGTGCCTGTTTTTAAATTTATTTACTGCCTTTATAACCAGATGATTAGGTGAATCATCAAAAAGCAGAGCACCTTAACCATACTTTGGATTTGGGTGAGCCAAGATATACTTGTTATCTACACTCTGCCACATGTTGGTGTCCTGGAAAGTCAAGGAAGGCCTCAACTCCCCCAACAGCCGATCAAAGGTAGCCACCGACATGCAGCAAAAATGAAAGAACTTCTGAGGGTGCGCACGGAGCTCTGAGTACAAGCCAACAAAGAGACCTTTGCTGGCCTGCTGCGAAATGATAGGATGCACCCACATCTGCTTCTTCCACTATTCCTCCTCAATCATTTCTGGCTGCTCTCCAAAACAGCGGAAGATCAGCCAGTGCAAGAAGACATGGTCAGTTGTTTACAGGGTGAAAGTGGACATCCTGCAAATGAAAATCTAATACCAGACACTCACCAACCACACGACAACCACTCCACAAAAAAATGGAGATGTCCAACAAAACTATGCATGCTGGGGGTATTTACTGTATATGTGTTTGCAGTCACAGGTGAATGTAGTGGATGGATCATTTGTTTTTTTTCACGCACGTGAAAAACGCATGCCATCCGCATGTCACACGTGTGGGAAAAACGCATGCCATCCGCATGTCACACGTGCGGGAAAAACGCAACAACGTGACGCGATTGCATACAAAACTGACAGCACTTGCAAGCAAAATGGCACGATTTTCCCTGAACGCACCCTGAACGCATCCGGACCAAATCCATGAAGCCCGTGTGAAAGAGGCCTTAGTGTTGCGTACCTTTACCAGTGATGCTTTGCTATAGCTCACTGTAGAGTGTGCCACATTGTCGAGGCAATAACTGTGCAGCAATGGCTTCAAATGCCTCTCGTTTCGCCTTCTCGATTCATCACCTCTCATTGATCACTAAGTTATGGCCTATAGTTGCCATTTGACTACTAATCACTGCCAGTTGGTGAGAACTGGGGATCCAACCATTAAAGTCCAAACTTCCTTGTGGATATGTGACTACACATAAAGTATGTTATGGATTTGGTATGTAGTTAGTATTTTTATTTCCAGGGCAGCTATGTTATATGGTACACCATAATGGGGCGGTAATAGACAGAGGTAGACACACTGCAGAAAAGATAGATATACAAAAGGTGTATATACAATTTGAAGGCTAAGAAAAAGTTAATTAATCTGTGTATAACTCTTGAAATTCATCTCAGGTAGGGATGAGCAATCGACTTCGGATGAAACATCCAAAGTAAATTTGATAAAACTTCATTCTAATGCTGTTCGAAGCAATAACTCCCGCTCATCGGAGCCAATACATTCTAATACTCTACGGAGCTCCTGCTCTGTACAGTATTAGATCGAGGTTTCATCCGAAGTTGATTCGCTCATGCCTAATCTCAGGTCCAATTAGTCAAAAAAAAAAAAAAAATTAAAAACAAATATGCTTCAATTGCCCTGAAAACTGGCATATGAGACTTTGAGGTCTCCCAGGGCTCAGACTGTTTTATCTTTTTATATTTCTTATGATTTTTTGCTCTTTCTCTCAAACCCCCTTTTAATGGTAATAATAGCAAATAATGTCAGAATAACACTGACATACTGTATATAGTTATGGGTAAATGTATGGTTCATGGTGTTAACAAACAGCTTGTTTACAAACACACTAAGCCATTGCATGTGTTATGATTTTTCATATTAGAAACCTCTCATCTCTCTTTATTTTCCCTCCCCAAGTTTATTTCAGCCATTAAACTGGGTGAAATTGCAAAGAAGTCCATTAAGATCTAGACTAAGGGAGCTGATTCTATTCATCAACAAGTTTGGAGAGACTGATTGGAATATGTTTATAGCCATGCCACCATTGACACTTGTACTGATATTGGCAATTACATAATGTGTGTCTTGCAGTATATTAATAGTTGTGTCAATAAGGTATCGAGGCATAAAAGTGTGAAAATCAGAAGCCTTGGATGAGCGAAGAAGTGTGTTGTTTGCTGAGGGCAAGGGATGCTTCTTTCAGGCTAGGGGATCATGAGACTTGCAGCAGTGCAGCAGGTTGTTGGCCAATTTCACATCACCGAATACTATATATGGGTCAATGCTTGATGTGGTCCCAGACAAACTTAATATGTTTTATGCCCATTTTGATAGGAGTAATTCTGTACCACCGTTAGAAGAAACATTACCATCACTAGGGCTTATGGATCATCTGATAAAACTATCAACTATAGATGTATATAATGAATTTAAATATGTGGAAAGCAGCCGGCCCTGATGAGATGTTAGGCTGAGTTTTGAGAACATGTGCAAAATAATTAGCAGGGGTTTTTAATTTAATATTAGCCCTGGCCATTGTTTCCACCAATTTTAAATTTGCAATTATTGCACCAGTACCAAAGTCTTTATCTGCCTTAGGGTTTAATAGTTACCAAATGATTCCGTTAACTTCAATTATTTCCAAATCTTTTGAAAAAAAGGTCTTGCTGTATTTGAAATTTGTAATATCGCCCATGATAGTTCATCAGTTTAGTTTATTCAACAGAATAGGTCCACAGAGGATGCTATTACTACTATATTACATACTGTATTGACCCATTTAGACCATTCTGATACATATGCTAGACTATAATTTATTGATTTTAGTTCTGCGTTTAATACAGTGAATTCCTTTAGGTTATTTTGGAAACTAAGTCTCCTGGGAGTCGGTATATCTCTGCGGAAATGGATTTTGAGCTTCCTGACCGATAGAGTGGAGTAATTAAGGGTTAACAATGCCCTCTCATCACCTATTAAGATCAACACGGGTGATCCTCAGGGATGTGTCCTTTTTTTGTATTCTGCATTCACTAATGATTATGTTTCTAATTCATAGCCTTAATTCCTTAATTAAGTTTGCAGATGATACTACACTGGTTGCTCTGATCAGGGACAATGATGAATCAGCATATAGGGATGAGGTTAGGCATTTCACAATTTGGGGTCATGATAATAATGTGGAACGTAATACTCAGAAGACTATGGAGATCATAGTGGATTTCAGTAAGCAAAAGAAGAAATCATATGATTTTATTTATATAGACGGAGTGGAGGTTGAACAGGTATCTAGTTTTAAGTTCCTCGGGGTCCATATATCAAATGATTTGATATATCAAATTGTCAACAAATTTGTATGCAGTGTTTAAATAGGTTCATCAATGTTTGTATTTTTTAAGATATGTTTGAGGATATTGGTAGATTTCTATTGTTGTACTATTGTGAGCATTTTGACATACTGTATTATAGTATGATATGGCAACTGCTCTGTTTAAGTTCGGAATCAGTTAGAGCAGGTGGTGAAAATGGCTCAGCATATTATTGTATTATTTACACCTTTACTGTCAGGAAAATGTTATAGGTGCCAGAATTCTCGTACAAACAGGCTTCATTTATATTTGGACAAGTAATATATGGACAAGTAATGATTGTTTCTGTGTTTTATGGATAGATACAAACTGTGTTTCATTAGCATTTTATATTTGTTTAATGGCAATAAAGTTGAATCTAATCTAATCTTCCAAAAATTGTCCCTTATTGGAGGCAGATGGTGTTTTAACACACATGGTGTTATAGGATAAAAAAGGTACGCAACACTAAGGGCTGTATTCAGCCCTTAGCAACCCTATTTCTCTGTGCCTCTATTTCAGGAGCTTCCTAAGATGGCCCCTGCTGCACTTCCTGTGGTGATTTTTACCCTGTCCTTGAGGCCATCCTATATTTCCCTCACTTCCAATAAGCCCTTGCTCTCCTCACATTAACTAGCAGGACCAATAAGAATGCAGATAATCTCCCCCACTACCCCAGAGCAGTGTGCATCCTCTCACATACAGCTAACCAGAGACAGGCAAGACCAATCAGAATGCAGTTAACTTCCTCCACTACCCCAGGGCAGTGTGTATTCTCTCACATACAGCTAACCAGAGACAGACAAGACATATCAGAATGCAGATAACCTCCCCACTACCCCAAAGCAGTGTGTATCCTCTCACATACAGAAAACCAGAGACAAGCCCTGCAATTACATGAAATCAGTAGGCATTTGTTTTAGCCTCTTAATAGTCTCCAGTCAGCTCTGCAAATGCTCCCTAATTCTCCTCCACACTGACAGGGAGGAGGGGTGTGCTAATTTAGCTGCTCATATCTCTGGTTTGGTACCAGCTGGAGATATGTGATTGGCATTCCAAGTTTTCATACAATACCAGAATGACAGCAATACGTTCAGTACAGGGGAAGATATCACTGATAGAAATCGGGATGCTGTGAAGCTGACAGTGAAAATAAAAGCAGATTTTGCCTGCGATTATTCCAGACTCGATTTCTAACAGTGATTTCTCCTCTGTTGCTTGGACTTGTCATTCTGGTTTTGTATGAGTGCGTGGAATGTCAGCTTTCAAACAAGACCAGTTACATGTTTCTAGCTGCTACCATTCAGGAGATATCAGCATCTAAAAGCAGCCCTCCCCCCACTCAGGGCTGTGCTCATCCTCCCAGTGCTCTGCCCCCTCTTGTTTATAATACAGAGGAGACAGCTGCACATGACAAGGCTGTGAGAAGAGGGCTGCAGAATAGGAAAGTAGCATGGATTTGTGGGAGTTATTAGCAGGTAAAACTGAAAATGGTTACATTTTAAAGCACAAAAGCATTTATACAGCAGGGTGTAGTATACCATTAGGATATAAAAAATGAAACGGCAGTTACACTTTAATGGGGAAAGATCCCTGTCCTGGTTAATACACACACATTAATGTCATAAGAATCAGTTTCTTGTTCTGCACAAGCATCCAAAACTATTTGTTTACGGTGGGCAGAATGCCTTCCCGAGTTAAATGAGCCTGGAAAAATTCAGAGCAGCAGTAGTAGAGTATGGATGTGGAAATGGCATGTGACTGCAAAAGTAGAGGCAGTAGTAGCAGCTAGTGTTGATCGAGCATGCTTGGCCAAACACCAGTTGGGCTCGAGCATCCCGATGCTCGGCACATGGCGGTATTCGGCCGAATACAGCATGTGTTCAAGCGCAATTGTTGAGTCTCCTCCCTGTACGTTTCTTGCCTGCTATGCAGCCAATAAACGTGCTGGCAAGTACTGCCTTCACTGTAATGCTGTAGCCATGTTGGTTACTAGCATTATAGTGATTGGCTGGCCGTGTTCGGCTCAGTCTTAGTCAGGGACAGCTGTGCTGAGGAAGGGACAGACAGTATAGGGAGTGATATAGGAATATTTTTATTAGAAAAACTTTTTAGAGAACCAAAAGTTCTTTTAAGGACTATTGTGTGTGGCAGGAGCAATATATATTTTTAGCGCAACCTGTGCTAAATTGCTAAAACTTTACAGACTCAAAAGTCATTTTAAGGATTATTGTTGTGTGTGGCAGTAGCAATATCAATTTTTAGTGCAAACTACGCTAAATAGCTAAAACTTTACAGACCCAAAAGTCCTTTTAAGGACTGTTGTGTGTGGCAGCAATATCTATTTTAGTGCATCCTGCGCTAAATAGTGTGCAATAGTTAGACCGATGCAGACAGCGACATTAGCTGCACCACATCTCCTGTGTAAAGTGTGCACATCCAAAAAATATCTGTGACATCCAGTTTACTTTTTCCGTAGACGGTGTACACTGCGGACAGTGACATTAGCCTTGCCATATTTCCAGTGTGAAGTGTGCACATCCAAAAATATCTGTGACATCCAGTGTACTTTTTCCGCAGACGGTGTCCGCTGTGGATAGTAATATTAGCTGCGCCACATCTCCAGTGTAAAGTGTGTGCATCCCAAAAATATCTGTGACATCCAGTGCACTTTTTCTGTAGCCAGTGTCCGCTGCGAACAGTGACATTAGCTGCGCCACATCTCCAGTGTAAAGTGTGCGCATCCCAAAAATATCTGTGACATCCAGTGTACTTTTTCCGTAACGGTGTCAGCTGCGGACAGTGACATTAGCTGTGGCACATTTCCAGTATAAAGTGTGCGCATCCAAAAAATATCTGTGACATCCAGTGTACTTTTTCCATAGACAGTGTCTACTGCGGACAGTGAGATTAGCTGCGCCACATCTCCAGTGTAAAATGTGCGCATCCCAAAAATATCTGTGACATCCAGTGTACTTTTCTGTAGCCAGTGTCCGCTGCGGACAGTGACATTAGTTGCGCCACATCTCCAGTGTAAAGTGTGCGCACCCCAAAAATATCTGTGACATCCAGTGTACTTGTTCCGTAGACTGTGTCTGCTGTGGACAGTGACATTAGCTGCTCCACATCTCCAGTGTAAAGTGTGCGCATACAAAAAATATCTGCGACATCCAGTGTACTTTCCCGTAGATGGTGTCTACTGCGGACAGTAGAATTAGCTGCCACATCCCAAATACTGTACCTGTGACATTCCCTGTAAATTTTTATTAGCCGCTGGTGACAGCATTGACATTATCTGTAGGATAATCAGGCTGATGTTTCCACATCCCAAATACCTTTTTTTATTTTATTTTGCGCATACACTTACAAATCCTACGCTACTTTATGTGTGACTTTCAAGCATATATAACCTTTAATATGAAGAAGGCGAGCAGTAAGGGACGGAGAAGTGGCTGTGATGCTGATGGTGCACGCAGAGGCCGTGGCCCTGGCCATGAAACTGTGCCTGCTGCCAGAGCACAAGAAAAACAATCATCCACGATACCTAGCTTCATGTCCCAGTTTGAAGGGCGGCGCAGGACATCACTCTTGAAGTCAGACCAGTGCGACCAGGTGGTAGGTTGGATTGCAGTAGATAATGCTTCCAGTCGGTTAAGCACCACCCTGTCTTTCACCAAGTCTAGTCTCAGTAGCCAAAAGTCTGCTCAACACAATCCTCACCCTGATCCTCCTTCTTCCCACCATGGAGAGTCTGGGCAAACAAGTGATCCCACACTCGGATATTCCGAGGAGATCTTTTCAGTGCCATTCCTTGATTTGGCCCTCTCGCCAAGCACGCTTGAAGAGAGACAGATATTGTGCCCCGATTTCCAAACTTTTGAGCATCCACAGTCACAAGAAAATGACGGTGGGAATGGCAATTACTGTTTAATGAGGTGGATGATGATGAGACACAGTTGCCAATAAGTTAATGGCAATTACTGTTGATGAAGAGGATGAGACACAGTTGTCAATCACTGAGGTTGTGGTTAGGTCAACAAGTCAGAAGGATGAACAGAGTTAGGAAGTGGAAGAGGAGGTGGTGAACGATGCAGTCACTTACCCAACCTGGGAGGGTGGAAAGCCAAGTGAGGACAGCAGTACAGAGGGGGAGGGATCTGCAGCACTGCAATAGGCTGGAAGAGGTAGTGGGGTGGCAAAAGGGAGAAGGTGGGCCACACCAAACAGGCCAACAACTATTCCACGGAGCACCCCCTTGCAGAAATCTCCCTTGACTGTAGGTGTTCTGCAATATGGCACTTTTTTTAGGAAAGTGCGGCCGACAAAAGAATAGTAGTTTGCAAACTGTGCCGTACCAAAATGAGCCGGGGTGTGAACATTATCAACCTCACCACTACCAGCATGATTCGCCACATGGCATCCAAGCACCGTAATAATGAACAATAAAATGTCCTTACCCCAGGCCTTTGAACGCAAGCGTAAATACCCAGCCACCCACCCACAAGCCATAGCAGTTAGGCTCCTTTCACACTAGCGTTCGTCGGTCCGCTCGTGAGCTCCGTTTGAAGGAGCTCACGAGCGGATCCGAACGCCTCCGTCCAGCCCTGATGCAGTCTGAATGGATGCGGATCCGCTCAGACTGCATCAGTCTGGCGGCGTTCAGCCTCCGCTCCGCTCGCCTCCGCACGGCCAGGCGGACAGCTGAATGCTGCTTGCAGCGTTCAGCTGTCCGCCTGGCCGTGCGGAGGCGAGCGGATCCGTTCAGACTTACAATGTAAGTCAATGGGAACGGATCCGCTTGAAGATGACACCATATGGCTCAATCTTCAAGCGGATCCGTCCCCCATTGACTTTACATTGAAAGTCTGAACGGATCCGCTCAGGCATCTTGCGCACTTAGAAATTTTTCTAAGTTATTAATGCAGACGGATCCGTACTGAACGGAGCCTCCGTCTGCATTAATATGATCGGATCCGTTCAGAACGGATCCGATCAAGCGCTAGTGTGAAAGTAGCCTAAATGTGCAGCTTTCCAAATTACTGGCCCTGTAAATGTTGCCATTTAGGCTTGTGGACACGGAGGCCTTCCACAGCCTGATGTCAGAGGCTGTCCCGCGTTACTCCGTCCCCAGCCGCCACTATTTTTCAAGGTGTGCCATGCCCGCCTTACACCAACATGTGTCCCGTAACATCACAGGTGCCCTGACCAACGCAGTTACTGGCAAGGTCCACTTAACTATGGACACATGGACAAGTGCATTTGGCCAGGGACACTACATTTCCCTGACGGCACACTGGGTGAACGTTATGGAGGCCGGGAGCGAGTCGTAAGCAGTATAGCACTGCAGTGGGGAAGCAGCAACAGGCCATGCTGAAGCTGATATGCTTAGGGGACAAACAGCACACTGCCACAGAGCTGTTAGCCACTGGAGACTTGGAAGGTCTTATGTGTCCTTTCTTCAAACTCTCGGCAATATATTCTCTCATGGCCTGCCTTTCAGGTTCAGAAAGATTATACAACCTAGATTTAGGCAATTTAGCCCAGGAATAAGATTGACAGGGCAATCATATTCCTGATGGGAAGATAAATCCTGAAATCCACTCTCAGAAAACACATCGGTAAACTCGGATATAAAAGAGGGTACAGCCTTAGTAGTAACCACAGAAATGGATGTATTGAGACAATTATCAATGCAATAGTCCCCCCAATTCAGCATCTGCCTAGCTTGCCAATCGATAGTTGGATTATGCTTGGTAAGCCACGGTAAACACAGAACCATAGGTGCAGGGAGACCTTCCAAGACAAAACAAGAGATAACTTCTTGATGAAAGTCACCCACTCTTAGGCCTCATGCACACGACCGTTGTGTTCCGTTCCGCAAAATGGGGTTCCGTTGTTCCGTGATCCGTTTCCGTTTTTGTTTCCGTGTGTCTTCCTTTATTTTTGGAGGACCACCAGACATAAAGGAAGGTAAAAAAAGGTGTTTGCCATGCAAATGATAGGAATAAAACGGATGAGAACGTGCGGATGCGGATGACAATCTTGTGTGCCTCCACGTTTTTTTTAGCGGTCCCATTGACTTGAATGAGTCCGCAAACCATTTTCAGCGGACAAGAATAGGACAGGTTATATTTTTTTGATGGACTGGAACCACGGATCAGGGACGCGGATGGCAAACGGTGCACTATCTGCATTTTCCATGGCTCCATAGAAATGAATGGGTCCGCACCTAAAACGTTAAAATCGGCGGAACGGACGCGGAGACTAAAAATGGTCATGTGCTACCAGCAAAGGACAAATGCACATTCTCTGACTCCCAACTCACACCTCCAATAGTCAGATGGGATTTAGACGCCCCTTTTTGTTTCTCTTTTTGCCGCTGAATGCTTGGACATATTGTAACCGCCGGCCCTGAGAGAGATCTTAGAAGTTCAAATAGACGGAAGACTCAGGAGTCTATCTGACAGAACTCTCTTGTTTTCATTGTTGCTGACAGGTTTCCACCCCTTTGCAGATGCTGCCCATTATCAGTCAGTTGGCTCTTTATATGTTCCGCCTCTCACTTGCTTCCTTGCGGCTGATAGCTCATCTGTGGAGTGCTCTGCTTGTGTGGTGGTTCTCCTGTTCCAGTTACATCTCAAGCCAAGTAATTTCTCTTTTCTTGGTGTGTCTGTCCTGACTATGCCTCAGGGAGACACTGACTGCTTCAATTTGGAAGGAGCCGGTTGCCTCTTTCCCTGTTCCCTAAGCTGAGGATTTGGTGCAGCGTTTCAGCAGTCTCAGGTTCCTGTACATGTGCATTTCTACCATTGAGATTTGCACATGTTGTTAGAAGCTTAGGTTGAGTATCAGGGAATGCTAGGAGGTGACCTCTTTACTCCCTAGGTTTGGGGCCTAGTCTGTTGTTTTGTTGTGGTTCCCTTTGGTTGTCTTTCCTTCACCGTACTTCCCGTGACACATATATATCCCCTTTGACCGCAGATCCAGGAGTCGCTCCCCCTAATCGCATGGGTTCCTCCCCAGGTATAAGCTCAGGAGTCTCTTCAGCCAAAGAGTCAAATAAATATGGTACATTATGTAATAGAATGTCCTGAGAGAGCGGGCCCTTAGTACTCTCTCTCAGGTGTTTATCAATACGTACAATGAAAGACATAGCGGATTCCAAAGACTTAGGATTCTCATGAAAGGCCAAAGTGTCCTTGAGCCTCTCAGATAATCCCTGACAAAACTGGCTACAGAGAGCTGGATCATTCCAATCCGTAGCCCACCTCCTAAATTCGGAACAATAGATCTCCCTGACGCAGGCCGCGCAATTTAGTCTCGGCCAGGAAAGTTTGGTCCGGGTCATCATAGATGAGACCTAAAGCTCTGAAAATTGCATCTACTGATTGGAGAGACTGTGATCAAGTCGGCAGAGAAAAAGCCCAAGACTGGGCGTCCCCTTTAAGCAATGAAATAATCACACCCACTCTCTGGCTCTCGTCCACAGATGAGTCTGACGCAGCTTAAAGTACCATTTGCGCGCTTCCCTGAACCGAATGAAATTATCACTCTCCCCTGAGAATCTATCCGAGAAAGCAACTTTAGGTTCAACACAGGTCAGGTAACCACTACTAGGATCAGCCAACAGTGGTCTCTGCATCTGTAAGACGGTCGAGCGGAGGTCAACTACCTCCATAGACAGTCCTTGCAGCTGTCCGGTCAGTGCAGAGATAACATCCATGGCTGAATTGATACAGACAACAAAATGACAGTTATTCGGCGGTTTATAATGTCACGATCAGTGTGGGGGGAAAACTCCACATTGAACACAGTAGAGAAGGGGAACAGGGCCTGGAAACTAGGGAAAAAACAGGTCACCTCCTAAACAACCCTAATCCGAGCCCTAACTACCTATCAATATGAATAGACCTTGAAGGTAGGAATATTCATATGCGGTATACCTAGGCACTTATTTCACTAAAACACCCTGGAGTAAGGTTAGGACCAGAGACAACCCATTCCTCCCCAGATGGACGAATGGAAGTTCCTGTCTCAGGCCCAGATACAAACAAAAGGGAATATAACAAACACAATACAATAAGAAAAGACAAGACTTAGCTTAAAGTAGAAAACTGGCAACTCCAGAAGCACAACAGAGTACAACCAACTAGCTAGTAAGAAGACAGGAAGAAAATGTATAAACCGCACCTCCAAGAGTGAGAAGCGGCTACTTATGGGGAAGGTAAATTAACAACAAGCATCACCTGAAGCAAGGGATGTGGCATTCACCAAAACACAGACACAATAAGATCCACAAGGAACTTGTCAATTTAACCCACGTGTTGCCAGTCTCTCTGATCGCCTGGTACCTGCCATGGGAATGTCCATGACACTATCCCAATTTTCCTGAGCTAGTGGGGAAGGTGCGCCGCGTGTGTGCACATTTCTGCAAGTCATTGACAGCTTCAGCTGGTCTGTAAACGCTGCAGCAGCGCTGTAAATTACCAGCTCATCGGCTGTTGTGCAACGTGAGCACGCGCTGGAACTCCGCGGTCCACATGTTGGCCAGGCTTTGTGAGCAGCAGAGGGCAGTAGTGGAATACCAGCTGGAACAAGGTCGTCACTTTTCCAGTCAACTTCTGCTATTCACAAGCGATGAGTGGGCATGGATGTCTGACCTCTGTGAGTTTAAGAAACTTTGAGGAACCAACACAGATGCGAGCGGTGATAACTCTATTATCAGGGTAACCATCCGACTTCTGTGTCTACTCAAACGATTGCTGCTCACAATTAAGTATGAAGCTTTGCATGTGGAAGAGGTGGAAATGGGGGAAGACATTACATAGGGTGATAGCCAGACCACCCTTAGCTCGTTTTCTCAGCGCGAATTGGACGATGAAGAGGAGGAGCAGGAGACGGTTGCCTCCGCTACAGAGGGTAGTACCCATGGAAGGTTAATTCCATCTGTTCTGCGCGGGTGGGCAGAAAAGGAGGAAGTGATTGAGAGTCATCCTCCTGATGACGACAGCGAAGTCTTGCCTGTTGGTACTCTGGCACACATGGGTGACTTCATGTTAGGCTGCCTTTCCCACGACCCGTGAGTTATGCGCATTTTAGACAACACAGATTACTGGTTGTTCACCCTTCTCGGCCCATGCTACAAAGAGAACTTCTCATCTCTCATTCCTCTGGTGGAGAGGGCGAGCAAAACGGTGCAAGCCCAGAAGGTCCTTCCATCTGACAACGCTGGTGGCAGAGTCCGTAGTTCCTTGGGCAACCGAGGAGGGAAGACAAGGGGAACACATAGACGTTCCAACAGAGGCAGGGCAACACTCTCCAAAGCCTGGGGCAGTTTCATGACACCCCACCAGTACCCTCACCCTAAAGCGCAGCCTAGTGTCACAATAAGGGGAAAATTTTGGGAAGATGGTAATGGAGTACATAGCACACCGTGTCAGCTACCTCAATGATCCCTCAGTGCCTTACAACTACTGGGTGTCCAAGTTGGACACATGGCACGAACTGGCGCTCTACGCCTTGGAGGTGCTGGCCTACTCTGCTGCCAGGGTTTTGTCTAAGTGGGTATTTAGTGCTGCTAGTGGCATTATAACAGATAAGCGTATCCGCCTGTCAACTGGAAATGTATTGACCCTGACTTCTCAACTCCACCAGAGGAAAGCTGATGAACATGAAGGCACTTTAAATGTGTTGTTTATAATGTACTAAATACACTGTATTCCCATTCACCCCTTCCACAACAAAAAAGGGTATATGGTTGAATCTTCCTTTTCTCATCCTCCTCCTGCTCTTCCATCATATCAACATGCTTATTCGTTGCATATAAAGCCCTCGCATATACGCCCTCGCATATAATGTTTTACAGGGTCAGCTCCCCTACAGGCTCTCGCATATAATGTTTTACAGAGTCAGCACACCTACAGGCTCTCGCATATAATGTTTTACAGGGTCAGCGCACCTACAGGCCATCGCCTACAATCTTTTACAGAGTCAGCACACCTACAGGCCCTCACATATAATGTTTTACAGGGTCAGCTCACCTACAGGCCCTCGCATACAATGTTTTACAAAGTCAGCTTACCTGCAGGCCCTCGCATATAATGTTTTACAGGGTCAGCTTACCTACAGGCCCTCACCTACAATCTTTTACAGGGTAAGCTCACCTGCAGGCCCTCGCCTACAATTTTTTACAGGGTCAGCTCATGTACAGGCCCTCACCTACAATCTTTTACAAAATCAGCTCACCTGCAGGCCCCCGCATTTAATTTTTTAGAGGGTCAGCTCACCAGCGGGCCCTCACCTACAATCTTTTACAGGGTCAGCTCACCTGCAGACCGTCGCATATAATCTTTTACAGGGTCAGCTCACCTGCAAACCTTCATCTACAATATTTTACAGGGTCAGCTCACCTGCAGGCCCTCACCTTCAATCTTTTACAGGGTCAGCTCACCTATAGGACCTCGCATATAATTTTTTAGAGGGTCAGCTCACATGCAGGCCCCTGCATATAATTTTTTAGAGGGTCAGCTCACCTGCAGGCCCTCACCTACAATCTTTTACAGGGTCAGTTCACCTGCAGGCCCTCACCTACAATCTTTTACAGGGTCAGCTCGCTTGCAGGCCCTCGCGTATACTTTTTTAGAGGGTCAGCTCACCAGAAGGCCCTCACCTACAATCTTTTATAGAGTCAGCTCACCTATAGGCCCTCGCATATAATGTTTTACAGGGTCAGCTCACCTACAGGCCCCCACCTACAATCTTTTACAGGGTTAGCTCACCTCCAGGCTCTCACCTACAATCTTTTACAGGGTCAGATCACTTATAGGCCCTCGCATATCATTTTTTAGCGGGTCAGTTCAACTGTAGGCCCTCGCATATAATATTTTAGAGGGTTAGTGTTAGCCCAGCGGTCTGTGCAGGCGCTGCTGCCCCTATCAGCAGGCATGGGCGGCGGGCTCCCTCTTTTCCCTCCTGCCGCCCAGCTGACAAACACGGGCAGCAACTAACTTAACTCTGCTACATATGTTCCATGCCAGAGTTTCCTTCCTGCTGGAGACCTGCATTAGTGTTGAAACTTGCATGGGCGTGTCTCTCTTCATCTAAGAGTCAACACACACATGCCCTCTGTCTCAGCAGCCTACAGCTGGATTGCGGCAGGTATTTAAAGGCACTTCCTACTACAGGAAGTTGCCGGAGCAACCTCAGTGTCTAGCTTGTCTAGTCCCTGTGCAAAGGTGTTTATCTTGTCTGCCTTCCTGTGTACCAAATCCTGCTATTGTACTCCAGGACTTTGCTTACTGCCGCCTGCCTCTGACCTTGGACTTCGTTTATGGACTTTGCCTGTTTGCTGCCTGCCTCTGACCTTGCATCTTGTTTGCTAACTTTGCTTGATTGCCGCCTGTTCTGACCCGTACCTCCAGGCCTCGTACGTCCCCTTGGCGCTTGCACCGAGCACTGCCACTGACTTGGGGACTACTCTGGAGCGGCATCTGGCAGCTATCCTACGGCCCAAGCCTATACCCACCATCAGGGGCTCCAGTGATTACCAGGTAGCTGCTTAGTTACGCCCCTATAGAGTAAACCCAGTCAGTGGCGCAGTGGGTCCACACCCGCTTGCATAACAGTCAGCTCACCAGCAGGCCCTCACCTACAATCTTTTACAGGGTCAGCTCACCCTCAGGCCCTCGCATATAATTTTTTAGAGGGTCATCTTACCTACAGGCCCTCACCTACAATCTTTTATAGGGTCAGCTCATCTGCAGGCCCTCACCTACAATTTTTTACAGGGTCAGCTCACCATAAGGCCCTCGCATATGCTTTTTTAGAGGGTCAGCTCACCATAAGGCCCTCACCTACAATCATTTACAGGGTCAGCTCACCTGCAGGCCCTTGCATATAATCTTTTACAGGGTCAGCTCACTTGCAGGCCCTCACCTTTAATCTTTTACAGGGTCACCTCACCTATAGGCCCTTGCATATAATTTTCTAGAGGGTCAGCTTACCTGCAGGCCCTTGCATGAAATCTTTTAGCGGGTCAGTTCACCAGCAGGCCCTCACCTACAATCTTTTACAGGGTCAGCTCACCTGCAGGCCCTCGCATATACTTTTTTAGAGGGTCAGCTCACCAGAAGGCCTTCACCTACAATCATTTACAGGGTCAGCTCAGCTATAGGCTCTCACATATAATGTTTTAGAGGGTCAGCTCACCTGCAGGCCCTCACCTACAATCTTTTATAGTCAGCTCCCCTACAGACCCTCACCTACAATCTTTTACAGTGTCAGCTCACCTTCAGGCCCTCGCATACAATTTTTTAGAGGGTCGGCTCACAAGCAGGCCTTCACCTACAATATTTTACAGGGTCAGCTCACCTGTAGGCCCTTGCATATAATGTTTTACAGGGTCAGCTCACCTGCAGGCCCTCACCTACAATCTTTTACAGGGTCAGCTCGCCTGCAGGCCCTTGCATATACTTTTTTAGAGTGTCAGCTCACCTGCAGGCCCCTGCGTATAATTTTTTAGAGGTTCATCTCACCAGCAGGCCCTCAACTACAATCTTTTACAGGGTCAGCTCACCTTCAGGCACTCGCTTATAATGTTTTACAGGGTCAGCTCACCTACAGGCCCTCACCTACAATCTTTTACAGGGTCAGCTCACCTGCAGGCCCTTGCATATACTTTTTTAGATGGTCAGCTCACCTGCAGGCCCCTGCATATAAATTTTTAGAGGGTCATCTCACCAGCAGGCCCTCACCTACAATCATTTACAGGGTCAGCTCACCTTCAGGCCCTCGCTTATAATGTTTTACAGGGTCAGCTCACCTACAGGCCCTCACCTACAATATTTTACAGGGTCAGCTCACTTGCAGGCCCTCGCATATACTTTTTTAGAGGGTCAGCTCACTAGAAGGACCTCACCTACAATCATTTACAGGGTCAGCTCAGCTATATACCAGGTAGCTACTTAGTTACGCCCCTGCGGAGTATGCCCAGTCAATGGCGCAGTGGGTCCACACCTGCTTGCATAACAGTCAGCTCACCAGCAGGCCCTCACCTACAATTTTTTACAGGGTCAGCTCACCCTCAGGCCCTCGCATATAATTTTTTAGAGGGTCATCTTACCTACAGGCCCTCACCTACAATCTTTTACAGGGTCAGCTCATCTGCAGGCCCTCACCTACAATTTTTTACAGGGTCAGCTCACCATAAGGCCCTCGCATATGCTTTTTTAGAGGGTCAGCTCACCATAAGGCCCTCACCTACAATCATTTACAGGGTCAGCTCACCTGCAGGCCCTTGCATATAATCTTTTACAGGGTCAGCTCACTTGCAGGCCCTCACCTTTAATCTTTTACAGGGTCACCTCACCTATAGGCCCTCGCATATAATTTTCTAGAGGGTCAGCTTACCTGCAGGCCCTTGCATGAAATCTTTTAGCGGGTCAGTTCACCAGCAGGCCCTCACCTACAATCTTTTACAGGGTCAGCTCACCTGCAGGCCCTCGCATATACTTTTTTAGAGGGTCAGCTCACCAGAAGGCCTTCACCTACAATCATTTACAGGGTCAGCTCAGCTATAGGCTCTCACATATAATGTTTTAGAGGGTCAGCTCACCTGCAGGCCCTCACCTACAATCTTTTATAGTCAGCTCCCCTACAGACCCTCACCTACAATCTTTTACAGTGTCAGCTCACCTTCAGGCCCTCGCATACAATTTTTTAGAGGGTCGGCTCACAAGCAGGCCTTCACCTACAATATTTTACAGGGTCAGCTCACCTGTAGGCCCTTGCATATAATGTTTTACAGGGTCAGCTCACCTACAGGCCCTCACCTACAATCTTTTACAGGGTCAGCTCGCCTGCAGGCCCTTGCATATACTTTTTTAGAGTGTCAGCTCACCTGCAGGCCCCTGCGTATAATTTTTTAGAGGTTCATCTCACCAGCAGGCCCTCAACTACAATCTTTTACAGGGTCAGCTCACCTTCAGGCACTCGCTTATAATGTTTTACAGGGTCAGCTCACCTACAGGCCCTCACCTACAATCTTTTACAGGGTCAGCTCACCTGCAGGCCCTTGCATATACTTTTTTAGATGGTCAGCTCACCTGCAGGCCCCTGCATATAATTTTTTAGAGGGTCATCTCACCAGCAGGCCCTCACCTACAATCTTTTACAGGGTCAGCTCACCTTCAGGCCCTCACTTATAATGTTTTACAGGGTCAGCTCACCTACAGGCCCTCACCTACAATATTTTACAGGGTCAGCTCACTTGCAGGCCCTCGCATATACTTTTTTAGAGGGTCAGCTCACTAGAAGGACCTCACCTACAATCATTTACAGGGTCAGCTCAGCTATATACCAGGTAGCTACTTAGTTACGCCCCTGCGGAGTATGCCCAGTCAGTGGCGCAGTGGGTCCACACCTGCTTGCATAACAGTCAGCTAACCAGCAGGCCTTCACCTACAATCTTTTACAGGGTCAGCTCACTCTCAGGCCCTCGCATATAATGTTTTATAGGGTCAGTTCACCTGTAGGCCCTCACCTACAATCTTTTACAGGGTCTGCTCACTAGCAGGCCCTCACCTACAATCTTTTACAGGGTCAGCTCACCTATAATCCCTTGCATATAATATTTTAGAGGGTCAGCTCACCTGCAGGCCCTCACATATAATTTTTTAGAGGGTCATCTCATCTACAGGCCCTCACCTACAATCTTTTACAGGGTCAGCTCACCTGCAGGCCCTCGCATATGCTTTTTTAGAGGGTCAGCTCACCAGAAGGCCTTCACCTACAATCATTTACAGGGTCAGCTCAGCTATAGGCTCTCACATATAATGTTTTAGAGGGTCAGCTCACCTGCAGGCCCTCACCTACAATCTTTTATAGTCAGCTCCCCTACAGACCCTCACCTACAATCTTTTACAGTGTCAGCTCACCTTCAGGCCCTCGCATACAATTTTTTAGAGGGTCGGCTCACAAGCAGGCCTTCACCTACAATATTTTACAGGGTCAGCTCACCTGTAGGCCCTTGCATATAATGTTTTACAGGATCAGCTCACCTGCAGGCCCTCACCTACAATCTTTTACAGGGTCAGCTCGCCTGCAGGCCCTTGCATATACTTTTTTAGAGTGTCAGCTCACCTGCAGGCCCCTGCGTATAATTTTTTAGAGGTTCATCTCACCAGCAGGCCCTCAACTACAATCTTTTACAGGGTCAGCTCACCTTCAGGCACTCGCTTATAATGTTTTACAGGGTCAGCTGACCTACAGGCCCTCACCTACAATCTTTTACAGGGTCAGCTCACCTGCAGGCCCTTGCATATACTTTTTTAGATGGTCAGCTCACCTGCAGGCCCCTGCATATAATTTTTTAGAGGGTCATCTCACCAGCAGGCCCTCACCTACAATCTTTTACAGGGTCAGCTCACCTTCAGGCCCTCGCTTATAATGTTTTACAGGGTCAGCTCACCTACAGGCCCTCACCTACAATATTTTACAGGGTCAGCTCACTTGCAGGCCCTCGCATATACTTTTTTAGAGGGTCAGCTCACTAGAAGGACCTCACCTACAATCATTTACAGGGTCAGCTCAGCTATATACCAGGTAGCTACTTAGTTACGCCCCTGCGGAGTATGCCCAGTCAGTGGCGCAGTGGGTCCACACCTGCTTGCATAACAGTCAGCTCACCAGCAGGCCTTCACCTACAATCTTTTACAGGGTCAGCTCACTCTCAGGCCCTCGCATATAATGTTTTACAGGGTCAGTTCACCTGTAGGCCCTCACCTACAATCTTTTACAGGGTCTGCTCACTAGCAGGCCCTCACCTACAATCTTTTACAGGGTCAGCTCACCTATAATCCCTTGCATATAATATTTTAGAGGGTCAGCTCACCTGCAGGCCCTCACATATAATTTTTTAGAGGGTCATCTCATCTACAGGCCCTCACCTACAATCTTTTACAGGGTCAGCTCACCTGCAGGCCCTCGCATATGCTTTTTTAGAGGGTCAGCTCACCATAAGGCCCTCACCTACAATCATTTACAGGGTCAGCTCACCTGCAGGCCCTTGCATATAATCTTTTACAGGGTCAGCTCACTTGCAGGCCCTCACCTTTAATCTTTTACAGGGTCACCTCACCTATAGGCCCTCGCATATAATTTTCTAGAGGGTCAGCTTACCTGCAGGCCCTTGCATGAAATCTTTTAGCGGGTCAGTTCACCAGCAGGCCCTCACCTACAATCTTTTACAGGGTCAGCTCACCTGCAGGCCCTCGCATATACTTTTTTAGAGGGTCAGCTCACCAGAAGGCCTTCACCTACAATCATTTACAGGGTCAGCTCAGCTATGGGCTCTCACATATAATGTTTTAGAGGGTCAGCTCACCTGCAGGCCCTCACCTACAATCTTTTATAGTCAGCTCCCCTACAGACCCTCACCTACAATCTTTTACAGTGTCAGCTCACCTTCAGGCCCTCGCATACAATTTTTTAGAGGGTCGGCTCACAAGCAGGCCTTCACCTACAATATTTTACAGGGTCAGCTCACCTGTAGGCCCTTGCATATAATGTTTTACAGGGTCAGCTCACCTGCAGGCCCTCACCTTCAATCTTTTACAGGGTCAGCTCACCTGCAGGCCCTTGCATATACTTTTTTAGAGTGTCAGCTCACCTGCAGGCCCCTGCGTATAATTTTTTAGAGGTTCATCTCACCAGCAGGCCCTCAACTACAATCTTTTACAGGGTCAGCTCACCTTCAGGCACTCGCTTATAATGTTGTACAGGGTCAGCTCACCTACAGGCCCTCACCTACAATCTTTTACAGGGTCAGCTCACCTGCAGGCCCTTGCATATACTTTTTTAGATGGTCAGCTCACCTGCAGGCCCCTGCATATAATTTTTTAGAGGGTCATCTCACCAGCAGGCCCTCACCTACAATCTTTTACAGGGTCAGCTCACCTTCAGGCCCTCGCTTATAATGTTTTACAGGGTCAGCTCACCTACAGGCCCTCACCTACAATATTTTACAGGGTCAGCTCACCTGCAGGCCCTCGCATATACTTTTTTAGAGGGTCAGCTCACTAGAAGGACCTCACCTACAATCATTTACAGGGTCAGCTCAGCTATATACCAGGTAGCTACTTAGTTACGCCCCTACGGAGTATGCCCAGTCAGTGGCGCAGTGGGTCCACACCTGCTTGCATAACAGTCAGCTCACCAGCAGGCCTTCACCTACAATCTTTTACAGGGTCAGCTCACCCTCAGGCCCTCGCATATAATGTTTTACAGGGTCAGTTCACCTGTAGGCCCTCACCTACAATCTTTTACAGGGTCTGCTCACTAGCAGGCCCTCACCTACAATCTTTTACAGGGTCAGCTCACCTATAATCCCTTGCATATAATATTTTAGAGGGTCAGCTCACCTGCAGGCCCTCACATATAATTTTTTAGAGGGTCATCTCATCTACAGGCCCTCACCTACAATCTTTTACAGGGTCAGCTCACCTGCAGGCCCTCGCATATGCTTTTTTAGAGGGTCAGCTCACCATAAGGCCCTTAACTACAATCATTTACAGGGTCAGCTCACCTGCAGGCCCTTGCATATAATCTTTTACAGGGCCAGCTCACCAGCAGGCCCTCACCTTCAATCTTTTGCAGGGTCAGCTCAGCTATAGGCCCTCACATATAATTTTCTAGAAGGGTCAGCTTACATGCAGGCCATTGCATGAAAATTTGTAGTGGGTCAGCTCACCTATTGGCCCTTGCATATAATGTTTTACAGGGTCAGCTCACCTGCAGGCCCTCACCTACAATCTTTTACAGGGTCAGCTCGCCTGCAGGCCCTTGCATATACTTTTTTAGAGGGTCAGCTCACCTGCAGGCCCCTGCATATCATTTTTTAGAGGGTCATATCACCAGCAGGCCCTCACCTACAATCTTTTACAGGGTCAGCTCACCTGCAGGCCCTCACATATAATTTTTTAGAGGGTCAGCTCACCAGAAGGACCTCACCTACAATCATTTACTGGGTCAGCTCAGTTATAGGCCCTCACATATAATGTTTTAGGGGGTCAGCTCACCTGTAGGCCCTCACCTACAATCTTTTATAGAGTCAGCTCCCTTACAGACCCTCACCTACAATCTTTTACAGGGTCAGCTCACCTTCAGGCCCTCGCATATAATTTTTTCGAGTGTCAGCTCACAAGCAGGCCTTCACCTACAATATTTTACAGGGTCAGCTCACCTATAGGCCCTTGCATATAATGTTTTACAGGGTCAGCTCACCTGCAGGCCCTCACCTACAATCTTTTACAGGGTCAGCTCGCCTGCAGGCCCTTGCATATACTTTTTTAGAGTGTCAGCTCACCTGCAGGCCCCTGCGTATAATTTTTTAGAGGTTCATCTCACCAGCAGGCCCTCAACTACAATCTTTTACAGGGTCAGCTCACCTTCAGGCCCTCGCTTATAATGTTTTACAGGGTCAGCTCACCTACAGGCCTGACCTACAATCTTTTACAGGGTCAGCTCACCTGCAGGCCCTTGCATATAATTTTTTTAGAGGGTCAGCTCACCTGGAGGCAGGGCTGATTCTAGGTGAAATAGGGCCCTGGGGCGAAAGACAATTAGGGCCCCCCCCCACACGACACTTGCTGACTTTAACGTCCCCCCATCACTACAGAAATACAGCGCCCCATACCTCTTACATCCAGTGACGTCTCTTTTGATGTAGATGTTCTCTGTCCTTGTCTTCTCCTTTCAGAACAGATCACCATTTTGTCTCCATTTTCCATCTCTGCAGTTTGACAACCAAAAAAATCTTAGTTTACTAATTTTCCATCACCCTCCCATTTTCTGGACATATCATCCTTCTACTCCCAATACTGTGCCGCTGTGCTCCCCAATACTATACTGCAGTAACAAACCCCCTGATAATACTAGTACCACATAGAGCCCCCTGTATAAAATACCCCTTCTTTGTGGCCTCAGTAGAAGCCCCCATAGTGCCCTACAATATTGTGCCAGTATCAAGTGCCTCTCCATGCCCCCATGTGCCAGTAACAAGTGAAAAACCCTCCCATGTGCCAGTAACAAGTGCCTCTCTTCCCTCCATGTGCCAGTATTAAGTGCCAACCCCCCATGTGCCAGTATCAATTGCCAAACCCCCCATGTGCCAGTATCAAGTGCCAAACCCCCCCATGTGCCAGTATCAAGTGCCAACCCCCCATATGCCAGTATCAAGTGCCAACCCCCATGCGCCAGTATCAAGTGCCAAACCCCCCTCACCCCCATGTGCCAGTACCAAGTGTCTCCCGCTCCCCTATGTGCCAGTATCAAGTGCCAAACTCCCCTCACTTCCATATGCCAGTATCAAGTGCCTCCCACTCCCCCATGTGCCAGTATCAAGTGCCAACCCCCCCATGCACATTTCTCCAGTCCAAACAGAACCATGGTGGGCTAGTACACTGGCTGGCACTACTGGGACGGGTGAGATGGTACGAATGGGATCCAGTAAGTTGTTATAATTAACCAACCTACCAGTAACTTTACTAAGTTGGAACTTGGCTGCCTGTCTCAGAAGAGTCTTCTGTGTGTGGGCGGCGGGCCTCGGGCCTTCCCTAGCAGAGTATGTGGGCTGCCGCTGGCGCTGCTCGCTCCTTCTTCTCTGCTCTGGGGGCAGAGCTGTGGCAACATCAAACAGACGCGAAGACGTGCCTCACAGCTACTGCTCGTCTCGAGTCTTTAAAAAAGGCAGGCAGAGCGAGGCTCAGAGCGGCCACCGGCGGGAAGCCCCTCCTTTCCATTAGTTCGGAGCCTGGACCGCGCGCCGCCTGGGACTCCATGCAGGGTCCTTAGCGTAGCGGAGTTAGCAAACTTAGCAGTGCTGCCACACAGGTCAGAAAAAATTATAGAATAGTATTGTGGGTCGGCACTGGGGGCCCCTAAGGACTCGGGGGCCTGGGGGCAATTGCCCCCTTGCCTCTATAGAAGCACCGGCCCTGACTGCAGGCCCTTGCATATAATATTTTACAGGGTCAGCTCAACTGCAGGCCCTCACCTACAAACTTTTACAGTGTCAGCTCTTCTGTAGGCCCTCGCATATAATGTTTTAAAGGGTCAGCTCACCTGTAGGCCCTCGCATATAATGTTTTACAGGGTCAGCTCACCAGTAGGCTCTCACCTATTATCTTTTACAGGGTCAGTTCACCTTCAGGCCCTTACATATAATGTTTTAGAGGGGCATCTAAACTGCAGGCCCTCACCTACAATCTTTTACATGGTCAGCTCACCTATAGGCCCTCACCTACCATCTTTTACAGGGTCAGCTCACCTACAGGCCCTCGCATATCATTTTTTAGAGGGTCAGCTCACCTACAGGCCCTTGCCTATCATTTTTTTAGAGGGTCAGCGCACCAGAAGGCCCTCACCTACAATCGTTTACAGGGTCAGCTCACTTGTAGGCCCTCACATATAATGTTTTGCAGAGTCAAATCACCTTTAGGTCCTTACCTACAATCTTTTATAGGGTCAGCTAAGCTGTAGACCCTCACCTACAATCTTTTACAGGGTCAGCTCAACCTGTAGGCACTCTCATATAATTTTTTAGAGGGTCAGCTCACCAGCTGGCTCTCACCTACAATCTTTTACAGGGTCAGCTCTCCTATAGGCCCTCACCTACAATCTTTTACAGTGTCAGCTCATCTGTAGGCCCTCGCATAAAATGTTTTAAAGGGTCAGCTCACCTGTAGGCCCTCGCATATAATGTTTTACAGGGTCAGCTCACCCGCAGGCCCGAGCATATAATGTTTTAAAAGTTCAGCTCACCTGCAGAACCCTGTATATAATGTTTTACAGGGTCAGCTTACCTGCAGGCCCTCGCATATAAATTTTTAGAGGGTCAGCTCACCTGTAGGCCCTCGTATATAACTTTTTGGAGGGTCAGCTTACCAGCAGGCCCTCACTATCAATTTTTTACAGGGTTAGCTCACCTGCACGCCCTCACCTTCAATATTTTAAAGGGTCAGCTCACCTGCAGGCCATTGCATATAATGTTTTCCAGGGTCAGCTCACCTGTACGCCTTTGCATATAATGTTTTAAAGGGTCAGCTCACCTGCAGGCCCTTGTATATAATGTTTTACAGGGTCAGCTTACCTGCAGGCCCTCGCATATAATTTTTTAAAGGGTCAGCTCACCTGCAGGCCCTTGCATATGATTTTTTGGAGGGTCAGCTTACCAGCAGGCCCTCACCTGAAATCTTTTGCAGGGTTAGCTCACCTGCAGGCCCTCACCTACAATATTTTACAGGGTCAGCTCACCTGCAGGCCCTCACCTACAATATTTTCCAGGGTTAGCTCACCTGCAGGCCCTTGCATATAATGTTTTACAGTGTCAGCTCATCAGCAGGCCATCAATCATAATTTTTCAAGGGTGTATGATGCCCTCCTTTATATGTAACAAAGGGTTATTGGAGTGCTGGTTCCTTGTAATTTTTGGCAGCCCTTTCACTTAGTGCATAGGCTTTATGTGTGTAGGAGTCCCACTACCTGAACAATTGTACCACAATGTGAATGAGGCCCTCCATTATGTGATATACAGTTTGGTGCTCGATCAACACTAGTAGCAGCATAGCATGGAACAGACAAGGCAGTAAGAGAGATGCATGTGAGGCGGCTGTGTAGCGGTAGTAGTAAGAGTAGTAGGAGTAGTAGAAGTAGTAGTAGGGTCTTTAATTGCTTTTTCATAGACACTGCCACAACACATCTTTCCAGGTCACAAGCTGAACACAGAATAAAGTTCTATGATGTTCCTAATAAATAACTTTTTCTGAATCCTTCCCATGATTGGCTGATCAGACTGTCAGACTCTGAGCCATCAAGATGAGCCCTCCCCCCTTCCTCCCAGTGCCATATCCTTCATCTTCTTCCTCCCTCATGGCTTTCCATGCCAACATTAACAGTATAATGGCACTGGATAACTTCTTTACACGATTTATCTGAAACAAATTGCCAAAACTTCGGATACATTTGTGAATGAATTTTCTGAATGAATCCAATTTGTCTAAAATCAATTCACTCATCTCTAATGCAAATACATCATCTCCACAAATTTACCTTTCTGCTTAGCTCAGTTTTCTAGATCTTCCAATTTTTGGGGGTTCCAAAATACACAAATATATATGCAGCAAGCCTCGGAGAAGCCAGTGCAGAGGATGTGAGTGGTAGTGGCCCTGATAAAGTGTTGTGTCACGGTGTACTTCCTCAGGCCATTGCTCTCGGGGGATGGGTGCAGTGGAAAATGTAATATTGAAGAATAAAGCTATAATTAAACGTAATAAAGTCTCTTTTACTAAGTGCAACATAGAACTTCAAATACATTTAATAACAGCTGATTTGAAGTACAATTTTCTGGCACCAGTAATAGAGGCAGGTTGGATCACTGCAATTTAGCACTTGTATTGTACTGGACTAATAGCAGTAGTAGTCTGGGTGATGGGTGTCTTTGCAGTACTCACATTACAGTGTCTCTTAATGCTGATAGTAGCTGTTCACTCTGTTTTCTGTTTTTGATGTAAATCTTTGATTTCTCAGGAGAATCCTCTCTTAGGAGTGGGATCTCAGGCATGTGCCTTCTCTCCACAGTCAGGTTGGAACTCATCCTCCTGGCAGGAAGCAGGACCAGCCCACTCCTACCAAATATAGAGAAATTGGGTGGTTATCCCTGTTTCTATCCAACCTTTGCCATCTATACCTTAACTTGAACATATGGTCAAAAAAATATAAAAATACATAACAATATAAAATTATACAAAACTATATACATTTGTAGTAGCCCCAGGTCTGGAGTACTGGTGATATATATATTAGATATTTACTTGCATAATCAGAGCTAACGTTATTGAGCCAAAATGAAATTTCCATACTATATCTTTATGGAAAAATGTTGGTCAAGTATTCTGTTATTTGCTTACTATAGTTTTTAATTTCATTAGCCACATTTTTCAAATAATTTTGCTTTTCAATAAATATGTTCTCTGCTGACTTTTTAATCAATTTTTATGGAAGAAATGTAAGATGAAAATACAAGTTGAGATTTTTTTTCTCTCAAAGAGTGTTTTTTGGAATGATAATTAGTGCTGAGATGCCAAATGAAAACTTAACCTTTTTCTAGCAGAGCCTGAGAATGTGTTAATTTGGCCTATGGCACACTAGAATGAGATCATATTAAATTTGAGGATGCCAATATGCTACACATAAAATCTTTAGCACTATTCCATTACATGTAATGAGCCAAATATACCAACTTTTTTAAAGCTGGACAGCTAGCACTGCTGATGTGTTGGAAATTAGCAGCTATTATTTAGCTGCCAATAAGCACACATGTATTTATTCTCATGGTGAAATCACTGTAAATGTAGTATAGACAATGCAGACTTATTTTCCATTCACAGTTTTCAATGAATGCATTATGACTAGTAGAACAGACAGCAAAAAGCAGTTTTTTTGCAGACCAAATTGAGTTTTTTGTTATGTATCTAATTCCACATGTGTTATTTCATAGTTTTGATGCCTTCAGTGTGAATCTACAATTTTTATAGTCATGAAAATAAAGAAAACTCTTTGAATGAGAAGGTCTGTCCAAACTTTTGGTCTGTACTGTACATGTTACATTTTTACAAAGATATGCATACTACTGACCCTTGCAATCACACGGCTGTTGTTGGGTTCTGCTTCTACTGTGATATGTCACCATCTTGTGCTTGCCACTGCGGCCACGATCCCTACTCTATCACAAGGCCACTACTGTAACTGGTACTGCATCACCATTTTCTGACAGCCATAACTTTTTTATATTTCGGTCTGTAGAGCTGTGTGAGGGCTTGTTTTTTTTGCAGGACGAACTACAGTTTTTCTTAGTACCATTTTTGTGGTATGTATGACTTTTTGATTACTTTTATTCAATTTTTTATGGGGGAAAAGGTGACCTACTCCTGCCTCCTCGTTACGATGGGGATCCTAAGTCCTGCCGGAGTCTCTTCAGCCTGTGTATGATTCATTTTGAACTGCAGGTTGATGAGTTCCCCATTGACATGTTAAAGTAGCCTTCATAGTGTCAATCTTGTCCGGAGAAGCATTAGCTTAGGCCATGGCCCTCCTGGAGTGAGGGAATTCACTCAATGGAAATCTTCCTGGAGAAGTATTCCTGGAGACCTTTCTTAATGTTTTTGAAGAGCCAGATCGAAAAGCTTTTGCAGCTTCATCTTTATTCCACCACTGCCTGGGCAATCTAACTGTTAGGAAGTATGCCATGCAATTCCACACTCTCCCCTGTGAACAATCAGCAAAGAAGGGCCGGCACTCACTGGCAGTTATCTTCAATAATTCTGTTTATTGTCACATAGTCCTGTGACGCGTTTCGACACTCGCAAGCGTCTTTGTCAACCAGTCTATCAAGATGGCTTTGGAAGAATGAAAACATCTGCTAGAGGGTGCCTGCTATCCAATAATCATCTATATGGATCATCTTGACCTACCTGCAATCAGCTTAATGTCTTAATCCTCCCCATGCCCTATTAAGATCCACATAATCTGCAAGGACTTCCTCTGTCATATGCCAATTTTGCAGACATGTTCAACTAGAAGAAAGCTGAGGCTTTGCCATCATATCGGCCTTAAGACTGTCCCATAAATCTGTTGCCTGGAATGACTCCACCGCAGGGTTGGTCTATCCTCTTTCTCTGCCTGAGACCCCGCCATGTCAAAGTATATTAAAGAGAACCTGGAAAGAGGATTTATCCAGAAGTCCTTCTCTCCGTTGGAGCCGTGTTTGTCTTTGTAAAAAGAGGGATGGATCTCTATGGCCATGTATTTATTATCACAGCCTAAATTAAGTGATGGTTAAGTATAAATATCCTCTGCCCTTGATACCTAAGGTCTTCAACTGGCTCTATGTTGCCGGGGTATTCACGAGGCTGAACCTTTGAGGGGCATATAACTTCATCAGAATAAGAGAGGGCGACAAGTGGAAGACTGCTTTCAATACCTGCAATGGCTATTAACATTATCCAGTTACGCCGTTTGTTCTGGGTAATACTCCTGGCGTCTTTAGTAATTTGTTAGTGATGTATTCTGTGACTTGGTCATTATCCGTGTCATAGTATACCTAGATAACATCTTCTCACTTGATTTCATATCTAAGATACTGTATGTTCACATTGTCCTCTAGTGTTTAATTATATGCCAAGTTTGAGAAATGAATTTTCAAAAATAATTCTCTGCCTTTCTTGGTTACATAATCTCTGAACATGGTTTCGAGATGGATGCCAAAAAGTGGACTGCATTTCCAGACTGGTCCTGTCCTAAAGGCTTGTGGGCTATTCAATGGTTTCTGAGCTTTACCAATTACTTTACACATTACTAACAGGTTATTCTGCACTTCTCTGCCCCCATTTCTGATCTGACTCGGAAGGGGCTAAACATCAAGGAGTAGAAACCTGAAGCTGAAGCCACATTCCTGTCTCTTAAACAGGTCTTCCCATCCTCCACAGTACTACAAATCCTGATGTCTCTAAGAAAGTACTACACCATCTTGATGTTATAAAGCAGCTCTTCCGAGAGGTACCGTTGATACCTCCTCTTATAGCTGGGACTGTTCTGACTCAAAAGGGACAATCTGGGAGCATGATCACAGATTTTTTTTTTGTAAGTCCTTCTTCCTGGCAGAACAGAGTTTCTCTACTGGGGTCAGGGAACTGCTCACTATCAGATAGCTTTGGAAGAATAAAAACATCTGCTAGAGGGTGCCTGCTATCCAATAATCATCTATACGGATCATAACTTGACCTACCTGCAATCAGCTTAATGTCTTAATCCTCCCCATGCCCAATGGTCACTGTTTGATTGCATTCGTCACTTCCATCTGGCTAAGAAAAAAAGCTGATGTCCTTTCTCATTCATTCAACCCTGCTGATCGGATAGAAGATCCCCAGCACATCATCAATCCTGCCTGTATTATCAAATAGCTCCAGTTTGGCTCAAGGACATCTCGCCTTGTAATTAGTGATGAGCGAGCGGCAGGGGCAATATTCAAATTTGCTATATTTCTTGAATATTTTGTAGAATATTCGTCATATATTTGCAAATTCAAGATTATATTCTTGATTGCGAAAATTGGCAATGTATTATTCGCGTAATGCGTGCGAAATACCGGCGTGGGTCACTTATGCTACATTTTTCAAGCTGGCATAGGTTCCTGAGACTGGAGAAATGGTTGGCATGGCAGAACATTAGAATAGCTTTATATGCCGATAGACTGCTCCAATATATTTGAGCTTGCGAATTTTCGGCAATTAATGATGCTCATATTTATTGCAATACGTGCAACTTGTGACATCGCAGCACTATGTCTGTAGCATGCATGTATGGACAGCAGAACCTATCAGCTACAATATAGATCAATCTAACCTACACTGACTATCTCCCCCTAACTATCTGAATTATATATATAAGTTAAAGGGGTTGTCCGGGTTCAGAGCTGAACCCGGACATACCCTTATTTTCACCCCAGCAGCCCTCCTGAGCCTGGCATCGGAGCATCTCATGCTCCGATGCGCTCCCGTGCCCTGCGCTAGATCGCGCAGGGCACAGGCTCTTGTGTTTACAATAACACACTGCTGGGCGGTAACTTCCGCCCAGCAGTGTGTTCGGTGACGTCACCGGCTCTGAGGGGCGGGCTTTAGCTCTGCCCTAGCCGTTTTACTGGCTAGGGCAGAGCCAAATCCCGCCTATCAGTGCCGGTGACGTCACCGGGGTTCCTGTCAGCCCCATAGAGAGCCCCAGTACGTCACCGGAACTCAGAAAAATGCCTCTGCCCTGCGCCTACGATTTAGCGCAGGGCAAAGGAGAGCATCGGAGCATGAACTGCTCCGATGCTCATGTCAGGGGGGCTGCCGGGGTGAAAATGGATGGATGTCCAGGTTCAGCTCTGAACCTGGACAACCCCTTTAACTGTCTAACGTAATACAACAAAGCACAGAGCACAGCAATGACACTGCTGTCTCTTTCATAACTGCAATAAACTTTAGAAAATAGCTGCTGGGGAGGTTCTTATATAGTAAGGGGTAGGCAACTTTTCTATTGGTTGCTAGGGATGTTGCTAAGCTGTGACAAAGCTTTCTCATTGGCCCACAATCTAGAAGAAGGGAGGGATGATCACCTGATGTGTACTGTGTTTAAAAAAAAAACACTAATATTTGTCATTACGAATATATAGCACTATATTCAAAATATTCACAAATTCTTCAAGTGCCGATATTCGCAAAAAAAAAATTGCTTTTCAATTATTCGTGCTCAACACTACTGGAAATACAGTATGATGGTCCTGTGGCAAAGCGGGGGTAGGATCTTGGCTTAGCGACATTGCTCCAGCTTTGCCAGTGACCCTGGTCTCCATAGGACTGCTAGCCTGATTATCCAACATTAGTGGTGACCTACAATTTATAAGGACGTCCAGGATTTTGGTGCTGCCTGTTCTACTTTTGCCCAAAACAAAGCCACAAAGCAAAGACCTTTTGTACTTTTACATCCCTTGCCTGTTCCTGATGCCCCATGTCAATAAATAGCCATGGGCTTCATCACTAATTTGCCTTCTTCCTCTGACTGTTTTGTGATCAGGGTGATGGCCAACGAGTTTTCTAAAATGACACATTTTGTACCTCTGTTTAATTTATTCCGGAAGAATATTTTCGGGTAGCATAGTTTCACATTCTGTATGATTGGGAGTGCAATTCACTTCCAAGTTCTGTCTAGCTACCTGTTAATTATAAGACATTAAATTGGACTTGCTTGCCATTAGCAGCCCAATAGATAAGTGGAACACATGAATCATGTTTTGGTCAATTATTTGCGACATTTCACTACTCCATGTCATGACAAATAGGCTTCTTTGCTCCCCTGTGCATAATTTTCTTACAATAACCCCATTTCTTCATAGTGTATGGCTAATTATTACGGATTCTTTTTCCAGTAACTGTGTTCTCTGGGCTTCCTGAGTCCACTGTCAATAAGTTTTCCCAGATCTGGCAAAAACAAAAGCCTCTCTACTACAGGCCTCTGCCGGCATTTTGAACTTCGCTGATCGCAAGTTCCGGACTCTACCTCAATTTTCTCCTGTGGACAAGCCCTTGTTTTCCTCAAAAACATCAGATTCACAGTGCCCTCATACAAGTTGGTACCCTGCTTCATTGTCCCTTTTAAGGTGTGGAGACAATTTAATATGGTCTGTTATAAGTTGTGTCTTCCTGCCTTTTGGCATATTTCTAGCGCCTTTCATTTTTCCCTACCTTAACCACAGTTGCATTCAATCATTACTCTAGATCATTGATGGGGAACCTTTTAGAGACCGAGTGCCCAAACTGCAACCCAAAACCCACTTATTTATCGCAAAGTGCCGACATGGCAATTTACCCTGAATACCACAGTCCAATATAGTATATCTTCAATGTACTTTATCATTTAGCTATAACAACCTGCCTACATTCAGTGTGCTGCCTGCACTGTTCATAGTGCGCCCTGCACTGATGAATGGCAGGAAAAGTCTAAGGCATATTGGTACACCATAGACTTTTTTCAGGGTTCGGGTGTCCACACCCGTGCCATAGGTTCACCATCACTGCTCTAGAGGTTCTGCTCCTGCTTCTACTCCTGTCCACACAGAGAATATCTACGAAGTCAAAAGTATTCTGGACATGAAAAAAATTAGAGGTAAAACCTAATTCCTGGTTGATTGGAAAGGTTTTGGTCCTGAGGAGAGGTCTTTGGAGCCCGTTCAGAACACTGATGCTCCTGTTATTCTGAAAAGATTCCTACAACTGTCAGGACAAAAGAAGAGAGGAAAGAGGGGAAATACTGTTACATCGTAGCCCATGTCAGCTGCTGTCCCGGATGTAGAAGCCCGGTGGTTTTCCTGCAATGGATTCCAGATCCCAGGTTTCTAAGGCCTCATGCATACGACCGTATGTATTTTGCGGTCCGCAAAAAATGGATACGCAAAAAATACGGATGACGTCTGTGTGCATTACGTATTTTGCTAAATGAAACAGCTGGCCCCTAATAGAACAGTACTATCCTTGCCCGTAATGCGGACAATAATAGGACATGTTCTATTTTTTTGCGGAAATGAAATGTGGACATACAGAAATGGAATGCATTGAAATGAAAGGTTCCGTATATGGTCCGCAAAAAAAACGGAACGTACACAGAAAGAAAATATGTTTGTGTGCATGAGGCCTAATGGTGAAAACCAGAGAACTGCCAGAATAATGTCTTTAGGATTAGCCTTAAGTAATATCTGTTCAGTTGACACAGCGGATCCACATCCACTGCTGTAACACATGTACATGCAACATTCATGAAATTTGTGCAATTGTTGCAACAAATATTTACACAGGATGAAGGTCAAGTAACATGCAATGCTATTGATGCAGTCATTTGGCAACTGTTTATGTCTAGCCCCAAATGAATGTGTGTACACTATTGTAGACCAGGTGATGCCCCTACTATGCCAAGTAGCCATGTTTGTTTGCGCAGTATTGTAGCCTGGTTCTTTTGTTGTTTGAGCTTGCCTGTTTCATTGAGAGAGTTGTAATCTTTGTAGGAAGTTATAATTCTCTTGTCTCACTTTGAGTTGAATGTTATTTTGAAGGTCTCTCTGGTTCATATGACGTTGAATCAAAATGGTGAAATAAAATAGCTAAAGGTGTTGTCTGTTTATGCTATACAGGTAATGCATGCTCAAATGAACAGGAGAAAGCTTTAACTCTACCTACTTGCTGCTGTACAGCAAGTAGGTAAACAGTTAGAAGAACACAGCAGTAATATGAGCACTGCATTATTTTCACACATCAAATTGGCAGAGATGCCTTCCTGCCATTTAAAAATGCTTGTGTAGCAAAGGTGGAAAAATAGCTAAGCCTAGCTCACATCTGCAACTAGTATTTTCAAGACAAAAATCCTTAATCAGAAAAAACTGATGAGAACAATAGTTCTAGTTGCAAGGCCTTTGGGGGAACCTCTGGGTGGGTACTATTATTATTATGCAGATTAGTTAATACATGCAACAACTATTGCAGGCTAGACAACGCTCCTCTGGATTTCTGGGTAAAATATATGCAAAGTATCATGTCTGATATCTGATAGGTTTAGGAAATCTACTTTGAATATCTTTTCCAGCAACCCAGAGGGGCATCGCGTAGCCTACAATACTGTGCATGCATACTCCACGTACCAGGCGCATTGCCTGGCCTACAATACTGTGCACATATACTTGGTATAGTAGGGGCATCATCTGGCCAACAGTACTGCATATGTGGCATACAATGGGGTCTCCATAATGAGAAAGGCACACTTGCACACTTAAACAACACATATATACAGTTGCAAGAAAAAGTATGTGAACCCTTTGGAATGATATGGATTTCTGCACAAATTGGTCATAAAATGTGATCTGATCTTCATCTAAGTCACAACAATAGACAATCACAGTCTGCTAATAACACACAAAGAATTAAATGTTACCATGTTTTTATTAAACACACCATGTAAACATTCACAGTGCAGGTGGAAAAAGTATGTGAACCCTTGGATTTAAAAACTGGTTGAGCCTCCTTCGGCAGAAATAACTTCAACCAAACGTTTCCTGTAGTTGCAGATCAGACGTGCACAACGGTCAGGAGTAATTCTTGACCATTCCTCTTTACAGAACTGTTTCAGTTCAGCAATATTCTTGGGATGTCTGGTGTGAATCGCTTTCTTGAGGTCATGCCACAGCATCTCAATCGGATTGAGGTCAGGACTCTGTCTGGGCCACTCCAGAAGACGTATTTTCTTCTGTTTAAGCTATTCTGTTGTTGATTTACTTCTATGCTTTGGGTCGTTGTCCTGTTGCAACACCCATCTTCTGTTGAGCTTCAGCTAATGGACAGACGGCCTTAAGTTCTCCTGCAAAATGTCTTGATAAACTTGGTAATTCATTTTTCCTTTGATAATAGCAATCCGTCCAGGCCCTGATGCAGCAAAGCAGCCTCAAACCATGATGCCCCCACCACCATACTTCACAGTTGGGATGAGGTTTTGATTTTGGTGTGCTGTGCCTCTTTTTCTCCACACATAGTGTTGTGTGTTTCTTCCAAACAACTCAACTTTGGTTTCATCTGTCCACAGAATATTTTTCCAGTACTGCTGTGGAACATCCAGATGCTCTTGAGCAAACTGTAAACGTGCAGCAATGTTTTTTTGGACAGCAGTGGCTTCCTCTGTGGTATCCTCCCATGAAATCCATTCTTGTTTAGTGTATTACGTATCGTAGATTCGCTAACAGGGATGTTAGCATATGCCAGAGATTTTTGCAAGTCTTTAGCTGACACTCTAGGATTCTTCTTCACCTCATTGAACAGTCTAAGCTGTGCTCTTGCAGTCATCTTTACAGGACGGCCACTCCTATTGAGAGTAGCAGCAGTGCTGAACTTTCTCCATTTATAGACAATTTGTCTTACAGTGGACTGATGAACAGCAACGCTTTTGTAGATACTTTTATAACCCTTTCCAGCTTTATGCAAGTCAACAATTCTTAATCGTAGGTCTTCTGAGAACTGTTGTGCCGGCACATCAGGCAATACTTCTTGTGAAAAGCAAACCCAGAACTGGTGTGTGTTTTTTATAGGGCAGATCAGCTGTAACCAACACCTCAAATCTCATCTCATTGATTGGACTCCAGTTGGCTGACACCTCACTCCAATTAGCTCTTGGAGATGTCATTAGTCTAGGGGTTCACATACTTTTTCCACCTGCACTGTGAATGTTTACATGGTGTGTTCAATAAAAACATGGTAACATTTAATTCTTTGTGTGTTATTAGTTTAAGCAGCCTGTGATTGTCTATTGTTGTGACTTAGATGAAGATCAGATCACAGTTTATGACCAATTTGTGCACGAAATCCATATCATTCTAAAGGGTTCACATACTTTTTCTTGCAACTGTATTGCTTAGAAACCTTCTCTCTCCACTAAATGCTAAAATGAAGGGGTTAGAAAACTCTTGTAGGCACCAATCATTTTCGTTTTTTTCATAGTTTCAAAGAACCGATTAAAAGCAATGTGACTTTTAGGCATTTGCATACCTTTCATTTTAGACATTTTGACAATCCTAATATATAATTATTTAGTTATTTTAATTATATTGTGACTCTTACATTAGACCAGACATTTTGTGATTGCAAATATTTCTTTACCTGTGTTCCATGAAGGAGAGAATTACTTGTACAAAAATAATTTGTTGGAAAGAAAAGCTTTGGCTTGATGCTTAATAAATGACTGGCAGGAAAAAATCGTTCATGCAGTAAACTATTAAGGATGTAGGATTTCAGAGTTTTACACATACGATTCTCTGAAAGCACCAAACATACCGCAAAGTTGCCCAGCTGTAGGAATGAATTTAACCTGAAACAGTATTATTTTGTACTTAAAGATAGAGTTTTAAAACAGAGTCATAAAATAGGAATGTATCCACAGGTTATTTAATATCAAGGACAAAGTATATTCTGTAATATTATGAAATATGACTTGCATTACTAATTTGGCATACTTGTTATTAATCCTTTCCATTAGCTGTATGCAGCATTTACTGTATGCATTTCATTTTTTATTGCATTAGGTTTTGATGAATAAAATCATGCGTAGTGAAATGTCTCACCTAGCATAAAGGGTCATTTATTAACCTGCCAAATTATAACCATGAAAAACTGATTCTCGTTTTAAACTTCCTGCTCTCATATACCATTTTGTTATTTGTATTTAAAAATACAGTTGCAGCAAAAAATATTTGAACCTTTGGAATTACCTCAGTTTCTGCAATGATTACTAAAATGTGGTCTGAATATTCTAAGGGAACAATTATCTCAGTGGGACACCAAGGCCTGTCTCTTGTATAGACCTTGCTTGCTATCAAGGTGCAGCCGGCCTGGTACTTCCCTGAAGTACACTGCTACATCTTTGCCCTATCTAGGCCCCGAGGTGGTACATTTTTATAGCTAGTGCCACTCACATCCACTGCTAGATAGATGCCAACAGGAATATGCAGCATCTTCAAGTTAACACTATTGCTCTTTCTCTCTACGGTGGCTCTCCTATGTCTGACCATGAGGTCTGTTTGCAATTCCATTGATCAACTCTTAGAAACATTTGTGGTGCTGCTGGAGGTGTTACCTTAACATTGCCCTCTGACTCTTTTCAGCCTCTGCCAATTTACCAGGTAGTTATCCATCATTAACACAAAAACACAAATGCAATCGCACTCTGCAAACCAGCACTCTGCCCTGCCTTTATGCTGGATGTTGAATAAGGCATTGGTGTACATTTTGGCCAAAGAGTAATAAGCCACTCACCACGTCAAGGTCGCCTTCATGAGTGGTCCCTAACATTAGTTCCTACCTGTTATGGGCCATGACAGCCACACAAAGTCCAGGGAGCGCAGGTACAGCATGCACGCCAAGCACACGCTGCTTTTAACCCCGTCCGGTGCCATTACAGCTTTCATCGGATCCAGGGATGCAAGTACCAACATGCATGCTGAGTCCACTCTATACTTCTCCTGGAGCCAAATGGCTACTGGTAGGTGCTATATAAGCAGAGTCAGTTTTATACTGACTTTAAAACCAGCCTCCAGGGCAGACCAACTGGTCAGGTGTGCATGACTGCTTGGAGATCGCCACGCCTCCAATATATACTACAAAGAAAAAAATGTGGGGGGTTCAGCCCGCACAACCCAGTATGCAGGTGCACATTGCTATGGCGAAATACAGACACAAACGCAAAAACACAAATGCAATCGCACTCTGCAAACCAGCACTCTGCCCTGCCTTTATGCTGGATGTTGAATAAGGCATTGGTGTACATTTTGGCCAAAGAGTAATAAGCCACTCACCATGTCAAGGTCGCCTTCATGAGTGGTCCCTAACATTAGTTCCTACCTGTTATGGGCCATGACAGCCACACAAAGTCCAGGGAGCGCAGGTACAGCATGCACGCCAAGCACACGCTGCTTTTAACCCCGTCCGGTGCCATTACAGCTTTCATCGGATCCAGGGATGCAAGTACCAACATGCATGCTGAGCCCACTCTATACTTCTCCTGGAGCCAAATGGCTACTGGTAGGTGCTATATAAGCAGAGTCAGTTTTATACTGACTTTAAAACCAGCCTCCAGGGCAGACCAACTGATCAGGTGTGCATGTGTCACAGCTGAGGATGGGGGAAACCCTCAGCCGTGTGATGCTAAGAGATGTCCGGACGCTACTCAGCCAGGACCACAGAATTAGGGAGCAGGTCACCTCCTATTGCGTCCCTAACGCTGACCCTGTCTCCTGTCTGTATGAGCCGACCTTGGTGGTAGGAGGGCTCATACGCTGGAACCTTATAGTCCCTACAAGCCCTCAAGTCGGTCCTGAACTAGAGAACAGAGTAAGACAACCCACTCCTCCTAGGCACGGAGGAGCAGGAGTCTCACTGGCCAAGCAGCATGAAGATGGGGAACATAAACAGGACTATGGATAAGACAGGTGAACCAAACAGTTCCACACAAACCTGTCTCAGCCTTGCTGACTGGAACCCGTGCTCAGAAAACGCTGTCCACACAACATAAGAGAAACAGCACACACATACGAACACTCAGGAACCAGGACATCCATAGCCGCACTAAAAAGCAAAGACATAGGACATCAACAACACATCACGGTAATAGAACTTATGACCGGAAGGGTGGCCCTTACAAGAAAATGGAAATCACAGGAGGCTGCTACAGCAAAGCATGACTGAAGCAACATACTGAGCCATGCCAAAGTGAGAGGCTTTATAGGCCTAAGAGGCCACACCCAACAGTCAGACACACCCAGTGACTCACACACACTGGGAAGGGAGTTAACCCTTCCAGCACCAGGGAAGGGAAACACCAACATAAAGAGAAAGTGTCCAACACTAGAACACACTGTGGCTGTTGCCGCTGGCAACGACATGGGTGGCAACCGTGTCCTGGGAGTCAGCCCAAAGGCCGGGACACTGCCACCACATGTACACATCACCAAACGTTGCCACGGGCAACCACAGTGCAGGAAAGGTGTCAGTACACACCACACAATACACAGAGTGCACACAGACAAACAGTGCATACATCCACGCACACAAACTCCAAGGGAACCGCACACATACCTGTTGTCCGCGGCAACCGCACCTGAGGCAAATAACATCATGCCTCAAGCTGCGGTTGAAACAACCCAAACCGCGGGCAACTGTATGCGGCTCCCAAGGAGTCACGGCCATAACCGTGGCCGTGACAGCATGACTGCTTGGAGATCGCCACGCCTCCAATATATACTACAAAGAAAAAAATGCGGGGGGATTAGCCCGCACAACCCAGTATGCAGGTGCACATTGCTATGGCGAAATACAGACAGAAACGCAAAAACACAAATGCAATTGCACTCTGCAAACCAGCACTCTGCCCTGCCTTTATGCTGGATGTTGAATAAGGCATTGGTGTACATTTTGGCCAAAGAGTAATAAGCCATTCACCACGTCAAGGTTGCCTTCATGAGTGGTCCCTAACATTAGTTCCTACCTGTTATGGGCCATGACAGCCACACAAAGTCCAGGGAGCGCAGGTACAGCATGCACGCCAAGCACACTCTGCTTTTAACCCCGTCCGGTGCCATTACAGCTTTCATCGGATCCAGGGATGCAAGTACCAACATGCATGCTGAGCCCACTATATACTTCTCCTGGAGCCAAATGGCTACTGGTAGGTGCTATATAAGCAGAGTCAGTTTTATACTGACTTTAAAACCAGCCTCCAGGGCAGACTAACAGGTCAGGTGTGCATGACTGCTTGGAGATCGCCACGCCTCCAATATATACTACAAAGAAAAAAATGTGGGGGGTTCAGCCCGCACAACCCAGTATGCAGGTGCACATTGCTATGGCGAAATACAGACACAAACGCAAAAACACAAATGCAATCGCACTCTGCAAACCAGCACTCTGCCCTGCCTTTATGCTGGATGTTGAATAAGGCATTGGTGTACATTTTGGCCAAAGAGTTATCCATCATTGTCACCAATGGTTCACAAGCTACAGTGCAATACACATTACATAGACTATGTTCTTTACTGGAACCATTAGCGCATGACCACACAGCGTCGTCGTGATGTGGTTAGGAACCGCAGCTTCTCATCTCCCAATTTCAAGTCAATGGAAAAATTGGTTTTTGAGATAGACCTGGCCCTTTCAAAGTTGTGATGATTGCACCTGATTGACCGCATATAAGACATGTCCTGCTTCTTGCAGCTGCTGACTGCATGAGATATACAATTTAGTAGATGCTTTCCATATATGCTTTACCACATTTGCCACTATTTGAAGTTAATCAATGCTAAAGAACCCGGAATGCATGATTATGCATGTGGTAACTGCATGCTTCAGACACATACATTTCCTAACCGCATCATGACTGTATCACAACCGTGTTGTGTGGTCATACCCTTACAGTTTATCGCTAACCAGTGTGGAGCATCTGCAAAGGCTCCTTTATATCCTTCCTAAAATGATTCTTCTGAGATGTTGGAGAACTGTCAATTGCTGCCTCTAATGTCTCTACAATACATTTCCACCATGACCTCAGTACACACAGGGCATTTCATGCACATCATATCTGGTTATATTACTGGTATAGCTCAACAGCAAAAATATTATATTATACAGGGAGTGCAGAATTATTAGGCAAGTTGTATTTTTGAGGATTCATTTTATTATTGAACAACAACCATGTTCTCAATGAACCCAAAAAACTCATTAATATCAAAGCTGAATATTTTTGGAAGTAGTTTTTAGTTTGTTTTTAGTTTTAGCTATTTTAGGGAGATATCTGTGTGTGCAGGTGACTATTGTGACGTGGTGCATGATGGGCTCCGATATCTTCCTGACAGGAATATATTGGCAAAAGTCTCAGCTTTTAATATCTGCATTTATGACTAGCCAGTATAGTCAGTGGCATATCCGTTTGGTGCATTTCTTCTGTGATTTATATGATTATATTTTCATCCGCACAATGCTCCGTTTTGTGTAGGATGCCTTTGTGGTGCATGTGGACCGCGCCGACATCCTCCACCGTATGCAAATTTTTATTTTTTTGCTGGTGATAGTCGTTTGCTGCGGTCCACATGCGGTGGGGCTGCTCCCCCAATGAAAAACACGCCACAGTGTTAGGGGTTGAGCAGCTCCCCCAGATTTGCCACTATATTTCTGTGTTTTTGTCTTGTTTTATATGTAGTGTATGTGCCTTTACCTGGCATTCAAACACTCTCCTTTGCACCTGGTAACCTCCATCACATGGTCTGATATGGGTGTGGCTTACAGTCTGGCTTTGTTCACATTGCACTAGTTGTCCTGCTAGGCGGTTGTGTGGAAGCTCTGCTGGGAGCTGGATTACATCACCTTCAGACCTTGTTCACACCATAGGTAGCTTAGTGGTAGGACCCCTTGCCATGCTGAGAACCGTGATGTGGTGCTTGGGGCTCCGATATCTTCCTGACAGGAATATATTGGCAAAAGTCTCAGCTTTTAATATCTGCATTTATGACTAGCCAGTATAGTCAGTGGCATATCCGTTTGGTGCATTTCTTCTGTGATTTATATGATTATATTTTCATCCGCACAATGCTCCGTTTTGTGTAGGATGCCTTTGTGGTGCATGTGGACCACGCCGACATCCTCCACCGTATGCATTTTTTTTTTTTTGCTGGGGATAGTCGTTTGCTGCGGTCCACATGCGGTCCCCAGATTTGCCACTATATTTCTGTGTTTTTGGCAGGTGACTATTACTGTGCATAATTATTAGGCAACTTAACAAAAAACAAATATATACCCATTTCAATTATTTATTTTTACCAGTGAAACCAATATAACATCTCAACATTCACAAATATACATTTCTGACATTCAAAAACAAAACAAAAACAAATCAGTGACCAATATAGCCACCTTTCTTTGCAAGGACACTCAAAAGCCTGCCATCCATGGATTCTGTCAGTGTTTTGATCTGTTCACCATCAACATTGCGTGCAGCAGCAACCACAGCCTCCCAGACACTGTTCAGAGAGGTACACCTCTCTGAACAGTGTCTGGGACAGTACACCTCTCTGAACAGTGTCTGGGAGGCTGTGGTTGCTGCTGCACGCAATGTTGATGGTGAACAGATCAAAACACTGACAGAATCCATGGATGGCAGGCTTTTGAGTGTCCTTGCAAAGAAAGGTGGCTATATTGGTCACTGATTTGTTTTTGTTTTGTTTTTGATAATATGCTTAATTGGTAGTAGGCTTTCGAGCCTATACAGCTTGGAGTAAGACAACATGCATAAAGAGGATGATGTGGTCAAAATACTCATTTGCCCAATAATTCTGCACTCCCTGTATATTAAACATAATATAAGAATAATGCTGGCGTGTTGTCAGCTAGTGATGGCCTTGCGGTTCGCCCCGGCGGTCTGTTCGTTCGCGATTCGCCGAACATGCGAACATATGGCGATAGCCAATTGAAAAGTTTCAGCACATAGACACACCTCCTACCATATAAATAAACCTGATCTGGCAGCCATTTTACATTCAGTGTTTTGCCAGTGTAGGTAGAGGTTGCTGTGTGGAGCAGGGACAGACTATTAGGGACAAAAACACTATCAAATAGGTCCACAAAAGTCCTTTTAAGGACTGGTATAGGTGTACTATTGATAGGTGTGCAGTACAGAGGGGTGTAATACACTTAGAATATACTTTCTAACATAGAAAGCATATTATAGTGGATTTGTATTTTGCAGCAGTGGTGGGCGGTTCTGCAGCTACACAGAGTGACAAACGCAATTACAAAAATAATTATAACTGGGGTGATATACCAGTCGCCCCCCCAAAAAAGCTGATAGAAGCGGGGTGTTATATATCAATAATATACTTTCTATATAGTGCATTTGGGTACAGCAGCATTTGTTTGCGGTTTTGCTGTGTTCCCTCTGCTACACACAGTGACAAATGCAATTAGAAAAAATAATTATAACTGGTGTGATATACCAGTCGCCCCCCCAAAAAACTGATAGAAGCGGGGTGTTATATACCAATAATATACATTCTATATAGTGCATTTGGGTACTGCAGCATTTATTTGCTGTTTTGCTGCGTTCCCTCTGCTGCACACAGTGACAAACGGTATTGGAAAAAATAATTATAACTGGTGTGCGCATGCGCATCCGCGAAAATTATATTGCCGATATTTCACATTTTAAAAAATTATGATCGCAAATTTGAATAATACATCTGGTCTGTCACTGTCCATGTTGTGGGACTATTTGTGCACTTCTAGTAATTATTTCTTGACTGCAAATATGAGCTGAAGGTTTTTCAGGTTCGCCTGCCATTAAAATGAATGTGACCCGCCGCAAACTTGCGGTTCGCTAACAATTTGCATATGTCCATCAAATTTCCATATCTCAGACATACACATGAAGGACAATTTTATCGAAAGCCATTTATTAAGTGTGGGAGGAAACTGGAGTTCCTGGAGGAAACCCATAGTAACACAGTGAGAACAAGAAAACTCCATACAAGAATCCTTGTTTGGATTTTAACCTGACTCAGCTCTGCAAGCCACAGTAGTAACCTGAGCCGCCATGCTGCCCTATGTAACAGTATAAAAAGAGAACAGAATACCCTTGGAATGCTATACAGGAGGAGAATCACACTCTACGCAGTATCAATTTGTCAGCACAAGAATAGTAGATCCCTCAATGGCAGTAGAAATCCACCCAGAAATGAAGTTATGCTAATACATGAGAGCTAGTGAAAGCAGCAGCATACTAGACACACAGAAGTGGATATCTACTATGCATTACTGGGAGAGACATGCCCACATGAGCCAAGCATGATTATAGGAGTCAGAAAATGAATGAAGAAATGAATATTGTGACCTGAAACTTTTATACTCAACATAAACACTTACATATGTAAAACAATTGTCTCCAGGCCATAGGTGTTCATAGTCTTTAACATGCACCTGACTCACAAGAAAATATGGCATAGATGTGAAATTTTGTAAAATGCTGAAGATGTTCTGTATGGTTGCCTTGTAAGGCTTGACTCATGTGTTGTAACTTGATCAGGGGCAACATCTGCATGGAGTTTGTATGTTTTTCCACTTTGTACTGTTTGTAGCTACTCCAATTTCCTGCACATTTCAAAAACACACTAATAAGTTAAATAATTTCAAAGTAAGTGGTCAATAAAGAAAGTTGTCACAAAAAAATCTCATATCCCAGTGGATTCCGTTATCCCTGTATAAACACATCCACCAAAGTATGGAACAATTCAAGCTTCATAAATAAAACTGTCATTTAAATATTTTCAGAACTTTTTTAAATTAAAAAATTTGATTTGATGGGAATAAAAATCCATAAGGGGACTAATAGTGTGTGGGTATCTGAAAAAGATGAACTGATGAAGCAGTTAGTAATAGGTAAAAACAGATTACTGGTGCAGTGTGTTTCAGAGAGCAAATCTCCTTCCTTAGACACATTGTTTTGCCCGAGTAAGGAAACTGACACATCACACTTTTTCTTTTCATAAACCGTTTTAACCGTTACATGGCAGTACCCGAGTGACCTGCTTTACCTATTTTTAACCACTTAACTACTAAATTTGCACCCTTTTTGAGCAGCCCAACAGGTGGGAACAGTGTATTTCCAGACCTCCCAAGTGTCTCTTCTTTGGAGGGACAGTCCCTATTTTTGACCCAAGTCCCTCTGTCCCTCTTTTCTCATTAAATGTCCCTTCTTTTGATCTGAGGGATAGATTTTTAATTTTACAATTAAAATATTGATCCAGAAAGTGTTTCTCTGCTTCCTCTCTGGATATTAGACCCTACCTTAATATTATTTTATTATATGATACAACTTAGATTTTAGATATGTCTCTATGTAGATCATTTTTGCACTATTGTACACTAAAAAAATATATTAAAGTTTATAAATATGCAGGAAAATGGACTTGTGTCAAGTGTGTCTCTTTGACAGTCCAAACAGTTAAGAGGTATGTATTTTATAGTATGGGTAGCATGGTGGCTCAGTGGTTAGCATTGTTTCCTTGCAGTGCTGGCATCCTGGGTTTGAATCTGACCAAGGACAGATGTTTACTCTGGTTTCCTTCCACACTACCCAAAAAATGCAGAGGTTATTTGGCTTCCTATGAAAAGTAGGAAGGTGTTGGGGATGGACACCTAGATAGCAACCATTGACACATCCTGTTTCACAACTCCCCACATAATTTTCAAGCTGTGCTCTGAGTTCCTTGGGGAAGAAAAGCACATTACAAATCAAGACACAATGAGGCATGCCTGATGGCTGGTAGTCACAAACAACTGTTTTGCACACTGCAAGTTGTAAAACCCTGATATAAATAATCAAACATCTAGTAAGGTAAGCAATCGCCAGACTGAAACCTAACAAGAGTACAAAAATCAAAAGCCAATATAAATTACAAACATATGCCGGGCAAAGTTGTGTTATTATCAAAGGAGACACTACCACCATGCCCTAAGACTTACGGTAATTTGAAATTTGTAGAGACGTAATACGGCTGTTTGCAGGAGCTCTAATTGTGTCTCAGGGTACAGCCACATGGTCAGGTTTCCTGATGCAGTTTTGGAAGCCAAAATCAGGAGTGGATCTTAAAAGCAGAGAAAGTATAAAAGAAAGATACAACTCCTTCTCATTTTTTTTTATTCAATTCTGATTTCGGCTTCCAAAACTGCATCAGAAAATTTGACCATGTGGCCGTACCTTAAACGACAAATTCAGGTTTGGTCAAATCTTGGATTTACAATATTACCCTTATTTAAGGTGTTACATTTATACAGGCTGTTGTACATGCCCGTCTCATTTTACCTCCCCCCAGGATTGCTCTTACACCAGTGCAGGTGGGGCACACCTTTTGCAAATGAGTGGATCTCCTTCCTGACTAACACTTATTGCATGCTTGAAACTAAGCCTATCCACCCTAGAATACATTTAAGCCATACCATGCCTGCTTGGGAATGTGCAATATCAATAGCTGTATGTTCTCTCACAATCGTTCAAGACAGTTGTGGCAAAGCAATAAAAAAAAAAGAATTAAATAGAACAGCCCTGTGTAGTACGAGCAGAGCAAAACTGCACGGCAGCTGAGAGAAAACGTGTGTGACAAGTATAAGAGCACATTTTTTTCTGCAAAATCCTTAACTTCCGTGGTTATAGCTATATTTTTATGGTTTAAGGACTGCGGTTACTTAGTTTAGAGGCCAGCTGCTGGAGGGAAATGGGAAAAGAAATACAGTGACATACAACATGCTTGATGTGAAGAGTTGAAAAGGGATTGAGAAAAAAAAAATCTACGTTAAGAACAATTGGTAGCTTAATTATGAGTTTTTTAATGTCTTTTCATAATCAGTTAATAAATACCTGAACAATAAAATTGAACTTAAGCTTTTAATAGGCCATTCTGGCTTGAACCTAAACAAAAGAATTAGCAGCTCCAGGCATTGTGCAATAACAGCTCCCTGCTTGGTGCCAGCAGAAACAAAGTCATTCTAGTACCTCATTATAATAAACGCTTGCAATATTCCCCAATATCTGGAGTGCAAGACACAGATCTTATTTATCACAGTATGTGACACATCTGGCACTCGGATCAGGAAACAACTGTTTTACTTCATTTCTGTCATCACCTTCCAACACATTTCTTTTACATTCCAATTTGGATGGAGCAGCTTGGACCTTGCTCCATACGTTCTGTATTACCAGTTTAGCTGTGAAGACTTCAAGTCAACATCTTTCTTAGCCTCTTGGCAATTAATTATACAGAGCTGCCTATTTTGACTTTAATTGTACCGAGCATCTAAAATCGCTGGTATTTGTATCTGTTACAAATGTCTTTATTACCCATGCTTCACGCTAGTGAATGTATACTGTCATTGCGCTACTTTGGTAATGCTTTCAAACAGTGCGGGGTTACATTTCCAGATAGCCTCCATCCTTGAGACTTATTAACATGTGGATTTTTCTCTCTGGTTTTATCGCTATGAATGTTCTTGAGAAGAAAGTGTCTGTCTTTTATGTTAAACATAGGCTCCATGCTTGCATTGACTATAGTGCAACATAAACTAGAAGATATAACAAGTACATTATGAATCGCAATCTGTTGCCATTTATAAGTTCCTTGAAAAAGTATTCATACCCCTTGAACTTTACCACATTTTTTTCACGTTACACCCGCAAACTTAAATGTATTTTATTGGGATTTTATGTGATGGACCAACACACAGTAGCAAGTATGTGTGAAGTGAAGAGAAAATGATACATGGCTTTCAAAAAATTAAATAAATAACAATCTGGAAAGTGTGGTGTGTATTTGTATTCAGCCCTCCTGAGTTGATACTTTGTAGGACCACCTTTTCATTGCAATTACAGCTGCAAGTCTATTGCGGTGTGTCTCAAAAAGGAATTGTTGCCCATTCTACTTTGTAAAATAGCTCAAGCTCAGTCAGATTGGATGGAGAACGTCTGTGAACAGCAATTTTCAAGTCTTGTCACAGATTCTCAATGGAATTTAGGTCTGGACTTTGGGACATTCTAACACATGAATATGCTTTGATCTAAACCATTCCATTGTGACTCTGGCTGTATGTTTAGGGTTGTTGTTCTGCTCTAAGGTGAACCTCTGCCCCAGTCTCAAGTCTTTTACAGCCTCTACCAGGATTTCCTCCAGGATTGCCCTGTATTCAGCTCCATCCATCTTCCCATCAACTCTGGTCAGCTTCCCTGCTGAAGAAAAGCACCCCCACAGCATGATTCTGCCACCACCATGTTTCATGGTGGGGATCGTGTGTTCAGGGTGATGTGCAGTGTTAGTTTTCCGCCACACATAGCAATTTGCATTTAGGCCAAAAAGTGTAACTTTGGTCTCATCTGACCATAGTACCTTCTTCTACAAGTTTGCTGTGTCCCCTACATGACTTGTGGCAAACTGCAAATTGGACTTCTTATGGCTTGCTTTCAAAAATGGCTTTTTTTCTTGCCACTCTTCTATAATGCCAAGATTTGTAGCGTACATGACTAATAGTTGTCCAGTGGACAGATTCTCCCTCCTGAGCTGTGGATCTCTGCAGCTCCTCCTGAGTGACCATGAGCCTCTTGGCTGCTTCTCTACAGTAATTAGTGCTTTCCTTGCCTGGGCTGTCAGTTTAGGTCAACGGCCATGTCTTGGTAAGTTTGCTGTTGTACCTTACTCTTCTATTTTCAGATGATGGATTGAACATTGCTCTGTGAGATGTTCAGAGCTTGGAATATTTTTTTATAACCTAATCCTGCTTTACACTTCTCGACAACTTTATTCCTGACCTCTCTGGTGTGTTCCTTGGTTTTCATGATGCTGTTTAATCACTAATGTTCTCTGTCAAACCTCTAAGGCCTTCACAGAACAGCTGTAGTTATACTGAGAATAAATTACACACAGGTGGACTCTATTTACTAATCAGGTGACTTATGAAGGCAATGGTCACACTGGATTTTATTTAGGTCTATCAGCATACAGGGGGCTGAATAGAAATACACACTACACTTTTCAGATTTTTATTTATTAAAATCTTCAAAAATAATGTATAATTTTCTTTACACTTCATGCATACTGTTCCACCGCTCTTATCTCTAGAACAGGCACGACAAAGCTGCCACCCTCTGTTCACACCTATGGGAGTTCCAAAAATAGCCGAGAGCTGGCTCAGCTATTTCAAGCAGCCCCATAGCGGGGAATAGAGAAATGATCGTGCTTGTTTTTTTTGCGTTTTCATTTTGCGCTCCCTGGCTTCCCACAGCCATAACCTTTTTATTTTTCTGTTGAGATAGCCATATGAGGGCTTGTTTTTTGCAGGACAAGTTGTACTTTCCAACGCCACCATTTAATATTGCATATGATGTAGTGGGAAGCAGGATTTTTTTTTAAAAAAAAGCAATTTTACCATAGTTTTAAGTTTTTTTATTTACTTTTATTCTACAGGTCAGTACGAATCTGGCGATACCTTATATGTATAGTTGTTCTTGCGTTTTGACAGTGATAAAAAAAATAAAAAGTGGGAAAAAAATCTGTTTTGTTTGTTTGTCGCCATATTTTGACCCCTATAACTTTTTTGTAATTATGTTTATGGAGCTGTATGGGGTTAATTTTTTGCAGGGTGATCTGAACTTTTCATTCATATCATTCTAGGGTGTGTATGACTTTTTGATCACTTTTTATAAAAAAAATGTGTAGAAAATCAAGAAACCAAAAACGGCGAATCGGCCATTTGGATGCTTTTTTCCATTTTGCTGTTTGCTGTATGGGGAAAATATTTTTATACTATGGGCATTTTCGCACATCGCAACACCTCTGATGTGTATTTATTTTTATTTTTTGTTATTTTATTTTGGGAAAAGGGGGGTGATATGAATTTTTATTTTTTTATTTATAAAAAAAAATGTTAACACTTTTTTATATTTCCCATAGGGAACTATAACATGTAATCATTAGATTGCTATTATCATAGACTCCAATGCACTTTCATTGAAATCTATGATGATTTCACTATTTTTCTATGGAGCCCTATTGAAGGCAAGGGCTCCATAGGAAATACTATGCAGCAGCCTCCTGTCATTCATAAAGACGGGGGCTGCTGCATACACGCTCCGGCTCCTCCGATTGCCACACGGGGGAGCCGGAGCACAACCAAAAGCGAAAGCTTTCGGTTTCAGCACACTCAGATGCCGTGGTCAGGATTGAGGGTCAGGCATCTGAGGGGTTAAATGTCTGCGATCGGCATTACTGCCGCTTGCAAACATTAGCGCTGGGCGTGAAAGGGTTAAAAAACTAAATGTGTAGACCCAAATGTATAGTCTAAGGGATGAGTTACCCTCTTGATCTGAAGCACTTCAAGTTGTCAGTGCAGTCTGGTGAAAATAAAACCCCTGTCCACCATGTTTTCGAGTCGTTTTTCTTGCAGACAAAATGTTTGAAAATTTCACACATTACAATGATCGGTTAACCACAGAGTAACCTACCACTGAAGCACTTACAGTCACATTACTAGGTTGACAATCAATGAATGCAGTTATATATTGTACAGTGTAGCCTATTACTTGAATACTCTCACATACTTATACTTAAATACTTTCACATTTAGGGGCGTCAACAGTCTACATACTGTCATATAGTAAGCAGAGTAACCTACAGTACTTCTGGAATATTCTTAGATTACTTTCACACTTTAGGGGCGTCAACCAGTCGATACAGTCATACAGTCAGCAGAGTAACCTACCTCTGGAACACCCTGTCCTTACTTTCACACTACAGTGGCATCAGTTACAGTCAGTCTATACAGTTTTATGTTCAGCAGAGTAACCTATCTCTGGAATACTCTCTGCTTACTTTCAGACTAGAGAGGCGTCAGTCAGTCTATACCAGGGTTTCTCAACTCCGGTCCTCGGGACCCACCTACCAGTCATGTTTTCAGAATTTCCATAGTATTGAGCAGGTGATATAATTGGTGTCAATGCATCAGGACTTACCACAGGTATTCATTCTGTGGGATAGTCTCAAATCCAGACTGGTAGGTGGGTCCCGAGAACCGGAGTTGAGAAACCCTGGTCTATACTATTATATGATCATCAGAGTAACCTACCTTTGGAAAAAACTTTACATACTTTCACACTACATGGGTGTCAATCAGTCTATACTATAATATAGTCAGCAGAGTAACCTACCTCTGGAATATTTTTTGCTTACTTTTACACTACAAGGTCATCAATCAGTCTATACTATTATATAGGTGGCAGCAGAGTAATCTACCTCTGGAATACTCTTTGCTTACTTTTACTGCAGAGGTGTGAATCAGTATATGCAGTTATACAGTCATGGAGTAACCTAGCACTTGAATACTCTTAGCTTAATTTCACACTACGGGTTGTCAATAAGTTTATATGGTCATACAGTGATGGAGTAACCTACCTCTGAAATACTCTTAGCTTAGTTTCACACTATGAGATGTCAATAAGACTATACAACAATACAAAGTCCATTAGTATTACCAGGACCAGAACAGCTGCACAATTCAGGGCAAGGCATATAACAAATTATAGGAGGATTGGTATAAAGAAAGGTTAATTTCTTCAATCTGCAAGTTCATTTTTTTTCCCGAAAAGAAGTGCACCATTCTGTTTGTAGCTGCATAATAAAAGTAGCATTTTCAAATTCTACTTACACCAGACGACTTGCTGACAAGAAATCAAACGTAATATCATCTAAATTGGATTTGGAGGGACAATCCCATTATATAAACAGGCTTATAACTGTAGTGTTTTATCCTATTGCTTTACTGGATGGCCCCCTCCATTGCATATAACTGACCCTACACATAAAATCTGGACCATTAATTTCCTGGAAGCAGAGCAGTATAATGGAGACTGTTTTCAGCACACTATCACTATCCAGGCTGATGATTTTCATTATTTAGAAAATGCATTTAGACAGATGGACAATTTATCCGGCTATATATGTCTACTATTTAGGTAAATCATGAATTACAAAATCCATGTTGTTTTTATGTTGGCTAGAGAATTATTATACACAATTATCTTATTTTTAATGGCAATTTATGGATGAAAAACAGTGACAAAAAGGCTTATAAACAATATGTTATATTATAAGTTACTCAGGATATTATTCATTTTAGCTCTTTTTTAGATACAGATACTTGCTGCCACAAAACAATTAGAATTAAGACTGTAGCTAAGTTAATAAGTATAAACTGTATTGCAGGTATTTTGATTTAATATGAATGTACATTCTCTAACTGTAAAGGCACAGGATCTAGCTAGACATATTACCTACAAAGATGCCCTTATCATCTCCCCCCTAGACTACTGCAACATCCTACTCTGTGGCTTCCCATCTAGCACTCTTTCACCCCTCCAATCTATCCAGACTAATGTGCCACTCCCCTCCTTACTCTCCTGTCTCTTCTCTCTGTCAGTTCCTTCACTGGCTCCCCATTGCTCAGAAAATCCAGTACATAACACTTACTTTGACATACAAGGACATCCACAACCTGTCCCCTCCATACATCTGAGACCTGATCTCCCGATACCTTCCCACACTCAATCTCTGATAGTCACCACACCTCCTTCTCTACCCTCCTCCTATCAACTTTTCCCCAAATCGCCTCCATGATTTCTCCGGCGCAGCCCCTGTATTATAAAACTCTCTACCGCAACAGACTCTCACTTACAGTGGAAACCTTCCAAAGAAAACTGAAAACTCACCTCTTCGGACAAGCCTACACCCTACAGTAACCCTGTTGCCACTATACTGCCATGACCAACTTTACCCTCATCAACTGTATCCTTCTCCCATTCGTTGTAGATTGTAAGCCCTCACAGGCAGGGCCCTCTCTACTTCTGTACCAGTTTGTAACTTGTCTTGTTCATGCTTATTGTACTTGTTTTTTATTATGTATGTACACCCCTTTTCATATATACAGTGCCATGAAATGAATGGCACTTTAATAATATATAATAATAATATTAACTGGATCACATCAGGTGCAGCACCATCCCAGGAGCCAAAGTTGATAAGTAGAGAAGCTTGTCCTGGCCTTGTAGTTAGTTGCGACTAAGAGGCAGCATTTTCAAGTGTGAAAGTGTTTGGATCAGAGCATTCTGAAGTTGAGGTGGATCAAGTGAAGAGTAGAGCTGTCAAGATATTGTCATTCTACCCACTGGTGCCTCTGTTAGACTGCAGAGAGGATTCCACATTCCACATACCTGTGCTTTAGAAGACTATGATTTGAAAGAGTGTTGACCTTCCTCTGTTTGCTGTTAAAGCCTTGTTTTCTGCCAAGCGAATAGTAGCTGTTAAGCTTCTTAAAGTGAACCTGAGCTGAAACTACCCCCTAACTCTTGGTATTCATTTCATCTGGGCTGCACTGGTTAATTAGTTACCATCCCCAATGCAGGTGAGAAGAGCTCAGCAGATCCAGCCAAAACAGAGAGGGTTAATAAGAGGCCCACATGTCCTCTCTTGCTCTCTGATCACAATTATGATTTGCTGGTGGCCTGTCAGCCATTTCTCACATATACGTGTAAAGGTCAGTGTTGGTGTGAAATGTCATCACGGTGGCTAGGCTCCCCACTCGAAGATTGCAGAAAGAATCTGGTGGAAACATTTGTGGACTCAAGTGGGGTAACAAGCTTAAGGTTACCACAGTCTGTGACACACCACAGGCTTAGTAGTTACAGTCTCTCAATAAGGGCTGAGTGTCACTAAGGTAGGGATGAGTGCAGCCCTAAACTCCACCCACACCTCTATCCCTACCTACTTGCACGGTCTGTCCTAACCGATGGCGTACAACTGGGTGTCAGTCCCTAACTTACGCACGTGCAGGGGCCTGATGAAAGGAACAACACAGAGAATACACAATAGAGAGACAGATCACACAGAAGCAAGGCTTCCCAGGCCGGCACAGAATAGCAATGGGCCAAGGATAGGAGAGTACACAAGCACACAATAAACTATAATGTCAAGTGAGTACAAGCCAAGGTCAAAAGCCAGGAGGCCACGTCAGTACCAGGGGTAACACCAGGTCAGGGTCTAATATGAACCAAGGTCAGGAGTCAAGGGATAGCGTAAATACAGGGGGTAGAACCAGGTCAGAGTCAAATACAAGCCGAGGTCAAAAGTTAGAAGTCGCACACACAGGAATCACCAGACATGAAGTAAGACCAATCACAGGGAACCTGTGGCCAGCAGGTTACTTGTTTAAATAGGTCCTCTAGATGGGTGATGGAGGACGCCGGCCATGCTGGGGAATTGTGTCCTCTCTCCTCCTCACTAGCGGGATGCCGGAAGTGCTGCAGGGGAACAGCACATCGCCGCCCCCCGCCCCCCCCCCCCCCCCCCCCCCCGTTACACAGAGGCTAAATTGGAGTCAGCAGGATCAATTTGAAAATTGTCTCTTTAATTGGTCATAAATATATTACTGTCCCTTTAGAAAAAAACATCTATCTTTTCATGTTTACCTGTCTCTCACACAATATTGCTAACATGCTACAGGCTGGTCTCTTTTACAGGCCCTGGTTGCCTCCAGGACGCACAGACTAGGTAACTTCTCTTTACCCCTCAACTCCGGCTTCAACTCTCTATGGAATTCGGCTTGCCATAGTAATCTCCTGAGGGGTTGTACAGTTCATTCCAGTAGCAACTAGGTGGTATGCCACCACAACTAAATAGTAACCCATATTCACATTTTCTGTGAAGGATATGGTCTTCTTTGTAAGAGTTACAATAATGACTTCCAACTGTCTTGCAAATATAATAAAAAAAAAAGAAAATATGAGAAACTTTTGGATAAAAAATTGTGGCTTTTTTAATTTGCATTTAAGTAGCAAAATAAATAAATCCAGTATAATATTTCATTTGGAGTCAGAGTTCAGATAATCATGCATACTTTCTGTTACTACAGAAATTGACTGTGTTCCTAATGGCATATCATTTTTCTAAATAACTGTTGAACCCAGCAAAAGTCCACTTACGGGACCCAGTTACTTCTGACCAACTTTTTTTTATCAATTAATGAAATGCATAGTGAATGAACAAAAGAGAAATCCAAATTAAATTAATATTTGGTGTGAGCACATTTTGCCTTCAAAACTGTGTGCAGGTGTTCCCAGAGGAAATTATGCTGTTTTTAAGGCAAAGGGTAACCCCACCAAATATTGATTTAATTTAGATTTCTATTTTGTTAGTTCACTTTTCATTTTGATTATTTATAAAAACAACTATTAACATTTTTATTTTTGAAAGCATTCTTATTTTGCAGAATTTTTCAAACCTGCCTAAAACTTGTGAACACACTGAACAGTACTGTATGTCCGTACAGGTTTACTAGCAATCAACTTAGGAAGTGAGAATTATTCTGAAGATTTACAGTCACATTTAATTACTGAGTGAAGCCTGCTGATATCATTGTATACAGAAATCATATCACTATGAAATTAAGTAGTGTTTGTTGAAAAAAAAATGACAGACATCCATCTAATTGGTTTCTGGTGTCAGAACCTGGCTGTTGTGCCATTACTGTGTAGGCTCAATTAATACATTTTCAAGAGGATTAACAGGGGAATGGCACAATGCTGAGCTCTAAGCAAATATTATCAAGAATGGTTATTTAATGGGAAATAGAAGTACTTAATAAAACATACATATCATGATTCATGAGATATGATGCCCCCCCCCTTATATCAACTTTTTCCAGTGTCATTCTTGAATTGTCCATTCTGAAACGGTGGCTTTATCATCACTGTCTTTTATAGCATTATGGTTTGGAAATACATAATAATGCTACAAAACCAAAGTATGACTGAGGTAATCTCATGATGTGCAGTCCACACATAAATAATAATATTACATTTGTATACTAAAAGTTTTATGAGCAGGGCTATTTCTAAATTCAGTGTAACATATTGGTGTATATTTGCTATTTTACTTTGCCAGGTTACAGTAGATTTTAAGTATTATAATGATAATGAGTTATGTTATAGTATGAAGTTAATCTAAAATACATTAGTGCAAATTCAGCATTGCCTCTGTATCTTGTAATTAACTGAACAGCCATATGGTGGCACTGTACCTTCTTAAATAAAATCATACCTTCCATACCTCAAGATTTTCTGTGTGGTTTTTCATTGCCTGCTTAGGCAGTCTATGGCAGCATATATTATATAAAATATAAGGGAAATGTTTGAATATGTTTTAACAAAAGCCACTGCACCATTAATCATTAAATTATTCTACTTGAACATTGAATTATTTCAGTGCATATTTAGACAAATCACTGTTAATAGATTATACCTAAAGTGAACATTTCACCAAAAATATGTGGTTAGGTGTATGTTTTTCTGCTCAAAAAAAAAAAAATACTAAAATGTTTAGACTGGTGGAAAGAGGGCTAAAATGTCAGAATAGTAGAATAATAAATGTAAATAGTAAATATGACAATAAATGTAAACGGTAAATATATAATAGGTGTAATTAGTAAATGTGATATGAAACAATCACATGCAGCACTTTAATAAATTATAATAGTCTTTATATAAGAGAAGTGTAAAGGTATATGTTAGAATCCACACAATTTATATAAATGCAATGCAAAGTTCAAGTTTAATATTTATTTCTGCATAAGGATAATAAAGATGGTGATGTCATAGTCTATGGGGGATGGTAGGAATATTTGTCACACGTGGTGGCAAAGTACATGAATTATAAACACTCATAACAAAGGGGGATTTTATGCAATGATGTCATCATTGTGATTGTGATTATTCCAATACTATGTCATACAAGAGGAAAAATGTAAAGAAAGAAAGTATTAAATTAGTGATATAATTGCGAAGGACGAAAAAGATATCAGGGCTCAGATACTGCACACAGCATTGTAATACAAAGAAGGTGCTCACCGTGATGCCACTGGACAGATAACATCAGTGTTTTCTCCTGTGGCAGTTTGGCGGTCTCAGGCTCTAGAGGCCAAGTGTGAATACAAATTTTGTACTACTAAGGGTCCATTCACATGTACGTTGTTTCTTTCCTGATCTGTTCCGTTTTTTGCGGAAGAGATCTGGACCAGATCTGGACCCATTCATCTTCAATGGGTCCTGAAAAAAATCGGACAGCACAATGTCCGATTTTTTTCAGGACCCATTGAAAATGAATGGGTCCAGATCTGGTCCAGATCTGTTCCGCAAAAAACGGAACAGATCAGGAAAGAAACAATGGACGTGTGAATGGACCCTTATAGTTACATCCCTGCTTTCTTTCCAATATATATCAAGTTAAGAATAAGGTGTTTTATGTGTTTTATGTACTGTACATTTTTGCAGCTGCAGCATAATAATAAAATTGTATGATTGCATTTTTCATGGTGTGACAGAATAACCTTAGTGTGACAATAAATATAGTGGCAAAATTATTAGCAATATATTTTACTAGAATCCAACATCTTTAACATGTAGATTTATTAAATGTTTAAAAGGGTTGTCCAGATAGTATTTTTTTTTAAATACAGTATGTCAGAATGGCTTAAAAAACTAGTTTTTTGGCAGTTCAATATTGATGACCTATCCTCGGGATAGGTCATCAATATCTGATCGGTGGGGATCCAGCTCCTGGCACCCGTTCTTATCAGCTGTCTGAAGAGGCTGCAGCACTCCAAATAAATGGGCCTGGTCTGGAATACCAAGTACAAAAGCTATACATTGTAAGGCACTGTGCTTGGTACAGCTATACATTGTATGGCTCTGTGAGGAGGACACAGCCTTTTTAAACAACTGATTTGTGGAGGTGCCTGGAGTTGGACCTCCACAATCGGATATGGATGATGACCTATTGTAGGGACAGGCCATGAATACTGAAGCCCCAGAAAACCCCTTTATCAAAGTCACACTGTAATGTGGCCAAGTAGCAAGGTCATCATGACTGATGGTGCAATAACAAACGGATGCAGAGTTGCATGTAGAGCAAACCACTGAACTTTTCTTTCTTTGATGGTGACTGGTAGAAGTCAGTGGCCTCAAGTACTGGCTCTGATTTGATCACACAGACCGGGCCTTAGTTACACTTCCTCAGCTCCACTTCAGTCCACAGCTGCTGCTCGAAAACTCTTTCTCCATCGTACCTCTAACGGTTTTACTGGACTGGACACACAGCTTCTTAGGACACAGGCTATGATACACAGACCAAAGCAGTGTACACAAATGGACTGATATCAGCTAACCTTTGCAGCACTTACCATTAGCAGAGACCCACTTTCATTACACTGTACAGTCGCTTAAAGCCACTTGACTGACTGGCAGGAAAGCCCTACATTATTTATTCTATAGTTTCTCTCAATTAGATCAGGAGCTATGCAGCACACTCTCACTTTGACCTGAGGACCTGCAGCCTAGTAATGTGACCACCATAGGCGTGCGCAGCCTATTGCATTAGGGTGTGCACCCTAAAGCACAAACACAGACGCAGCGCGCGCACGTGTGTATATATATATATATATATATATATATATACATATATCTATATCTATATTATATACACATACACACACACATACATATATATATATATATATATATATACACAAATACATTCTGCGTACATACATACAGACCTGAACTATCAATATAATGAAGGTAGAAGAAATCATTTTTAAACTTACTGTATTTTTCTCCTCCGGCCCATAAGACTCACCTAGGTTTTAGAGAGGGACAATAATAAAAAAAAAATCATTACACCTCAGGTCAGACCACCAATCAGACCCCCAATGTCAATAAGACCCCAATAAGACCTCAGATCAGACCCCAATGTGAATGAACCCCAATCAGACCTCAGATAAGAGCCCCTGTGCCTCATATCAGCCCCCAGTGCCTCATATCAACCCTCCGTGCCCCCATATAAAATGAAAAAAACACTTACCTTTCCTGCTCTGGACGCTGCCGCTCCTTACCGCCCGCGCTCGGTAATCCTCTTGTTCAGTCTGCTGTGTGGGCGCGCACAGGGTGAGGTCACAGCACGGCCTCACATTGTGCGCAGCCTTCAGAGTGGAGCGCATGAGGACCAGGAAGAGGTAAGTATAGCGGTTTCAGCGCTTCCTGGCCCTCTGGTACTAATCAGCGCTTCCATAATGGAAGCGCTTGATTAGTATTCACCCCATAAGACGCAGGGGCAAATGCATCTTATGGGGTGAAAAAGTGCAGCATGGGGTTGACAGAACCAGTGTTCCCTCTAAGCCTTGGCAGCTGCTGAGTGGGATCGGCTCGGAGCTGGGCACAGCGCCATCAAAGGTGGGCGATAGGAAAACCTAAGATAATTGTCACATCAAAGAGCATACAAACCACTGCGCCATCCCATATAATACTGTATAACCCCTGCACCATCCCGTACAATATACAGTATAGTCCTCTCTGTTAGCACTGGACATTGCTCTCCATATATAAAAAATATGGGGGAAAAAAATCTCATTGATCCAGAGAACTTACATAGAAAAACTACGGTAATAACCAAGAGGCTAAACAAAAACCCTGTTTCTGACCCTTATGTTAAAACATAACTTTCATTTGATTGCTCTAACACCTAAACACATAAAGGAAGAAAAAAAAGAATTTTAAAAACCTGCTTTTTCTCTAGATGACCTTATGTTAATAGTAGTGTTAATAGAGTCTCAAAGGTCTGTAAACATAGTGTAGCTGCTTTTATAGACCCTTGAGACTCTATTACCACTACTATAAGGTCATCTAGAGAAACAGCAGGTTTTTAAAATTATTTTTTTCCTTTAGGTGTTAAAGCAATGAAAGCTATGTTTTAACATAAGGGGGTTTTTAGCCTCTGTCTTGGCTATTAGTTTTTCCATTCATAAAGCTCCACATTGAGCTCCCACCCAGCAGTAGATGGAAGCCTGCAGGACACTTCACCTTGTCACATCACCTGGGCACATGGTGATGGCTCCATTCCTATGCTGTCCCTGGCACTTCATCAGCAGGGGTGGCGCGCTTCCTGTTATCATAATAACTGAAAAGGAAGCTACTGCTGCTGTGTTCAGCTCCCGAGTGAAGAGGGTGTGAGAGGATCAGCCAATAGCACGGCAGCCAGCTGATACTGGCCAATCAGCAGCCTCCTCCCTAATAACAAAGTTCTGTAATGTACAGAGCTCTATTATTGGAGATTTCAGGCATCAGCTGTATTGCTCTGCTGCCTGCAGTGCCGTTCACAGCGCTCAGTGCGCTAATGAACAGTGAAATCGGCGGCTCAGCGCACATTGTAAACCTCAAGTCGGCTTGATTAGGGTGTGCCCAGGCACACCCGGCACACCCCGTGCGCACGCCTATGGTAACCACAGATCCTTCACTCCTACAGCACAACAACATAAATAAAGTGCTAAAGGGTGCTGGCATCATCATGGGGCTTCCTTTAGCTCCCCGTCTGAACACCATCACAGAATTTAGAGTAATGGTACCAGGGCAGTTATTCCTCCACTGCATGTCACAACTAAACACAAAGATCATCAACCCTCAACCACCATACCTGCAAGAAAGATGGTCAGTGATGTCCATTGTTCCTTCTTTAACTCTTTCTTATTTCCCTGGAAAGGAAAACACAGGTGTGACATGCAGCAACAACACCTTCTCTTTAAGGAGTTGTCCCATGAAAAATATTCTGCATTTTTCAAACCAGCACCTGGATCTGAATACTTTTGTAATTGCATGTAATTAAAATTTTGTATAGCCACTGAGTTATTTACTGAAATCCAACTGTATAGCGCTACCTGCTGTTTGCACTTTTAGTAATGTCTCTGTCCTGCTCACTGAGATGGCAGCACATGCTCAGTTCCCTCCTTCAACTGCTGCTAGCTGCAGTAGAAAGGGGATGCCCCTGAAAAAGTGCATACCCCCTAAGATGTCAGCTTGAAATAAATCTAGCAGAGCAACTGGAGCAATGAATGGGGAGATCTCTGGATCCATGTGAGGTACAGGGCTGGTTCCAGCTTTGTTAGAAAAAGATTGCTATGTACCATATGATTCAGATTTTCATTTTGTTTCTTACATTATTCATAGGATAACCCCTTTAAAGAAACATCTAATTAAATATCATCCCCTACTATATAGTACTTAAATACATGACTCACAGTGTTAAGCAATATAATAAAGTCTCAAAAAAGTTGGATGCCATCTCCCACACCTCACAATACTCACCTCACTGATCACCTGTCACTCCTGTTCCAGTGCTTCCGAGGTCCTCTTCCAGTCTTAGTTCCCTCTCATTACAGAAATGTGACTGCTTAGTCAATCATTGACTGAGGCCAGTCACCATTGCAGACAGTGACGGGCTGAGCGATTCCATTTCCTGTGTCAAGAAGGTTCAGAAAGTATAGACAAAAAGGAGACCAGGAATGGGAGAAGCAGGGGATCGGGGAGGTGAGTGTGACTTTTTGATTCTTAAAAAAAATAAAAATAAAACATGTACAGTATATGCTGAACAACCCCTTCAGTTTCTGTTTCCACATTCAGGTTTTTAGAGCCAAACCAGAAGTTACATAGTTACATAGTTAATACGGTTGAAAAAAGACATAAGTCCATCAAGTTCAACCAAGGGATAGGTGGGGATGCGAATCACAGAAGGAATTGACACTCAGATTTCTAAGTGGATGCAAAAAAACAGGTAAAGTAGTATCTGTCCTTAATACTTACTCCCCCTTTATGATCCGTTCCTGGTTTTGACTTCAGAAAACCCAAAAATGGAAACATGGTCTTAAAGGGGTTATCCAACTCTATAATGACCCCCCAATGCCCAGGCACCTCATACAGGTTATAATTACCCCGCTCCCCGGCACCCGCCTCACTCCTGATCCCTGCATGACCGCCGCTGCATCTTCCCCTCATGTGGATCAAAACATCTGGCAACAGGGGGAAGGCAGCCAATAGCAGGCTGAGACACTGAGACAGGGAAGAGCCTCCCTAGCATCGCGGGTGACGCTAAGGGGGTGGGAGGGCAGGGATCAGGAGCGACGCTGGTGCCAGGAAGCGGGGTAAGTATAACATACAGTCATGTGAAAAAATTAGGACACCCTTTGAAAGCATGTGGTTTTTTGTAACATTTTTAATAAAAGGTTATTTCATCTCCGTTTCAACAATACAGAGAGATTAAAGTAATCCAACTAAACAAAGAAAACTGAAGAAAAGTCTTTTCCAGATCTTCTGTAAATGTCATTTTACAAAAATGCCTATTCTAACTGAGGAAAAAGATAGGACACCCTCACATGTATTCCCTCTTAAATTGGCTCAGATCTCACACAGGTATATCACACCAGGTGCACATAATTAGTAGATCGTTACTCTGCATGTTGAATGAGGCTTGCCCTATTTAAACCTCAGACATTTAGTTTGGTGTGCTCCTGACTGTTGAAGTGAGAGTGAGCACCATGGTGAGAGCAAAAGAGCTGTCAGAGGACTTCAGAAAAAAGATTGTAGCAGCCTATGAGTCTGGGAAGGGATTTAAAAAGATCTCAAAAGATTTTGAAATCAGCCATTCCACTGTCCGGAAGATAGTCTACAAGTGGAGGGCTTTCAAAACAACTGCCAACATGCCCAGGACTGGTCGCCCCAGCAAGTTCACCCCAAGAGCAGACCGCAAGATGCTAAAAGAGGTCTCCAAAAACCCTAAAGTGTCATCTCGAGAACTACAGCAGGCTCTGGCTACTGTTGATGTAGAAGTACATGCCTCTACAATCAGAAAGAGACTGTACAAGTTTAACTTGCATGGGAGGTGTGCAAGGAGGAAACCTTTGCTTTCCAAGAGAAACATCGAGGCCAGACTGACATTTGCCAGAGATAAAGTTGACAAAGACCAGGACTTCTGGAATAATGTTCTTTGGACAGATGAGTCCAAAATTGAATTATTTGGACACAACAGCAGAGGACATGTTTGGCGTAAACCAAACACAGCATTCCAAGAAAAGAACCTCATACCAACTGTGAAGCATGGAGGTGGAAGTGTCATGGTTTGGGGCTGCTTTGCTGCAGCAGGACCTGGTCAGCTCACCATCATAGAATCCACGATGAATTCTACTGTGTATCAGAAGGTGCTTGAAGAACATGTGAGACCATCAGTTAGAAAATTAAAGCTGAAGCGGAACTGGACCATGCAACATGACAATGACCCAAAACATACTAGTAAATCAACCAAAGATTGGCTGAAAAAGAAGAAATGGAGAGTCCTGGAATGGCCAAGTCAAAGTCCAGATTTGAATCCCATTGAGATGCTGTGGGGTGACTTGAAAAGGGCTGTACGTGCAAGAAACCCCTCAAACATCTCACAGCTGAAAAAGTTCTGCATTGAGGAGTGGGGTAAAATTTCCTCAGACCGATGTCGAAGACTGGTAGATGGCTACAAGAACCGTCTCACTGCAGTTATTTCAGCCAAAGGAGGTAACACTCGCTATTAGGGGCAAGGGTGTCCTATCTTTTTCCTCAGTTAGAATAGGCATTTTTGTAGAATGACATTTACAGAAGATCTTGAAAAGACTTTTCTTCAGTTTTCTTTGTTTAGTTGGATTACTTTAATCTCTCTGTATTGTTGAAACGGAGATGAAATAACCTTTTATTAAAAATGTTACAAAAAACCACATGCTTTCAAAGGGTGTCCTAATTTTTTCACATGACTGTATATGAGGTGCCCGGGCATTGGGGGTTATTATAGGAGTAGGGTAACCCCTTTATTATGATAAGATTGCTGACAAGTAATGTAACATATCTGAATGCCTCTTCTATTAGTGTCTGTTTTTGTTCAGCACCTACCTTAATGCAGAATTATAATGACCTTTCTAATACTGTACAGTACCTTAGTCTGTTCACATTTTATTTGGAGACAGGGATGGGGGTAAATTCTCTAATTTGTAAGTTCAATGTATGTATGTGTTGTGTTTTTTTGTCTTTCTAGATACAATTGAGCAGAACGATTAAAGAGCATTAGCTGCCAATTCACTTCATATTTGGTTCCCTAAATGCTCAGTCCATTCATGTTCGTGCTGGTATTAGGTGTCACTGTAACATGTAGCCTCATGGCACTGACTGACAGTGTGTATCAGGTTTGTCTAATAATCTACAGCTTGGATGTGCTTGAGCAGATCTTCATGACTGTGTGCAGGGACTATCGCGGAGATGTCTCTGTTACTTGTTAAAGGACTGATATGCATTTATGGAATTACTGCAAATAGAAATGTCTTCTTCTTTTACAGCTACACTGTGTCAAATGAAATAGTTCTTAATTTGAGGTCAAAGATGCCGGCCGCTGGAAATGCTGTTTTTGATGGAACCACTTTTGGTACAATCTTGACTGAATGTGGGAGATGCAGCAAAGAAATGCAGCTAGTGTCTTGTCTTTCCCAGATGCCTCAAGAGCCTGTGAAGAACTTTCCTCACACTAAACGAGTGGGAAATTACTTGGTTGGAAGAATGATCAATAAAGGTTCATTTGCAAAAGTGATGGAGGGCTTACACATTCCAACAGGGCAAAAGGTACAGTATGTCTACATGTATATTAGTAATTCATGCCGGAATTATTTTCAGTATTGTGTCCTGGGATCAAGCATATGATCAGGTACACTGCTCAGGTGTCCTGCCTGGATGTTTGCCAGCAAAATGTAGTCACTTCTTAACAAGTGTGACATGACAGTAATGGGATGTAATAGATATAATTAGGTTTATGTTGTGAAGGGATATTTATTCTTTTATTTGTAATATGCAGAACATTGTTCTTGTTTTATTTTTTTTATTTGAATTATCTGACTTTTTCCAGTTAGATAGTAACAGTAATAATTTATGATATTATAGATTACATACAACATAATATCACCATGAATGGGGTTCATAAGTGTGCATACAGCTCATTGCCATCACTTGAAAATGATGACAAAACTGCAAATCCAGGCTTTTTATATATCTATTCTGTTCTACATAGTATTATGTGTTTTACCTTGATAAAACTTGTAGTACAGAAAATGATGTCGAGAAAATATGCTAACAGTACTACGGAGGTAGGTCATGCCCTTAAGACTGAAGATGGAAGACTCAGAGAGGTGTGAAGGTGCACTACTGGAAGGGTCACTGGCTCATGTAACCAGGGCATCAATATTTAAGAATGGTCAAATGGGTAGTTGTGCTGCATTGGTTCATGCAGGTAGACCTAGTATCTAGTATACTATTACCTGTGAGTCAAAGGAGAAAGATAGATAGATAGATAGATAGATAGATAGATAGATAGATAGATAGATAGATATTAGATACTTACATTTCTTAATTCTTGCCCATCTATATTAACCTTTTATTTGTTTATTTATTTATTTGTGATGATGCATAATCAATGAATGGAGCTAAATTCTGGTATCCCTTCAAATGAATGAAAAAATGACTAGGATCAGAGTTATCTCTGATCCTGGTCATTGAAGCCACTTGCAACCATATTACACAGCCTCTACACTACCATGAATGGAGCAGGATCACCTCGTGATTTCGCCTCGTACATCTCTCGTTCATGATGTACAGTTACATTAGGGGTTGTGAAGAGGTTAAACCAAATACTAAATACTGCTTTTGATATTTCTATAAATACATTTTTCCTTTATATAATTATTACAATCATCTATTATTTTGGATTATTTATTACACTACTGTGAATAAAATGATTATATAGTCTATAAAGTCTCTTCCATCCCTTACTCACACATCTACACAAAAATCTACTTAAAATAGTCATCAAATCAAGACAGTATTTCCTGTGGACAAAAAAATTCTGCAGTTTGCATCTCCTGGCAACTTACTTTGTGTTGAAATGTTTTGCATCTGTGATCACAGGTCTGTCAGAGTGGTTAACTGCATAGTAAGTAATCAATCTGGGTCAATGATTTTTAATACTGAAATAAAGGATCAGTCTTGCATGTCAAAGAATTTCTTCTTGCTATGCACTGTGAAGTAAGTAATACATGCAAGGACACATGAGGCATCTAGGAAAAGCATTCTTCTTCTAGTACACCTATCCTGTTAGGTATACACCAATCAGTCATAACATTAAAACTACCTGCCTAATATCATGTATGCCCCTCTGATGCCACAAAAGTAGCAATGACCCAGAAAGTCATGGACTTCTCTGGTATCTGGCAGGTGCCATTGTAACAAGATAATGTAATTCACTTTAATCAATGCTGCCAGTGTTATCCAATACATTCCAGAACTGTAAGGGTTACATAGCATTATAAATCAATATAATGCTATGTGAATCCCGTCAGTGCTTGGAGGTCAGGTCGGGAGCTGCGATGCGGACTTGCTGCGGGAGGAACGCTCGTCTGCATAGGGCCTTTTACTTATCCAGGCCATTCTGAGATTGTTTTCTCATCATATATTGTACTTCATGACAGTGGCAAAACTGAGTCAAAATATTTCATTTTAATTTATAAAAAAATACCAAATTTACCAAAAAATAAAAAATTTGCAAATTTACAAATTTATATTTCTCTACTTTTATAATAGATAGTAATACCTCTAAAAATAGTTATTACTTTAGATTCCCCATATGTCTACTTCATGTTTGGATCATTTTGAAAATGACATTTTTTGGGGGACGTTAGAAGGCTTAGAAGAAGGTTAGAAGGTTTAGAAGCAAAAATGTAAATTTTTAAGAAAATTTCCAAAACCCAATTTTTTAAGTTCAGATATGAAGTCACTTTCTGGGGCTTACATATTAGAAACCACCCATAATTCTTAACCCTTTAGGTGTTCCACAAGAATTAAAGGAAAATGTAAATGAAATTTCAGAATTTCACTTTTTTAGTAGATTTTCCATTTTAATCCATTTTTTCCAGTAAAAAAGCAAGGGTTAATAGCCAAACAAAACTTAATATTTATTGCCCTGATTCTGTAGTTTACATAAACACCCCATATGTGGCTTTAAACTGCTGTACGGGCACACAACAGGGCGCAGAAGGAAAGGAACGCCATATGGTTTTTGGAAGGCAGATTTTACTGGGATAATATTAAGTTGCCATGTCACATTTGAAGACCTCCTGATGCATCCCTAGAGTAGAAACTCCAAAAAAGTTACCCCATTTTGGAAACTACACCCTCAAGGTATTCAAAACTAATTTTAAAAACCTTGTTAACCCATTAGGTTTTTCACAAGAATTAAAGGAAAATGTAGATGAAATTTCAGAATTTCACCTTTTTGGCAGATTTTCCATTTTAAAGGGCTTCTGTCACCCCACTAAAGTGATTTTTTTTTTTTGGGCTAGTGAAATTAGTTATATTGCGATATATGACAATATAATTGTGTTACTTACTTTGATCCAGCAGTTTCTGCAAAAAACTAAGTTTTATAATATGTAAATTCGGTCTCTACCAGCAAGTAGGGCGTCTACTTGCTGGTAGCTGCTGCAGAAATCCGCCCCCTCGTCGTGTTGATTGACAGGGCCAGCCGGGATCTCCTCCTCCGGCCAGCCCTGTCGGCATTTCAAAAATCGCGCGCCTGTGTTGATTCGGCGCAGGCGCTCTGAGATGAGGAGGCTCGTCTCCTCAGCACTCCCTCAGTGCGCCTGCGCCGATGACGTCTTCTATTTCGGTGATGTCATCGGCGCAGGCGCACTGAGGGAGTTCTGAGGAGACGAGCCTCCTCATCTCAGAGCGCCTGCGCCGAATCAACACAGGCACGCGATTTTTGAAATGCCGACAGGGCTGGCCGAAGGAGGAGATCCCGGCTGGCCCTGTCAATCAACACGACGAGGGGGCAGATTTCTGCAGCAGCTACCAGCAAGTAGCCGCCCTACTTGCTGGTAGAGACCGAATTTACATATATTAAAACTTCGTTTTTTGCAGAAACTGCTGGATCAAAGTAAGTAACACAATTATATTGTCATATATCGCAATATAACTAATTTCACTAGCCCAAAAAAAATATATCACTTTAGTGGGGTGACAGAAGCCCTTTAATCCATTTTTTTTCCCACTAACAAAGCAAGGGTTAACAACCAAACATAACTCAATATTTATTACCCTGATTCTCTAGTTTACAGAAATACCCCATTTGTGATCTTAAACTGCTATACGGGCACATGGCAGGGCACAGAAGCAAAAAACGCCATGTGGTTTTTAAAGGGCAGATTTCACTGGGATAATTTTAAGCTGCCATGTCACATTTGAAGACCCCCTAGAGTACAAAATCCCCAAAAAGACCCCATTTTAGAGACTATGGGATAAGGTGGCAGTTTTGTTGGTACTATTTTAGGGTACATATGATTTTTTGTTGCTTTATATTACACTTTTTGCGAGGTAAGGTAACAAAAAATAGCTGTTTTGCCACCATTTTTATTTTTTGTTATTTACAATGTTCATCTGACAGGTTAGATTATGTGCTATTTTTATAGAGCAGATTTTTACAGACGCGACAATATCAAATATGACTAATGATTTTTTAGTGTCTCCATATTCTGAGAGCCATAGTTTTGTATTTTTGGGGGGGCGACTGATATATGTAGGGGCTCATTTTTTTCGGTATAAGATGACGGTTTGATTGGTACTATTTTAGGGTGCATATGACTTTTTGATCGCTTGGTATTACACTTTTTCTGATGTAAGATGACAAAAAATTGCATTTTTGACACAGTTTTTATTTTTTATGGTGTTCACCTTAGGGGTTATGTCATATGATATTTTTATAGAATAGGTCGTTACGGACTGTGGCAATACATAATATGTATACTTTTTTATTTATTTAAGTTTTACATATTAATATAATATTTTAAACAAAAAAAATCATGTTTTAGTGTCTCCATAGTCTGAGAGACTTATTTTTTTTATTTTTTGGGCGATTGCCTTAGGTAGGGTATCATTTTAGCGGGATGAGATGATGGTTTGATTGGCACTATTTTGGGGTGCATATGACTTTTTGATCGCTTGCTATTACACTTTATGTGATGTAAGGTGACCAACATTTTTATTTTTTTATTTTTATGGTGTTTACCTGAGGGTTTAGGTCATGTGACATTTTTATAGAGTAGGTCGTTAGAGACTTAGAAATACCTAATATGCATACTTTTATTTATTTATTTAAGTTTACACAATAATATAATTTTTGAAACAAAAAAAATTATATTTTAGTGTCTCCATAGTCTGAGAGCGATAGTTATATCTTTCTTATGGTGTTCACCTGAGGGGTTTGTTCATGTGATATTTTTATACAGCAGGTTGTTATGGATGCGACGATACCTAATATGTAAACTTTTTAAAAATTTTCTTTACATTTAACACATTAAAAGCATTTTTAAAACAAAAAAATCATGTTTTAGTGTCTCCATAGTCTGAGAGCCATAGTTTTTTTATTTTTTGGGCAACTGTCCTAGATAGGGGCTCATTTTTTGTGGGATGAGTTGATGGTTAGATTGGTACTATTCTGGAGGGCATACGCCTTTTTGATCGCTTGGTATTGCACTTTTAGTGATGTAAGGTGGCAAAAAATGTTTTTTTAGCAAAGTTTTTATTTTATTTTTTTGATGGTGTTCATCTGAGGAGTTAGGTCATGTGATATTTTTATAGATTAGGTCGATACGGATGCGGCAATACCTAATATGTCTACTTTTCTTATTTTTCCCTATTTTTTACAATTTTGTTTTACTTTATTTTGGGAAAAGAACACTTTTTTTACTTTATACTTTATTTTTTTTTTACTTTTATATTTGTAACACTGTGGGACTTCAACTTTTCAGGGTTTGATCCCTTTTTCAATTCAGTACAATACATTATGTATTGTACTCAATTGAACTGTCAGCGGTTTACACAGTAAGTCGCTGACAGTTGCCTAGGAGACACAGCCCTTCAGGCTGGGCCTTCGTAGCTGGCAGGCACCGGTGCCTGTGTAAGGATGGATAGAGTCACAGGGAGCCCCCTCCCTCTGCAAACCCACACGTGCCGCAGTCAGAGCTGACCGCGGCATGTGAAAGGGTTAATCCGCCGACATCACCGCATATAGTGAAGCCAACAGATGCAGAAGGGCCCAGCTATCAGTAACAGTGGGACCCATGCTTTGGATCGGTAAGGCACCACATTCCCCCACATACATGTATGTAATTTTGCGGGAAGGGGTTACACATTCCATTTTTTCTATCACTGATTCCTTCTGTCTGGCTGACATATTAGCCCCAGTTACAGGGAGATTGCAGACCCCAGAGATGTTGTACAAAGCTGTTTAGCCTCACTGCAGAGGTGATGTGGGTGTGCTAAGACCCAATAGGCCCCAAGCCATCATATGACTGCTAGGACCTGAGCAGGAAGGGGCACCTCCACTTTATGATCTCCATACACAGGTCTCATTGAGAATTGTGTATACAGCGATAGAGAAGGCAAGGATCATAAAAAAACATCCCTACCTACTCTATAGGGAGCCATGCTGTCAGTGATAGTGGGCTAACAACTATTGCAGCTACATGATTACTCTGCATCTCCAAATTTTACAGAGATGTCCTTGGAAAGTTAAGTGTCAACTGTCCAAATGTCAATGATTGGTCCTAAATAAGTTAAACATGGGTTTTCGATCTTTCGCGAACATTCGATTGAATATTCGTATTATATTAGTCAAAATCGAATATTCGTAATTATTTCATTTATCGCGAATAATATGCGATTAAATTAATCGTGCGATTTTCTTTTTTCTGTATAAGGCAACGTTCCTATGACTATGCCTAGGCTAATATGTGTATTTTACAAATATTCTTAATATTGCTCTAACTTCTTCTTTTAGAATATTCGTAATATTCTAAAAGACGAAGTTAGAGCAATATTACGAATATTCGTAAAATACACATATAGACTGTAATTTAGCTAATATAGTGGTAAAAAAATTTTTGGGGTCTATTTTTTTTTGCCTCTTCTGAACTTCAGTTTTGGAAAATATATACACTATTAAAAAAATTACTATAGCACTATATTAGCTAAATTGCAATCTATATGTGTATTTTACGAATTTTCATAATATTGCTCTAACTTCGTCTTTTAGAATATTACGAATATTCTAAAAGACAAAGTTAGAGCAATATTACAAATATTCGTAAAATACACATATAGACTGTAATTTATGTGTACTGTTATTCCACTTTGGCATACTGCTCCCCGACAAGCTTCCCCGTAACCATGGGAACGCCATGGTGACGGGGACGCTTGTCGGGGAGGAGTATGCGAACAACTGTACAGATAGGAAAAAAATAATGCCAAAATTCTAAATAACGAATATATTCACTATATTGCTATGTATTCGTTTTTTTGAATATTGGTCATTTTATTTTCCATATGAAAACATGATTCCCCCCTGCTTAAGTTGCTTGTGGGTCAATGGCTTATTGACCCACAAACAAGAAGCAGGGAGAAATCATATTTTCAGATGATAAAAAAAAAACTAATATTCGATTTCGCGAATATATAGAACTATATTTTAAATATTTGCGAAATCTCGAAGTTACGATATTTGAGAAAAAAATTTGCAATTCGAATATTCGAGCTCAACACTACTGATCTATGTATCTAATCCTTTCTTGTATGATTCCTGCCTGCTAAAGTGTGTATCTAAACCCTTATGCACACGATCATATCCATTTTGCGATGCACATTTTTTGCAGTCCCATTGAGGTCTATGAATTTAAGGACCTCATTTTGAGGACCAGATTTAGGACATGTTCTATCTTTACTGGAACTGACATACAGATGTAGAAAACACACAGATGAAGTCCCTGTGCTTTCCACATCCGTATGTCAGTTCTGCAAAATATAGAACATGCCCTTTTCTGGTCCTCATAGTGCAGATCTAAAACCCATAGAACTCAATGCAAAAAAATTTGAATCGCACATGGACAGTAACCTTATTTAGTGGATCTGCAACTTGCAGACCGCAAAACAGGTATGGTTCTGTGCATGAGCCCTATCACTTATACTGAGCGCCCATAACAGTGACCTCCACAGCGCCCCTGTGACAGTGACCTCCACAGCAGCCCTGTGACAGTGACCTCCACAGTGCCCCCGTGACAGTGACCTCCACAGCGCCCCCGTGACAGTGACCTCCACAGCGCCCCCTTGACAGTGACCTCCACAGCGCCCCATGACAGTGACCTCCACTGCGCCCCCATGACAGTGACCTCCACAGCCCCTATGACAGTGACCTCCACAGCCCCCCATGCTAGTGACCTCCACAGCGCACCCATGACAGTAACCTCCACAGCGCCCCCTTGAAAGTAACCTCCACAGCGCCCCATGACAGTAACCTCCACAACGCCCCCATGACAGTGACCTCCACAACGCCCCCATGACAGTGACCTCCACAGCCCCCATGACAGTGACCTCCACAGTGCCTCCTTGACAGTGACCTCCACAGCGTCCCCATGACAGTGACCTCCACAGCTCCCAAATGACATTGACCTCCATAACACCCCAATGGCAGTGACATCCACAGCGCCCCAATAACAGTGACATCAACAGTGCCCCAATGACAGTGACATCCACAATGCTCCTTATTTGCCATGCCATGCCCCCATTGTGCCATCCAGTGCTTCCATTGCCATCCTCATGTGCCATCCTGTGCCCTTTGTGTACCAGCCAGTACCCCATTGCAATTCACAGTGCCCCTCATGTGCCCCTTTGCCATCCACAGTGCCCCTTGTGTGCCATCCATTGTCCCCATTGCCATCCACAGTGCGCCTCATGTGCCATCAAGTGCCCTTTGTGTGCCATCCAGTACCCCCCTTGCCATCCACAGTACCACTTGTGTGCCATCCAGAGCCCCTATTGCCATACACAGTGCCCCTCATGTGCCATCCAGTGCCCCCTTTGCCATCCACTATGCCCCTTATGTGCCATCTAGTGCCCCTTTTGCCATCCCATTGCCCCTGGTGTGCCATCCAGTGCCCCCATTGCCATCCATGGTGCCCCTTGTATGTCATCCAGTGCCTCCTTTGCCATCCAGAGTGCCCTTCGTGTGCCATTCAGTGCCCTCTTTGCCATCCACAGTGCCACTTGCGTGCCATTCAATGCCCCCACTGCCATCCATGGTGCCTCTTGTGTGCCATCCAGTGCCTCCTTTGCTATCCAGTGCCCCTCATATGCCTTCCAGTCCCCCTTTGCCATCCACAGTGCCCCTCATGTGCCCCCATTGTCATTCACAGTGCCCCTCATGTGCCCCATTTGCCATCCACAGTGCACCTCGTGTGCCCCCTTTGCCATCCACAGTGCCCCTCATGTGCCCCCTTTGCCATCCACAGTGCCCTAATGACCTGTAAAGCATAGCGATCAGCCTCTGTGGCTGATCGCTATGCTGAGACTCATACACAGTGCTTACATTGTGCTGTGTATCAGTCAGTACAGGCTTCTCATAGAACCCTGTACACTAAAAAGACGGCTGGTCCCGACGCATGCGCAGTAGTGTACATGATTCAGGACCTGAGAAGGCCGGCAGGAGGCAGTGACTTCAGCGATGACGTTCTGTCTCCTGCCTCAGGCAGAAAAAGAAGACAGCGTTGGACCGGAAGCCTGGAAACTGCGTTTGGAGCGGTCATGTGACCGCGAAGAGGATCCTATGAAGGGCTGATCTGCGGAGGGTAAGTATACCTGTAATATACTTCCCTCCACAGGTAATTAAAGTTCCCCAAATTTAAAGAAGAGGCTGGAAAACCCCCTTAATAAATGACCCACTATATGCCTAGTTGAAAGTCAATTCACTGCAAACACTGCATTGTTATATCCATGTTAGCGGATGCATCAGAGATCAGACCATGTTTTTCATAGACATTTTAGTACAATAATTGAATTTTTGAACATGTGATATTACACGTCTAGTTGAAAGACAATACTGCATTGTTCTATTCCTGCTAGCAGATGCATCAGAGAACAGATCGTGTTTTCATAGACATTTTAGTACAATAATAGAATTTTTGAACATGTGATATTACACGTCTAGTTGAAAGACAATTCACTGCAAACACTGCATTGTTATATCCATGTTAGCGGATGCATCAGAGATCAGACCATGTTTTTCATAGACATTTTAGTACAATAATTGAATTTTTGAACATATCATATTACACGTCTAGTTGAAAGACAATACTGCATTGTTTTATTACTGCTAGCAGATGCATCAGAGATCAGATCGTGTTTTCATAGACATTTTAGTACAATAATTACATTTTTTAACAAGTGATATTACATGCCTAGTTGAAAGACAATTCTCTGCAAATAGATTATTATATTCATGTTAGTGGATGTATCAGAGATCAGTCTGTGTTTTTCATAGACATTTTAGTTAAAAAATGTAATTGTTGAACAAATAAAATTATATGCCTAGTTGAAAGACAATTTGTTGCATTGTTCTATCAATGATAGCCCCCCTACACATATGTCCAGCTATCCGACTCAGTTCCCCTCTGATGTGGCGCAGAAGACTGAACTGAGACAGAATTGATGCAATAGTTTTCTAAGGGATCATGCACATACTGTACATCCAGAGCTATGATGCCGGATGCTAAATATCTGAACCATAAAACTATAAACACTACTGTTAAATGCATGCTTGGTTTTTCTGTCCAGCGCTATCAGTGTACAGACACCAGATCTGTACACATCTATCAATTGTGTCCAGCTCCAGCATAAAACAACTGGCCAGGCGCAACTCATATATGTGAATCAAGCCTAAGCGGACACATCAGAAATCTGACTGTGTTTTTCATAGACATTTTAGTACAATAATGAATTGCTGAACAAGTCATATTACATGATTAGTTGAAAGACAATTTGCTGCAAACACTGCATTTCTCTATCTGTTAGCTGATGTATCAGAAATCAGATTGCGTTTTGAACCAGTATGATATTAAACGCATAGTTCAAAGACATTTCATCGCTACAACACTTCATTATTCCCAAAATAAATTGTTAATACCAGTGTGCAGTTTGTTTGCACAAGGGGAGGGACATTTAATTGAGCCTGTCTTTATATTACAGAAAAAACACTTACAATTTAGCTATTACCCTTTTGAGTACCAAACATGTGACTTTTCATTTCCAAGCCTCATAATAAAAAGTTTGGAAAAAAGGAGACTCCAAAACAAAGACCCATGCCTTGTCCTCCCACAGTTTGCTACTAATACCCCTACTGCTACTACCATTCCCGCTACACAGCGGCCAATTCTACTACTACTACCTCTAAAAAGCTACATGCATATTTACTGACTTGTCTGTTCCATGCTGTGCTGCTACTACTGCCACCACTATTGCAGCCACATGCCATTATTACCTTACCCTTTCCACATTCACACTGTACTACTGCTGTTGATCCTAATTAAAAAATTTTTTTTCTAGGCTCGTTCAGAACAAGCCACTCTTTCTTTTGACAGTTTTGTGCATTTATAAATATGGGCAGGCATTCTGCCCCTGTTAACACAGAATTTTTGGACATTTGTGCAGATTAAGTTTCTCTTTCTTCGGACAATTCGCAATGTTGTGTATAAATCTGGGTAGGCATTCTGTTCATGTTAACAAATAATGTTTGGATGCTTGTGCAGAACAAATCACTCTTTCTTCTGAGATTAACATGTGTATGTCTATAAACAGAGGCAGGGATTTGCCCTCTTGAGGCATCATATTTGGTCGCTCAGTCCCAACAAGCCACAGATTTTTCACTGTGTGTTTAAACATCAACTGTTCCTATTAAGAGAACATTTTTGTAAGCTTTCTAATATGAATAGGCATGAAACATGCAATGGTGCACCGTCAACCATGCGTTAACCCATAACTATTTGCTATTACTGTCATTGCATCAAAGACCTTAAAATGGGGGGGGGGGGGGACCACAAATTCGTAAGAAATTAACACCCTAGGAGAATATAGGGTGTTATGTACCAATTTTCAGGGAAATTGGAGCAACTTTAGTTCTTAACAAATTGATTTAGGCACGAATTGAATCAAATTTGCTGAATTGGATACAAAGCAAATTTCAAGAAGTTTTCTCATCTCTAATATGAACTATTGGGGTCATTTCTAAAACTGGTGTAAAGTAGAACTGGCTTAGTTGCCCATAGCAACCAATCAGATTCCAACTTTCATTTTCCAAAGGAGCTGTTAAAAATGAAAAGTAGAATCTGATTGGTTGCTATGAGCAACTAAGACAGTTTTACTTTACACCAGTTTGATAAATTACCCCATATGTGTTACCCTGGACTAAAGTAATGTTGTGCTATTAAAATGCTATAGTGTTGGATAGAGATGCATACAAGAACAATAAATGCTTTGAATACTTATTCTTCTAGGTTTGTCCAGTTTAAAGATTGCAATGCTTGTAATGCTGTCATCGTACAGCAGAAAGCCAGAAGTTAAATTGAAAAATATTTTAAATGATTTTACAGCAAAACCACATACCCACTTATCTTCTGCAATTTTTATATTCCATTTTTTTCTATTTAGCAAAAACTAAATTTTCTGTTGTAACTTAATACTTTGAATGTTTTCAAATTTGCCTCAAAGGTTCGATTTCCATTAAATGAATCTGTTTTCAAATTGGCCCCAAAGGTGTATATCAGCATACATAGATCTAATTTTCACATGAACAATTTATAGAAACAGGGGAAATGAAAATAATAAAAAAAATCATATTTTTTTCGACAATTTTGAAGCCTAAAAAATCTTTATGAGCTCCATAAAAGTTTCAGATCATTACTGCATTTCCAGACTAGCTAGAATATGCAATGACTAATTGTTACCTATTTTGTATGACATGTGCACTACAGGTTGCCATGAAAGTCATTGACAAAAAGAAAGCCAAGCAAGATTCATATGTTTTAAAGAACATGAAGAGAGAACCACACATTCATCAAATGATAAAACATCCAAACATTGTGCAACTTTATGAAACTCTAGAGACAGAGAACTCATACTATATGGTCATGGAACTGTGTCCTGGTGGAGATCTTATGGACAAAATTTGTGAAAGAAAGAAACTGGAAGAAAATGATGTAAGGAAATATACAAGACAGATCATGTCAGCTGTGGAACACCTACACCAACATGGAATAGTTCATAGGTATAATAATTTTTAATACTTACTGTGTTTCATTAACTGTGTTTCAAATGCGAAAAACATGAATTCCAGTAGTTATATAATGAGTAATCTAATGTCACTATATAAAATGTGTGATTTTGTACATGTATAGATAGTTAACATTAAAGTATAACTGCCATTTCAGTTTATTTTTAGTATTTTGCAAGGACAGCGATGTTAAACATTTTTGTAATATACTTTATAAGGGAAAGGTGTTTCTTTGTACTAGAAAACAGGGTGTAATGAGTCTCCTTAGTAACATTCTAACTGAGCATTACTAAGAAGAGTCCGTCTTCGTAGTCTACTAAACGTTGGCGATTACTATGTAGAACATATAGAGGCAGGCTTCTCAATCACTGTATAACTACTGTCAGGGCTAAATTCTAGAATCCTCATACTCCTCTCCCTTCCCCGTTAGTTACTAAAGCTACTTTCACATCTGCATTTTTGTTGGATCCATCATGGATCAGCAAAAACGCTTCCATTAGGATAATACAACCAGCTGCATCCGTTATGAACAGATCCGGTTGTATTAGCTCTAAAAATGACCAAGACGGATCTGGCACTAAAACCATTGTCAATGGGTGCTCGATCCATTTTCTTTTGTGACCGAGAAAACGGATCCGGAACCATTGACTTACATTGTGTTTCATGCCGGATCCATCATGTTCAGTATCCCATGACGCATTTACAGGGAGTGCAGAATTATTAGGCAAGTTGTATTTTTGAGGATTCATTTTATTATTGAACAACAACCATGTTCTCAATGAACCCAAAAAACTCATTAATATCAAAGCTGAATATTTTTGGAAGTAGTTTTTAGTTTGTTTTTAGTTTTAGCTATTTTAGGGGGATATCTGTGTGTGCAGGTGACTATTACTGTACATAATTATTAGGCAACTTAACAAAAAACAAATATATACCCATTTCAATTATTTATTTTTACCAGTGAAACCAATATAACATCTCAACATTCACAAATATACATTTCTGACATTCAAAAACAAAACAAAAACAAATCAGTGACCAATATAGCCACCTTTCTTTGCAAGGACACTCAAAAGCCTGCCATCCATGGATTCTGTCAGTGTTTTGATCTGTTCACCATCAACATTGCGTGCAGCAGCAACCACAGCCTCCCAGACACTGTTCAGAGAGGTGTACTGTTTTCCCTCCTTGTAAATCTCACATTTGATGATGGACCACAGGTTCTCAATGGGGTTCAGATCAGGTGAACAAGGAGGCCATGTCATTAGATTTTCTTCTTTTATACCCTTTCTTGCCAGCCACGTTGTGGAGTACTTGGACGCGTGTGATGGAGCATTGTCCTGCATGAAAATCATGTTTTTCTTACCTTGCAGACTTCTTCCTGTACCACTGCTTGAAGAAGGTGTCTTCCAGAAACTGGCAGTAGGACTGGGAGTTGAGCTTGACTCCATCCTCAACCCAAAAAGGCCCCACAAGCTCATCTTTGATGATACCAGCCCAAACCAGTACTCCACCTCCACCTTGCTGGCGTCTGAGTCGGACTGGAGCTCTCTGCCCTTTACCAATCCAGCCATCTGGCCCATCAAGACTCACTCTCATTTCATCAGTCCATAAAACCTTAGAAAAATCAGTCTTGAGATATTTCTTGGCCCAGTCTTGACGTTTCAGCTGTGTGTCTTGTTCAGTGGTGGTCGTCTTTCAGCCTTTCTTACCTTGGCCATGTCTCTGAGTATTGCACACCTTGTGCTTTTGGGCACTCCAGTGATGTTGCAGCTCTGAAATATGGCCAAACTGGTAGCAAGTGGCATCTTGGCAGCTGCACGCTTGACTTTTCTCAGTTCATGGGCAGTTATTTTGCGCCTTGGTTTTTCCACACGCTTCTTGCGACCCTGTTGACTATTTTGAATGAAACGCTTGATTGTTTGATGATCACGCTTCAGAAGCTTTGCAATTTTAAGAGTGCTGCATCCCTCTGCAAGATATCTCACTATTTTTGACTTTTCTGAGCCTGTCAAGTCCTTCTTTTGACCCATTTTGCCAAAGGAAAGGAAGTTGCCTAATAATTATGCACACCTGATATAGGGTGTTGATGTCATTAGACCACACCCCTTCTCATTACAGAGATGCACATCACCTAATATGCTTAATTGGTAGTAGGCTTTCGAGCCTATACAGCTTGGAGTAAGACAACATGCATAAAGAGGATGATGTGGTCAAAATACTCATTTGCCTAATAATTCTGCACGTAGTGTATAAGCGCTGCTTGGAGTGCTTTTGTGCGCGGCATGGGAACACAATGAAACGGAATGGAATGCATTATGGTGCACTATGTTCAGTCCAGTTTTGTCCCCACTGACAATGGATGGGGACAAAATGGGAGCATTTTCCGCCAGTTTTGAGAACCTGTGATGGATCTCAACACCGGAAAGGAAACTGCAGATGTGAAAGTAGGCTAAATATGTGGAGGACAGAGGAGAACAGGACATCTAGCGTTTAGAGATGAAATTAGGTTTACATGGATTTAGTGCACTTACTGTCAGTGCTAATCACTGAAAGTTCAAATCTGCCCTCTCTTCCCTGGCCTTACTTAGTAACAGAGAAGAGGATTGGAAGGGGGAAATGTACGGAGCTGGCAGCACTGGCAGAAAGTCACATAGGCGGGGACACAGGCAGAGAGGGCACATATAGGAAATCAGGGGCTGGGATAGCTAAATAACAGGTAGGCTGTATGTGTCACCTTTGACTATATATTTAGGTTGGTCAGAATGGTAAAAAATCTGTGTGTGTTGTGTGAATCCATTCTTATCAATACCTAATTACTAAAGTCAAAATCTGCTGAGTAATACTAATCACTGGATTTTATAATAAGATTAGCTGATATTATGGCTGTTGTATTACACAACAGATCCTTATTCTAGCATTCAATATGTTCCATGTATTAATAATTTCCTTTGTCATACATAGGGATCTGAAAATTGAAAATTTCTTACTGGATGAAAATGGCAACATTAAAATTGTAGGTAGGTAAAATTATCATTGAGTTATTGTTCTTGATGTAAGAAATGTACTGGATAACTTACATTCATGATTACTTAGCCTCTTCCTGTAAATGATAACTCTGTGTTTACAATATTGAACTACATTATTGAACTATATCAGCCTCATACAAAGTTTTTATTTCTTATAAATAGTGTAAAATTAAAAAGCAGGTGCTGCCCATCACAACTAAACTGGTCATATGTCTGCCTTTTCTTTATTACTACATACACCAATTAGTTCTAGCATTAAAACCACTGCCAGGTAAAGTGAGTGACATAGAATGAGCGTCAGAGCTTGAACAAGGAGTAATGTAAGATGGTTACCTGAGCTGATGATTCACATTTTCCTTTAAATCATACGAATGACTGGGTCCATGTGCAAGGTGAGTTCAAGATGTCTTGGCCTCCAAATTTCCCAGATTTCAATCTGATCAAGCATCTGTGAGATATGATGGGAAACAAGTCCAATCTGTGAAGAGTCCATCTCACCACATAGGACTGACAGGCTCTACTACTACCATCTTGGTGGCAGATACCACAAATCACCTTTGAGAAGTCTTGTGGATTCTCTGTCTCAATGGGTCCGGGCATGAGGGGGCACAATATTAATGAAATAGCTTAATTTTATGGCTGATCAGAGTATGTTCAGTATGTTAAATACAATGATCCTTATTCTTAATTTGATTTGTTAATGCAGATTTTGGGTTAAGCAACACGATCCAGTATAATGGCCTTTCTCTGGAGCTACTTAATACACAATGTGGAAGTCCTGCGTATGCTGCCCCAGAACTATTATCCAATAAAAAGTATGGTCCAAAAATTGATGTCTGGTCAATGTGAGTAGATATAAATAATCATATACTGCAGCCATCATGGATCTATAGAAACCATATAGATTTGTCAATGACACATTACAAGGAAGTAAAGATTGTTAATGATATGTATGATATTACAACTAAAGTCTCCCTTTTCACACCATGCTGCTTGTAAGTCCAAAATTCTGTGCTAATTTTTCATATATTTTTATAGTGCTTGAAGCTCTGTTTTTGTGATACAGAGCTTCAAATCCCCAGCATATGGGTTAAAGAGAATTCTCTCTGTTTTCAGGAAATTCCTGCATAATGTTCTATTATTACATGTAATGTATGCACAGCATGCAGTAAACTCTGGAGTGCCCCCTAGTGGTTGCTGAAAACAATCTAAATTCTATAATTCTCAAAAGCAGAGTTTAAACAGATACACTTGTTAAGAAATTAAAATCACAACAGAAACATGTAATCAATTAGTATATTGAAGAAACAAAACACTAGTTAAGAGTATCCGTACATTTTAAGCCTTTAAGACCTTTGCTGGTACAAATAGCAGATGTTTCTACAACTATGAAATGAAGCATAGCATGTTTGACCCAAGATTTCATTCAAATAAACTAAACATCGGTTTATTGAAGAAGATTGTCCTTTTCAGGACATTCATTTACTGTAAGTATTTATCAGAGCAATGACACTAGACTTACAGGGATTTATAAAACTACCAACCTTTTACCTCACTCCACCATTGACATAATATTTTAAACAATGATTTAATAAAATATTATTTCTTTGGAATTAATTTAATTTATAGATTCTCTTCTTAGCATATCAGGACTGACTTTTGATGAAAGTTCACTTCATTACTCAGTCTCTGACAATTACAAATAAGATGACTTGCATAAATGCCATTTGTATCATGGCTATATTCCTGTTTTGTTCGCTCTGTTCCAGAGGAGTCTGTGTGTTTGCAATGTTAACTGGGACCCTTCCTTTTGCTGTCGAACCATTTAATATTAAACAACTTCTTCAAAAAATGAAAAATGGAGACATTACCCCAATTCCACCTGACATTTCAAAAGGTATTGTAACATTGTATACTAGTATAGGAAAAAGTTATTCCTTGTACTATCTTAGATTTATTTTTAGCTCACAGAATTTTCCTTTTGGTTTATTTGTCTTTTTTTTTTTTTTTGTTTATTCACTTTTGATTAGTAAATATTAAATTAATTTAATTTGGAATGATTGCCTGTTATGTGGTTTAATTGTAAGGCCAGATTCAGATAGCATTTAGATTTTCATCTGCAATACATGGACATTTCTTGATGTTCATATGAAATTTGTGTATGTCTGTTTTTTCACACCTATTCATCAGAATGCAAAAGTCTTAGATTCAAAACTGACAAAAATGAAAAAATGATGGCTGCTGCAAGCTTTATGAACTTTTTGGTCAGTTGGGGGAAGAAAACACACAGCCGGCAATCCATAGAAATGTTAAACATCTTTTGGCAAAGGTTAAATGTAGTATAAAATGTTTTAATTAACCACTATTAAACATCATACTCATTGGATAAAGCATACAAAAATATGAATGCTATCCAGTGAATTTGCTATCCATGTGAGTTTACTTACATAGTATGGTGCCACCTGGTGTTCAATCTGTATAGCATAGTGCTTGTGCACCTAATGAGCTTAGTATTGGTGGGCAACGCTCAGTCACCTTCTCCATGGCCAGTTCTTTACATAGTGTTCCTCTGACCTTCTACAGATAAGGGATTATATTGTCAACTTCTAGAGGGAGAAGGAGACTGATTCTCTCCAGAGCATGCCCCCAGCAGCATAGATTAGCAGCAGTGGTAAGAAGTACCAAAGTGAACAAATGGAACAAACACTGCAAATTACTTCAAACAAATATTAAGACTTTTCAGTATAAGAAAGATTCATGGGATAATAATTTTAATGCAGAGGGTTTATTCTTTGGTATACTATTTTGTATGTTTGGCGGTACCAGTTTTCATAAGTGAGTAGTGTGTTTTTTATCATTCTGCCTAGGTGCTGTTTATTTAATACAGACTCTCCTTCAACCAGATCCCCCAAAACGTCCTACTATTAAGGAAGCCATGACAGATAGATGGCTTAATGATGCATGGAAACCACTGAGTTCGATTTCATATAAAAACAGGTAATAATTTGCTTGGATGTATTTTCTTGTCTGTCTCTCGCTCTCTCTCAATCTCTCTCTCTCTCTCTCTCTGTCTCTCAGGCTGTGTTTAGATGTTTAAAATCTGCCATGGAGTCTGTCTTTCCAACACAGAATACAATATCAAAATGTCAACAGCTTCAAATTGACTTCAGAGGGTGAAATTCCATGGTGGCTTTTTTTTTGCTGCTGATTTGTAATCAGCTCCAAAAATTGCACGTCGCTTCTTTGAAGTGGATTTTAGCTGCATTCCCCATTGAAGTCAATGGGGAAGGGCTAAAGTTGCTAGTGTTTTGTCCATATTCTTGGCAGCATTGTCACCACCAAAAATCTGTTGATCAGATAGGAAAATTAGCCTACTGATTTGTTGCTTGTATTTTTGCTACAGTTTTGTTCAGTGGTAGATGATATATATAAATTCCATGAACTATACACTGTGCATTTTTGCAAACACTCTGATTTTCTATAAGCATACATAATTTGGTTGTAATAGCTGTTGTGACCTCAGGATGCCACAAAAGGATGGCACAGTAAAGGACAAAGTCTATGTACAGTTCAAGGATACATTGGTGGCAGATAGGCAGTAGGTTACAATGACAGTCCACATCTTAGAGACTATTTATCATTTAGTCATGTTCATGGTAAGGTGTCTATTATTACCACTGAGGAAAATAAAGCTAAGGCTCTGAAGGGCCAAAAAGTAATCAGTAGAACAGCCCACCTGTCAGGCTTAATTCTGAGTTGAGTACATTTATTTTGGGTAAGTTACTCATATTAAAGTGCCAACACAGCAATTTAACCTAAATACTACAGTCCAATATAGTATATCTTCCATGTACTTTATCATTTAGCTATAATAGCCTGCCTACATTCAGTGTCCTGCCCGTGCTGTTCATAGAGCACCCTGCGGTGATGAATGGCAGGGAAAAGTCTAAGGCATATTGGTACACCGTAGACTTTTTCCAGGGTGCAAGTGCCCACAGATAGGTCTCTGAGTGCCGCCTCTGGCACCCGTGCCATAGGTTCGCCACCACTGCACTAGACCATTGAGACACTGAGACATTTGAATATTATTTTGCACATATAGTATTTCTGGTTATTTCAATGATGATCAATGTTTAATTTTTCAGTTTTTAATGAGCAGTGGTGAAAAAAAATCTTTGTTTTCATTTTTTTACCACCTTTTTGTAAAAAATTTTCTACTTTTGAACCCATTTGTTTAACTATATTTTTTCTATGTATAGGAACAACAGACCAAAAACCATCTTCATGTGAAAGGAGCCTCAGCTGCTTTGCTTTATGCACATTTATTTTATTCCTGTAACGTAAGCCTGTTAATGTGGCTAGGTTACTTCAGTCGAAAAATAAGTAGGAAAACGGGACTAGACAAATGTGTCCCTAAAGAAATGGGTCAAGTTAAGCTGTCTATATGCAACAAAACAGTGAAGCAGTAAATTACAGGTTCAGTCACTTTTATTTATTTACAATGCTCTGCATGGGCTACCAATAAATTCCCACTTTTAGTGGCCTTGGAGAACCTCAAGAAACTAGCCTAGAGCCATCAAAACATTTACAGGTTGTTAGAGACTCAGCTAAATTATATGTCCTTCATTCACTGAATAACTCATTATCTGGAAACTTAAGCAGATAAAAAATATCTCCACTGCATTTTAATGTGACATTTTCCTCCACATAATTTATATGGAATAATAAAACATGCCCAGGTGAGTGTTTTTATCCTGTATTTGAGAGTTGTAAATGTGGGCACAGGAAATGTTAGCAACCTGATTGTGGTCTGCTGCTGTTTATCATCATGTACAGTGCTAAATGATGGAGAACAGATTCCTTACCAGCTTTCTTAGGCCTTTGGAAAGTATTATTTTGTGAGCACGGCACTATTTCTTGTATTTGCACATTTACACTTTGGAAGTCATGAGTTCAACAGCAGGTGTTATGAGATGATAATAACCATAGAAAAGAGTCATGTTGCTTAAATGTTTGGATTTAAATGCAGGAAATCGTAAAAACCATGTTGTTTTCATAACACCTTGTTACTCGCAAAGCGTGATATAATAAAAGACACAAAGTAAAACTGAATGGTCGTGCTTTAGAGGATTGCTTGAGGTGGCAAGGGCAACATTAGTCGAAAAGAAAGAAAATAAAACAACTCCAGGAATAAGGAGAAAGCATGGGGAACAATAATAACTTGATTGTTATCATTACCACCTAGCAATCCCAATTATTTTCTAACCTTTGCAAAAAAAAAAAGGTAAAATGGGGAATTATATTTAGCAGAAATAAATATAATTTAATTACCCCTAACTAAACCTTGTGTTACCCATTGTAGCCATTCATTTCTTTCAATCGGATTAAGAAGAAAGATTTATGAACAGCTGAATTCATCATTCCATCCTTCTTATTCTTAGGGTCAGTTCACACAGAATTTTTGGTAATAATTTTGGATCATTTCTGCCTCAATCAGCTCCAAAAATGCCACAAAACAGCCTCCTATTCATTTCAATAAGAAGCAACACTTGCTTTTTTTTCTATGTGGAAAAAAGAAGCATCATGCCCTATCTTGGGGCAGAATCAGTGCTGAATCTCCTATTGAAATGAATAAAACCATAAAAAACAGCTCTATGTACATCCATGCAGTTTTTTTGTGCGTTTTTCAAGTGTTTTTTAGTGAATATCCGCATAAAAAACCTCAAGCTGAAACTGCAGCTTTGTACTGAAGTAAACACCTATTAGTTAAGAAAAATGCATTAAAAAAACACACACAAAAATTCTGAACTGACTCTAATGAATATAGCCATATTTTTTTAATTTAAATACTTTCCATTACTTTTATATAGTATAAAGAACATTAAAATGAATTTATAATTAGAGGTGAGAGAATTTCCCAAACTTTGTTTTGGGACTGATTCGGTCTAATCAGCTGTCACATTTGATTCAGTCCAAATAGATTTGACCCAAATTGCCCTGAAAAGTTGTGCATGACACTCTGGGGTCTCCTCGGGCTGTATCAAATAGTGATGGACGAACATCGGCCGGGACGGTTCGTGAACGTGAACGCGATCAAATGTTTGCGAACCGCAAGTTTGCGGTGGACCCCATTCACTTTAATGGCAGGCCCAAATACTTACTAGAAGTGCACAAATAGTCCCACAACATGGACAATGACATACTAGAGGGGGATAAATGTTAAAAATTCCCACAAAAAATATGTATTTTAATCAGGGGCGATTTGTATGCGTCTTAAAGGGAAATTCTAAAAAATGTGCCCTGCTGGAGCCCAAGAAATGTTTATTTTAGGCCACGGGGGTACGGGCCCTAAAAATTAGGCATTCACCTGACATAAGAGAACAAGTGATTATGTGGCTCGAGGTGCATTGTGCGGTCAATGGATAAAATTTTTACTGTAGCCCACTGGAGTACAGGCCCCAAACATAAAGCATTTACCGTACAGAAAAAGATCAAGTGATTATATGGCTGGAGGTATATTAGGCGGTCATTGGATAACAATTTTACCGCAGGCCAGTGGAGTATAGGCCCCAAACATTAGGCATTCACCGTACAGAAAAGAACAAGTGATTAGGTGGCTGGAGGTACATTAGGCGGTCACCGTATACCAATTTTACTGTTGGCCAGTTAGATGACAGGCCCCAAAAATTTGGCATTCACAGTACAGAAAACATCAAGTGATTATGTGGCTGGAGGTATATTAGACGGTCATTGGATAACAATTTTACTGCAGGCCAGTGGAGTATAGGCCCCAAACATTATGCATTCACCGTACAGAAAAGATCCAAGTGTTTATGTGGCTGGAGGTATATTAGACGGTCATTGGATAACAATTTTACTGCAGGCCAGTGGACTTCAGGCCCGAAACATTAGGCATTCACCGGACAGAAAAGATCAAGTGATTATGTGACTGGAGGTATATTAGACATTCATTGGATAAACAATTTTACTGCAGGCCATTGTAGTACAGTCCCCCAAAATTATGCATTCACGATACAGAAAACATCAAGTGATTGTGTGGCTGGAGGTATATTAGACGGTCAGTGGATATCAATTTTACTGCAGGCCTTTGGAGTATAGGCCCCAAACATTATGCATTCACCGTACAGAAAAGAACAAGTGATTATGTGGCTGGAGGTACATTAGGCGGTCACCGAATAACAATTTTACTGTTGGCCAGTTAGATTACAGGCCCCAAATATTATGCATTCACCGTACAGATAAGAACAAGTGATTATGTGGCCTCAATCTTTATTTGGTGGAAGCCGGTATACCAATCCCCTCTATCAGTATTTTGTGGAAACAGGCATATGGAACCCCTTAGTGAGTATTTGCTGGAAGCTGGTATATCAAACCCCTTAATCAATATTTGGTGGAAGCTGGTGTATCGCAGGCCTCAATCAATATTTCGTGGAAGCCGGTATAGCAATCCCCTCTATCAGTATTTTGTGAAAACAGGTATTGAGAACCCCTAAATGAGTATTTGGTCGAAGCTGGTATATCAAACCCCTTAATCAATATTTGGTAGAAGACGGTGTATCGCAGGCCTCAATCTATATTTTGTGAAAACCAGTATATCAATCCCCTCTATCAGTATTTTGTGGAAACAGGTATATAGAACCCCTTAATGAGTTTTTGCTGGAAGCTGGTATATCAAACCCCTTAATCAATATTTGGTGGAGGCTGTTGTATCGCAGGCCTTAATCAATATTTGGTGGAAGCCAATATATCAATCCCCTCTATGAGTATTTTGTGGAAACAAGTATATAGTACCCCTTAATGAGTATATGCTGGAAGCTGGTATATCAAACCCCTTAATCAATATTTGGTGGAAGCTGTTGTATCGCAGGCCTCAATCAATATTTAGTGGAAGCTGGTATATCAAACCCCTTAATCAATATTTGGTGGAAGCCGGTTTATCGCAGTACTCAATCAATATTTTGTGGAAGCCGGTGTATGACACCCCTCAATCAATATTTTGTGGAAGCCGGTGTATCACACCCCTCAATCAGTATTTTTTGGAAGCAGGTATATCAAACCCCTTAATCAGTATTTTGTGGAAGCAGGTATATCGCACCTCTTAAACAGTATTTTGTGGAAGCAGGCATATCGCACCTCTTAATCAGTTTTTTTGGGGGCAACAGGCATATCACACCAGTTGCAATTAGTTATTCCAATAGCGTTTGTCCCTCTATCTAGCTGCGGTATCTTAGCATAACTGCACACAACTGCTGCACAATACAAATGCACTATAATATACTGTCTATGTTAGAAGGAATATTATAGGTATATCACACCCCTCAACCATTTTTTTTGGGGGGGACAACAGGTATATTACACCAGTTGCAATTAGTTATTCCAATAGCTTTTGTCCCTCTATCTAGCTGCGGTATCTCAGCAGAACCGCACACAACTGCTGCACAATACAAATGCACTATAATATACTTTCTATGTTATAAGGTATATTATAGGTATATCATATCCCTCAATCAGTTTTTTTTGGGGGGGCAACAGGTATATCACATCAGTTGCAATTAGTTATTCCAATAGCATTTGTCCCTCTATCTAGCTGCAGTATCACAGCAGAACCGCACACAACTGCTGCACAATACAAATGCACTATAATATACTTTCTATGTTGGAAGGTATATCAAAGGTATATCACACCCCTCAATCAGTTTTATTTTTGGGGGCAACAGGTATATCACACCAGTTGCAATTATTTATTCCAATAGAGTTTGTCCCTCTATCTAGCTGCAGTATCACAGCAGAACCGCACACAACTGCTGCACAATACAAATGCACTATAATATACTTTCTATTTAAGAAAATATATTATAAGTATATCACACCCCTTAGTATGTCACACCTATCAATAGCACACCTATACCAGTCCTTAAAAGGACTTTTGTGGCCCTATTAGCTAGCGTTTGGTGTCCCTAACAGTCTGTCCCTGCTCCACGCAGCAACCTCTCCCTACACTGTCAAAAAACAGAATGTAAAATGGCTGCCAGATCGGGTTTATTTATAGGGTAGGGGGTGTGTCTATGTGCTGAAACGTCTCAATTGGCATAATGCAAAAGAATATGGCGCCGGCGGACATCGCCATACGTTTGCATGTTGGGCGAACCGCGAACAAGCAAAGTTCGCCGCGAAAAGAGCACCAGGCGAACTGCAAGGCCATCTCTAGTATCAATCCTTTCTTAGCTCCTTAACTCAAAGACAGCATTAGTAATGTCAAAGTCACATATATGACTAAAGGCATGGTACCCTGTTTATAAAAAAAGCTGCACTGTCAAATTTTCTTTTATTAAAAAATTGTTCTAAAAGTGGAAGATGCATATTTCTTCTCAATTTTTTGCCATTCGTGTGGGAAGTATACAAAAAAATATTTTTTGTTGGAAACTGGAGTTTTGGGAAAATATGTCACAAATTCAATTTGTTTAGAATTGATTCACTCATCTCTATATATAATATCATATTATTAATACTAATTATAAAAACAATACGCAAAATATTCAAATTGCACAGTTATCCAATGGTTGGATAAGGCTGGTTTCCAAATTCCAGTTTTCTGATGTAGTTTTTGAAGTTAAAATGAGTATTAAGGACAGACACTGTATTAGCTGAACTCTTTATTAAAACCATTTCTCATTTTGGCTCCAAAAACTGCATCAGAATACCTGAACCTGAAAACCCAATCTTAAGCTTGTACAACCGAATATGTCCAGATATAGCTAGGTATATTAAGAATGACAACAGTACTGATGTTTGCATTAGACTTGCACTTGATAAAATACAGTTAATTAGACTTTGACTGCTGGTAAAGATCTGTTAATTAGACTTCGCATCATAATTGACTATGCACATTAGACTCGGCACCAGACATGGATTTTAATATTATTCTTCACACCTAATTTTGCTCTGTAAATTATACTGACTTCTGGATATGGTTTGAATTTTATTTTTGGCATCACATCAGGTTCTGCAACACAAGGTATTAATCTGTATATCACGCTTTATACTCGATGCAGCTTGGAATATTGTAAATATGACCAAGTATAGCTGAACATATTTTATGTTTCAATGGTGTTTATTATGTTTTCACAATAATAAGGTACACAATACAATGTGCGTAAAATAAAGGACAAGGAGTCCAATCCGTTGGACCTTCCAAACAAATAAAATAATGAACAGAAAGACATACAGAAAATTAAGCTTAAATAATAAAATGAAAAAAAAAAAGAAAAGAAAATCAGGGGTAATAGACATACCGCTTCAGGGGACATAAGTTAGGTAACAGGAGGCGACCAGTAAATTGAGGGTTAAACCTCACATCCATCTCTCATGGCACAACATATCTAGGACGACACTATCAGAGTTCATGATACAGGGAAAGATCAGTAGAATGGGGAGAGAAAGCCCAGGGCTCCCAGACTCCTTCAAACAAAGCAAATGTGTCCGAGCGGATAGCCGACAGCCTTTCAGATTGGCAAATCTTATTGATTCTATCAATCATAGCTTGATAGCTCAATGATAAGGATCGCCACTGAGAGGCAATGTGGATCCTTGCTGCCAGCAGGATAAACTGGGCCAGTTTAAATTTAGCATTTGTTAGTTTAGACGGTTTGTCGCCAAGTAAAAAGACCGAGGGTGTGGGGAGGAGAGCGCGCCCCAGTAAGGCTGATAGTAAGTCACAGATGCGACCCCACAACCTGGAAGCTATGGGACATGTCCACCAGATATGGAGCATCGTGCCCTCCTCATCACACCCCCGAAAGCAGGCAGAGGGGACCTCTGGGTAGAAGTGATGCAATTTGGCCGGCACTAGGTATGTCCGGTGGAGTATTTTAATAGAAGTCTCCGCCAGAGTAGTTTGCCATGACTCTTTAGTCAATGTCTGGGAGCGCTGGTGCCATCTAGATACACTTGATTCTTTCGACAGATCCGCCTCCCACTCCAACATATAGCAGAGTTTGGTGTCCTCTGGGGATGCAGTGAGGATAGAATATATCCGGGACAGTAGACCCTGTTTATATAGGGAGAAGGACATTAGTCTTTCAAAAGGGGCATAGTCAATTTTGTGCGGGCCATTCTTCAGGGAGTGGAGGAAGGAGAATACTCTCCGGACATTGAATTGTTCACAGGCTGGGGGGGTGAATTTCTCAAGAAAGGCTGGCATGGTTAGTATTTTACCCTGCACAAGGAAATCCCGGAGGGAGCACAATTTTTTTTCAACCCACCATGAGAAGGCCCTAGAATGAAGCCCAGGAGGGAAGGCAGGATTGCCCCAAAGACATTCAAAGGGGGACGGTTTGGATTGGAGAGAGCGTTTGAACCTGATGGATCTCCACAGGAGCAAGGCATAGTAGGAAAGCTGGGATCTGGAGCGGAGGGAAGAGGGTAGAGGGGATGTGGTCCAAATAAGGGCTCTCCAGGAGAACGGGCCAAACAGAGACTGCTCAAGGGTAACCCATAGAGGTTGAGCTTGTGCAGGAAGGTGCGTCAGGAACAGTTGCGCTAATCTGGCTGCCTTGTAGTATTGGGCTAAATCTGGTACTGAAAGGCCACCATGAGCCTTGTGACGACACATGACCAGTTTAGAAATACGAGCTCGTTTATGGGCCCAAATAAACTTAAGGATGTCCGCCTGAAGAGCCCTTAGGTCAGACACTGGAACTGGGATAGGGAGGGTGCGAAACAGATATAGAAGCCGGGGGAGGACTACCATTCGTACTATATGTATCTTGCCCACCCAGGACACTGAAAGGGATTCCCATGACTGCAGGTCCTTCCGTATCCGAGTAAACATGGGGAGGTAGTTGTATTTATATAGGGTGTCAAGCGTTTTGGACAGTGATATGCCCATATATGGGAGGAAATGTAGATTATGTAGAAATGGGAACCCACTTTGAAGTATCTCGGAATCCCAAGAGGGGACATTACTCAACAGAAGTTCCGATTTGGACGGATTAATTTGTAGGCCGGACGCAGCTGAGAAAGACTTGAGTACGGACAAAAGGGAGGGAAATGAGATGACAGGGTTGGTGAGTGTTAACAAAAGATCATCAGCAAAAAGGCTCAATTTATATTCCACACCCCCAACCAAGATCCCTTTTATGTCCGGATGAGATCTAATCTTAATCGCTAATGGTTCCATAGCTAAGGCAAAGAGGGCTGGGGAAAGGGGGAAACCCTGACGTGTTCCCCTAAAAATTGGCATGGATGACGGGCGCGAGGAGGGCAATTTGAGGCTAGCCTGAGGCGAAGAGTATAGGGCCTGAATGGCGGAAAGGAAGGGGCCTCTGATGTTAAAATGAGAGAGAGTTTGCCAGAGATAGGTCCAAGAAACTGTATCAAAGGCCTTCTCTATATCCAGTGCTAATAAAGCCACTGGAGTCACAGTCCTGTTTGCCTCATGTACTAGACCCAAGACCTTCCTTATATTATCTGGAGCTTCCCTGCTGGGGATGAAACCAACCTGATCCTTGTGAATCAGACCAGGGAGAAGTCTGTTAAGTCTGCGCGCCAGGATGGAAGTGTACAACTTGTTATCTAAGTTCAAGAGTGAGATAGGCCTATAGTTGGAAGGGAGAAGAGGATCTTTGTTTGGTTTGGGAATTACTGTTATTTTGGCCGCTAGGAACTCGGCTGGGGGTGTGGAGCCCTGTAGCAGATGATTACAGTATTTAGTAATGAAAAGGATTAATTGGTCTGAATTTTTTTTTAAATAAAGTGCTGTATAGCCATCTGGGCCTGGGGCTTTTCCCAGTTTCAGGGCTTTGATTGAATAGGTCACTTCCTCCGCTGTAATGGGGCTATTAAGTTCTGCCAATGCAGCAGAAGAGACCCTAGGAAGGGGAATGGGAGAAAGGAAGTCGTCCGCCCTGTTGCTGGGGTCACCATTGTGCTCTGCAGTATAGTTGCTTATAGAAGGATTGGAAGGTGTCATAAATGATGTCTGGGTGAGTGGTGGTTCTACCAGTCCGTGTACGGATTTGGTAGACTTGATTTATTCTCTGCGTGGCTTTAAGTTGGCGAGCCAACATCTTATCAGGTTTGTTAGCATATTTGTAATAGTAGGAGGAAGTCCAGCGGAGTGCTTTTTCTGTATTGTTTGAAAGTAGGGTATTATTTCCTTCAGTAGGTAAAGGGATGGGGTTTGCTGATGAGCCCTCACTAGTTTAGCCAATCTAGACTCCAGGGTGACTTGAGCTGAAGATCTGTCTTTTTTAAGTCTTGATGCTACCTGAATGAGCTTGCCCCGCATGAAGGCCTTGTGGGTCAACCACAGGTTCATAGGATCAGTACCGGCGTGTCATTCAACATAAAGAACTGTTTAAGTTCATCTAATAGCGCACCAAACACAGCCGGATGGGTCAGCTATGACTCATTCAGGCGCCAGGCAAGAGGAGTATTAGAGCTATTGGCAAATGTGAAATCGGCTATGACCATGTCATGATCCGACAGTGAGGATACAATATGTCTGGAATAAGCTAGTGAGGGGAGGCAAGAGGAGGAAGCTAGGATTAAATCAATCCGGGTATAAAGTTGATGAGAAGGAGAATAGTAGGTATATCCCCTTTGGGGGCCATTGTGCTCCCTCCAGGTATCCGCCAAGGACAGGGATTCCAGTACATGTTTAATTTTAACATTATGGGATAAAGGGCGCGGTTGGGCCGGGGGGCGGATCTGTCGAGAACAGGGTTGGGCACAAAATTAAAGTCACCACACCACAGTATCTTGTGGTACGTGAGGGGCGCAATAATGGAGTGCATAGAAGCAAAGAAGGGAATAGGGTCCTCAGTAGGTGCATACACATTTACAATACACAGGGTCTCTTCCCTATACATGCCTAGGAGAATGACATATCTTCCATTGGGATCAACCATAGAACTCTGTAGAGTAAAAGGGAAGGAGTTACGCAATAGTATAATAGCCCCCCTACTTTTCGAGACATAAGTAGATGAGTAGAAACGCGAATAGTGTGGATGAAGTATTTAGGATGAGAGGTGGGCGTGAAGTGGGACTCCTGTAGGCAGATCACATCAGGTGCATGTTTGATGTAATTAGAGAAGGCCGACTTACGTTTTCTGGGAGAGTTAAATCCCCTCACATTGTGTCAAAGGAACTTACACATGGTAGGATAATAAGGAGGATGTAGGGAAGGCAAGGCAAGCCCGAGTGATCCGCCACAGGAGTGCCACCTCTGACCGCCACCTGAACACCAAAGCAGCACAATCGTCTCCCCTGATACAGTGATAAAAACAAAAAAAAAAGGAAAAAAAGGAAAAGATTAAAAGAAATTGCAAACATACAAAACAATATGGAATTAAGCCTAAACAGGCTTGAGTCTCCCAACCCAGCCTAAAGAACCCAAACATGGGGTCAAACATGACAGTCCTTCACGCCGAGTCCCTGCTAGATGTTAATGTTTGGGGAAATATCAGCCAATAATGAAGGGACTATAAAAGAAGGATAGTGTCCCACAACATTAGGGACGGGAAAAGGGGTAAGGGTCGGATTCGTTGGGAAAATAACGACAGTCTGGACGTCACAGCAAGTTAGAATGATCAGGAGCAGAAGTCCCAGACCTAAACCGGTGGCGGAGAAGCCGGTTTCCGCGATGATGAGGGCACCTTCCTCCAGATCCTGGCTGGAAGTTGCGGTTCTGAGGCGGCTTCTGGAGCTGGATCATGATCGCATGGCATCCCCGCCTTCCGAAGGATCTCGATTCCCTCTTTGGGTGTGTGGATTGTATGATCCCGAGAGTTCAGTCGAAACGAGAGGGAGAAAGGAAATCCCCACTTGTACCGCACCTGGGCGTTTTGCAAGGCCGAGGTCACCGGTCTCATATCCCTTCGTCTGCGGAGAGTGGAGGGAGCCAGGTCGGCATACAGATGCACTGATGAGGGTACACCGGGAAGTTCAGTGAGATTGCGGGCAGCCGCCAAAATTAGATCCCGAGTACCTGGATGATGAAATTTTAGGATAACATCCCTTGGTGAGGCATCTGGGCGAGGTCTCCCTAGGGCTCTGTGAACCCTATCCATCAGGAGTCTCGCTGGTTCTGTTTGCGGCAGCAGGGCCTGGAACAGCGCCGACAAAGTGGCCGGGAGGTCAGTAAAGATTTCAGGCAGGCCCTTGATCCAGAGGTTGCCCCTCCTGGTTCTATTTTCCAGGTCCTCCAATTTGAGTTCCAATGCTGCAATCTGGGCAGCTTGAGATATTATATCCGCTTTGTCAGCATGTAGGGCATCCGATAAATCATCGGTGCGTGTCTCCAAGTCAGAGACCCGGGTGCCCAGGTTGTGAATCCGGCGGGAAAACTCGTCCACTGCTTGGGACAGTGCTGAGCGGAATAGGGAAGCAATATTCTTATAAAGTTCAGCCTGACCTGGGTCCTGTATGTCCGAGGGCTGTGAGGCAATGCTGGCCTCTGAGGACGCAGGGCTCCTGGGTGCTGTGGCTGGGTCCGCCATATTGCCACGGCCTAAGTTCCTGAAGAGCTCCGGCAAGGTCTGAGAAGGCGCGGGTGTTCCCATCGATTTTGTCCTCCCCTTGTTGCGGGTCATCATAGGGGTCCTTTGCATGAAGAGTCAAGCCCGTGGAGCCGACGAATCAGCGCTAAATGAGGGTACAGTTCAGTGCTAGGAGCGGAGCTCAGGGGAACACGTCCGCCATGCGAGCCTCGCGCATGCGCCCATCTGAACATATTTTATACTTAATGATCTAAAGGTGTTGTGGGGATTCTCTCTGGTAGTTGGGATAAGCGGGTGCAGTACAGAGACAGTACAGTACAAGTTCGTAATTCAAATGTCCGTGTTTATTCACACATAAGGTCAAACAAAAATCACTCTTTGCAGGGTTGGTGTTTGTTCACACTGAATAGAAAGTTCATGCATAACAAAAAACAACACCTTGTTGGCGGTTCTGCCTCCAGCAGTCTAAATGCAGGCTTTAGGTGGCCTGCTCTCCCAACACTTGGGTCTCAGATTTTCAGCCCTGCACAGGGCTAAGATCACAACACACAGGGCGTTCTCTGCTGCTGATCCCAGATGCCTTTTTAAGAACAGTCAGGTGCTTTCAAAACCCGGCCTGTAACGTGGGGAGTAGTCACCTAGCACTTTGACTACTCCCAATAAGAGCGTTCCTGGATCTATTTACAGCCATACTAAATAGCAAAAGTGTCAATAAGCATTAGATGCTGCTGACACATGAATATACCGACTCTTACTTCACCGAGGCAAGGAACCTCGGTGACACATACCTACCATCAATGATGACCCATTGTACCTTCCTACATACCTCCCCCCTTTGTTCAACCCTGAGGGGGTGAACACACACTAGACAGTATACCCGGGACAGGGCATCCGCGTTTCCCTTTAACCGGCCTGCCCTGTGTTCCACCAAAAACTTAAAGTTCTGTAAAGAGAGAAACCACCGGGTGACCCATGCATTTCTATCCTTGGCCGGGCTCATCCATTTGAGAGGGGAGTGGTCAGTCACCAGGCGGAACTTTCTCAACAACAAATAGTAGCGGAGAGAGTCTAGTGCCCACTTGATAGCCAGGCATTCTCTCTCCACTATACTGCACCTGGTTTGGGCTGGGGTAAGCTTATGGCTGAGGAAGACAATGGGATGCTCCTCCCCTTCCTGAGTCAGTACAGCCACCGAGACCGAGTCTGTACTATAAACTCCCTTTTGAAGTCGGGCGTCATCAAAACCGGGGACCCACACAGGGCTGACTTCAAAGCGGAGAAAGCCTTTTCCGCCTGATCATCCAAGTGAACTTTCGTCCCTTCAAGAGCCATGTCAAGGGTAAGGCCACCATGGCAAATTGGGGGACAAACCTCATATAATAGCCCACCATTCAAAGGAACGACTTTACTTGCCTAGTAGTGACAGGTCGGGGCCAATTCTGTATTGCCTTTATTTTGTTCTCTTGGGTTTTGATGACTCCATGCCCAATGACATACCCCAGGTATTTTGTCTCAACTACAGCTTGTACCTTGGTTAGGTGACTTTCCCAGTTGGTACTGTGGATGACAATATCATCCAGGTAAGCCGAAGCGTACTGACGGTGTGGACGCAGCACAATGTCCATGAGCCGTTGAAAGGTGGCGGGGGCAACGTGCAGACCAAAGGGTAACACCTTATACTGATACAGCCCTTCTGGTGTGATTAAGGCAGTTTTCTCTTTGGCAACCTCCATTAATGGTACCTGCCAGTACCCTTTGGTGAGGCCCAAAACATAAAAATACCGGGCTTGCCCTAACCTCTCAATAAGCTCATCCACCCGAGGCATGGGATACGCATGAAATATGGAAATCTCATTTAGTTTGTGGAAATCGTTACAGAACCATAACGTCCCGTCTGGCTTGGGAATCAAGACTATTGGACTGGCCTATTTACTTTTGGAATCCTCAATTACGTCTAGTTGTAGCATTAGCTGCACTTCTTCCGAGATGGCTTGTCGCCGAGCCTCGGGAACCCGGTATGGTTTCAATCAGACTCTGGCCTGAGGCTCAGTGACAATGTTATGTTGGATGATAGAAGTGTGTCCAGGGAGGTCCGAGAATACGTCTTTGTTCCTGCTGACAAACTCCCTGGCCTCCTGCGTCTGTTTAGAGTAAAGGCTGTCAGCAATCTTCACTGTGGCAACTGCTTCCATTGTATCAGACCATGGGGTTGGAACCTCTTCCCCTAGAAATCCCAGCCGCGGACTGTCGTCTGTACTGGTCTCCCTATCTTCCCAAGGTTTAAGTAAATTCACATGGTACACCTTTTCTAGATTTCGCCACCCTGGCTGGTGTACCTTGTAGTTTACCTCACCAAATTTTTGGAGTACTTTATAGGGTCTCTGCCACCTAGCCAGGAACTTACTGTCGACCGTCGGTACCAGAACCAAAACCCAATCTCCCAGGTTAAAGATCCGGACCCGAGTCTGCCGAATATAGACCCTACTCTGGGCTCACTGGGCTGCTGCAATATGTTCCCTAGCAAGGGGCAACACTGTCTCTATCCGCCCTTGGATCTGGGTGACATATTCAATTACACGTTTGTATGGTGTGGGTTGTTGTTCCCACACCTCTTTGGCTATGTCCAACAGACCGCGAGAACCCAGTAGAAGCCTGGGGCACTTCTCGCACTGCGAACATGAGATAGGGCAGAAGAAGGTCCCAATCCCTTCCATCCTTAGACACCACTCTTTTTAACATGTTTTTTAATGTTTGATTAAACCTTTCTACCAGGCCGTAGCTGTTTTATGTGCAGTAATTCACAGAGCTCCCTCATGACCTTTGACATAAAAGGGGTTCCTTGGTTGGTCAGAACCTCTTTAGGTAGCCCCACTCGGGAAAACATCTCCATTAACTCCTTAGATATGAGATTGGCCGATGTATGTCGCAGGGGCACTGCCTCAGGGTACCAAGTGGCATAGTCTAGGACGACCAAGATGTGTTGGTGCCCTCTAGTGGACTTCAGTACTGGGCCTATGAGATCCATAGGGAGTCGCTCGAATGGAACCTCGATATTCGGGAGAAGTACCAGGGGACTACGGAAATGTGGCTGGGGGCTAGTTATCTAGCAGGTTGGGCAAGACTTACAGAATTCTTCCACATCTCTGAACACACCGGGCCAGTAAAACTGCTGCAGTATCCGGTCCTGCGTTTTCTGCCATCCCTGGTGTCCCCCAAGAACATGTTTGTGGGATAGCTCCAACACAAGCTTGCAATACGCCTTGGGCACCTCCAACATGCTCACCCTGTAGTTGGTTTACCCAATACAGCATCTGCTGATCAACCACAAAACAAAGAAACATCAGTTCCCAGAGTTCTGGCCTCCCCCCTGAGTAAGGCCACTCTACTGGGGTTATGCCACTCTCAAGGGTATCGGTAACCTTCGTATCAGGCCACAGTGCCGGGAAACCCGGGAAGTCTCTCCCAATTATAAGTTCATAATGTGAATTGGTGGTGACAGCCACCTCATGGGTCCAGCCTGCCAGCCACTGTGGACAGAGACACCAGGGAGGTGGAATAGTCCTTAAGTCTCCATGGATGCACACGACCCTGACTTTTCAGCCAGTATACTCAGCAGGCTGAAAGTTCATGCACAGCAAAAAAACAACACCTTGTCGGCAGCTCTACCTCCAGCAGTCTAAATGCAGGCCTTAAGTGGCATGCTCTCCAAACACCACGGGTCTCAGCTTTTCAGTCCAGCACAGGGCTCAGATCACAACACACAGGGCGTTCTCTGCTGCTGAGCCCAGCTGCCTTTTTAAGGATAGCCAGGTGCTGTCAAAACCCAGCCTGGAACGTGGGGAGCAGTCACCCACCCAGCACTTTGACTACTCCCAATAAGAGCCGTCCTGAATCAGCTATTTACAGCCATGCTAAATAGCAAAAGTGGCAATCAGCATTAGCTGCCGCTAACACATGAAAATACCGGCCAAGAACCTCAGTGACACATACCTACCATCAATGATGACCCCTTGTACCTTCCTACAGTGTATACATAATTAAAATCAAATGCATATTTTTTATCTTTTGTCAAATAAAATTTTATTCCTTACATCACTCTCTTTACCAGAATGGAGTACAGGGGTGACTGTATTTTTGGCAAACCGTGTAATTCCTCTAATTATGTGTTTGTGTATCACAGACTTCGTCCTGATGAATTAAATTCCATTGTTTTGAAATACATGAGTACCACCATGAACGTCAAAATTTCTGAAATGACCAATATTCTAGTAAATAACAAGCCATCTCCAATATTGGCATCCTATTGCTTACTTCTAAAGAAAATCAACAAGCACCAAATGGAATTTGAATTCTTACAGGTAAAGTTTTTACATATGTAAATAATAAAGAAGTTAAAACTGATGAAAAACATGTAATATTTTGTTTTTAAAATGTATTGGCCTTTGTGATCTTGGAGCCCAACTCAAGGATGACTTAATGAAGACAAAGACTCAGAAACTTCAACAGTAGCAGGCATTTACTCAGGATTCAGGCAGCTAGCATGGTGGTTAAAGTTTCTCTGTCACAGAGAATGCAGGCCCAATGATTAAAACACAACACTACAAGGCACAATACACTTCATGGTACTTGCACCTCTTGGCAGATGCACTATTCTTGATGGTTACAGCAACAGGCAAAAAGTTTTATTTGTTTTTATAGTTTGCAAATCATCCTACTACACATTACACTTTAGCAAAGACGTCTTGCGATAATTTTTACCCCAGGAAAACTGTTCTTGATTGTCACTTTAAGGGATCCCATAGTTGGGACCTTCATCAATACACTGGAGCAAAAAGCACGTACAAAGAACATCTCTTTGTAGCTAGTCCTCTCTTCCTCATACCTGGTCTCTAGAGATAAGCGAAGTATTCAAAAATTCTATTTGCCTGCTTCGCCTAATTTTACTAAAACATTTGATTTATGACACAAAGCGCATTTCTTTGTAAGTAGTGGGTGCAATGACAAGGAGCAGCTGATCGCGGCATCTGACAATAATAACACAATGTAAAATAAATAAAATAAAAATTAAATCATGCTTAAAGGGCTTCTGTCAGCCCACTAAACCCTTTTTTTTTTCCCCCGTTAATATTAATCCCTACACTGCAAGCTCCCTGTACATATGCTAAATATTAATTTTCGTTCAGTAGATATTGTTAAAAATCAAGTTTTATCATATGTAAATTACCTTGCTACCAGCAAGTAGGGCGGCTACTTGCTGGTAGCAGCCGCATCCTCCTCTCATCATGACGCCCCCTCCGCCGTTTGATTGACAGGGCCAGGGAACGGGTTCGTTCTCTGCTGGCCCTGTTCGAATTCAAAATATCGCGCCTGCGCCGTACCTTTCTTTAATCGGTGCAGGCGCACTGAGAGGCGGCCTCTCTCCCGGCCGCTCCATCCTCAATGCGCCTGCGCCAGGTGTAGATGTGACATCATCGGCGCAGGCGCATTGAGGATGGAGCGGCCGGGAGAGAGGCCGCCTCTCAGTGCGCCTGCGCCGATGACGTCACATCCACACCCGGCGCAGGCGCATTGAGGATGGAGCGGCCGGGAGAGAGGCCGCCTCTCAGTGCGCCTGCACCGATTAAAGAAAGGTACGGCGCAGGCGCGATATTTTGAATTCGAACAGGGCCAGCAGAGAACGAACCCGTTCCCTGGCCCTGTCACTCAAACGGCGGAGGGGGCGTCATGATGAGAGGAGGATGCGGCTGCTACCAGCAAGTAGCCGCCCTACTTGCTGGTAGCAAGGTAATTTACATATGATAAAACTTGATTTTTAACAATATCTACTGAACGAAAATTAATATTTAGCATATGTACAGGGAGCTTGCAGTGTAGGGATTAATATTAACGGAAAAAAAAAAAAGGGTTTAGTGGGCTGACAGAAGCCCTTTAAGTCATCCATTTGCTAGCAAAGAGCCAGAGGCCTCCATCGATTCACTACCACGAAGCGCGAAGAAATTCACAGAGAATTGAGTTTTCCCTGAAATTCGGATTGAACTTCTTGGACTTCGATTCTCTCATCATTGCTAGCCTTCACAAGTATTACATTGAAACCTCATAGCTTTTCATGGGTGCTTGTAATGATTCACTTGATTCTATTACTAACTTTACAAGGATCCTTCTGACTAAAATGCATTCATTAAAGTTGATTGTTACTGTGTTTGCAAATAATTATTTCCCTAATATGTTTGTAGCCTACTTCAGACTCTTATTCGATAATTTTATAGCAAAAGTTAGTGATACCATGTCAAACTATGCTTTAGCATCTTAGTGCACGTGGCTAAAAAATATAATTACAGACATAAGAAATAGCAGCTCTGAAAACCAGTTTTCTTAATATTTGTTAAATGCATACAATGGGGGAGATTTATCAAACTGGTGTAAAGTAGAACTGGCTTAGTTGCTCATAGCAACCAACCAGATTCTACCTTTAATTTTCCAAAAGAGCTGTCAAAAATGAAAGGTGGAATCTGCTTGGTTGCTATGGGCGACTAAGCCAGTTCTACTTTACACTAGTTTGATAAATATCCCCCAATATGTATAGTATAGCATACCCTGAAGTGGTGTTAACAATTGCTTTTTTTGGTAAGCAATACAGCCCAGTGAAAGGTTATCTCCTTCTACAGTGCCATGTTCAGACTCTACGCAAAATTACATGACTGATCAAAGGCATCGCTTGCTGGTACAGATTTTTAGAAAGATTTATAGAATGCATCATAAAATAGTTATCAGTTGATTATTAGGAACAAAGTTATAATAGCAAAGCAAATAAAATTATAAACAGGTGACTGCACACCCCTCAAGAACTAATAAAGATAAAAAATATTCTTAAATGCGTAAAACAATCCAACAATCCTTAAAGGGGTTGTGCCAAGCTTAAAATGATCCCCTATATACAGGATAGGGAATAACTAACTGCTTGCTTGGGGTCCAACCTGGGACTTAGGATCGGGATCATTGGAGGTCCCAGCAGTCGGACTCCCAGCGATGTTAGTTATTTTCTATCCTGTGGATAAGGAATAACTGCAAAACTTAGCCCAACCCTTTAACAAATGAATATTTGTGTACTAAATGTAGTGGACACCCTCAACATGTATATTAATGTTGAATATTAGCTAGCTCAATGTAACTTTTATTTTGAATAAACTAAAATTGAACATAATCAAGTGTAAGTCCTACAGGGAGATTTCAAACAAAGGTTATGCTTGAGCATCTGTCAACGGTATTAAACCAGGCATGTGGCCTGGTCAGGTTGATCATGCTGATTAAATGAAACCTTTCTTTTGTCTGGTTTCTTTATAATTATATAGTGTGCCTGTGAATAAAGCAGTAATATGTATATTAGCTTTCTAAGCATATATCAAAGTGGTAAGGCTACAGTAAGCACTGTATATGATATGTATATGGTAGGACACAACTCTAGGCACAGCTTTGCCCTCAGCATGCTGATTTCTAGACCTGTCAATCAATGGAGAGGGAGTGTCCAGAACACAGGCGGTATTACAAAGTCAGTGCTCCAAGGATTAAGCCCCACCCACTGGTGCTCCCACATGCACATTTGCATATGAATAAAAACGTAGCTATCTCTAAAGATGTTTATCACATAGAAAAAAAAAGGTATCATTTTATTCAGCATGATCAGCCTTACCCTAGTTAAATAGGGTTGATCATGCTGACAGAGGCTTTTATACAGTATAAAGCATAACCTTTGTTTGAAATCTCTGATGTAATCTTCAATAAGACTTACACTTGATTAGGTTCAGTTGTAGTTTATTCAATATAAAATTTATATTGAGCTACCTCATATGTTCCCTCCTCCCAAGTGCACTGTGTGCAGATGCTTTCCTCAGTTAACCCTTTCCTCAGGCAGCTCTCATGAGCTGCTGAACTGCCTTTTAGGCTCTAACTGCTCACTCGTCTCAGCTAGCAAGCCACCCCACTTGCAAACATAGTCTATAGGGACATGAGGATTTATATCTCCTCCGTCCTCTGGTTGCTGCCATCTAAGCATCTGTCCATATATTGATATATTGTAAAGGACACTCAGGTACACAGAAGGACAGAGAAGATACAAATCCTCATTGGAATCCTACATAGCCCAGCCAGTAGGAGAACAGTAGATTGCAACTCTCCTTGTCAGCAGGGTTGCCATTTTAACCTCCTAACAGTCACATTAAAATTGAAAAAACCCTCCCAAAAATGTAACTTTTTCATTGTAGATTTTTAATGTGTGCCTGCAGTATGTTGGGACACACCTCAGGGGACAAAATAGCATTTTTAACCCCTAAGTGAGATAATTAATTTTAGCCTTAAGGACTGATATTATTTTCCCCCGTTTTAATTTTTTCTTCTAAATTTTTATTTTATTTTGCAGGATTAGTTATATAGGTTTTTTAGGAACTATTTATGGGGCATATATGGTGTAGTTAATATTAAATTTTTAGGGAGAAAGATGAAAAACAGCATTATTATTATTAAATTATTTTGTAGAATTTATTTACGGCATTCATTGTGTAGCAAAAACAACATCATTTTATTATGTGGGTCAGTACACTGCTTTAACTTCTCATATCTCTGGTTTGGTAGCAGCTTGAGAAATGGGCTTTGTATTATTTGAAAGCTGGCATTCAAACAATTTTTCCCGACTTGATTTCTAACAGTGATATCTCCGCTTATCTTGGGCTAATGCTGTCATTTTCTTTTTCTATGAAAGTCACAGAATGGAAGGCCAGCTGTCAGTCTAGTTGTATGCTTCTAGCTGCTAACATTCAGTTAAATCAGCCCAGGCGGAACAGTTAAAATGGTTATCCGGGCCCGGACATATCTCCTTTATCCCCCACCATTTTATGCTCCAATGCTCTCCCTTGCCCTGCGCTTTATTGCGTAGGGCAAGGGCTTTTTTGTTTACATTTTTACACTGCTAGGTGGAGGCTTCCACCTAGAAGTGTTTCTGGTGACATCATCAGCACTAATGAGCATGCTTTAGTGCTGGCCTAGCAATTTTACAAGTTAGGAAAGTGCTAAAGCACGCCCAGTGCTAAATCCTCCGCCTAGCATAGCCCGGTACATCACAGGATCTGCCGAAAAAGCCCTTGCCCTGCCCAATTCATGGCAGAGGGGCTGACTGGGTGAAGAAGAGGATATATCCAGGTTCAGCTCTGAACCCGGACAAACCCTTGAAGTACTTACAATTAACCCTTTGCTGTCTGCCTCAGGGAGTTTCTTTTATAATTGTCCATATATGAGCAGTGACATCATAGGAGCTCTCTGAGCCATCCGTTTAGCAAAGGCTAGTGAAGGATGGCACACAGTGGCATTCATCACCAATAGGCTATTATGGTCGCCAATAAATGGATATGTTCTTTTAAAAGACACTACAGGATGAAATAGTTCTGTGTACTGCGCTATTCCATGTTATGTTTTTTGCATTATACTGACAGCAGAGAGACAGAGGGCAAAAGGATACTCTTTTTACCTCCATCTAACAAATGGAGACCTATAGACAAGTTTAACATGATTGTCATGAGGTTTTCCAATGTACATGTTAAACGTTGGGCAAAAGTGTGACGTGAACAGCCCCTTAGATAGCTTTAAGCTGAAATACCAAATATTTTGTTTCTGCATTCACAGAATGACATACCAGATGAAAAATATAAGAGAGAACATTGCAATTTTACTGAAGAGCAAGACAGTATAAACCTTGATGAAAACATTTTGGAAAAAACAAGCAAAACATTCAAGAAAAGTCCAGCTTTCTGTGAAGCAATTCAGGAAGATGAAATTGCAATAACTTTAGACAATCAAGAAAATCTTCAAAAAGGTATATTCTATAACAATGTAATTCACAGTGTCTGTAATTTTATCAAAAGGGTTGGAGGTCTATCAAGCAAGTTTAGCATCAGACCCTGCTGCCTGGTTACCTGCTAGGTACATTTCACATGTTACCTGGTGAAACACATGAAGAACCACATGTGAGGGAAACAAAACCTTTGCTTGATACATGCCTGACTTTACCAAACAGTGAGACAGCAGAACACAGCTAAGGATACTTTCACATTAGCGTTATTCTTTTCCGGTATTGAAATCCAGTAAAGGGTCTCAATACCGGAAAAAAAAACGCATCCTTTTTATCCTAATGCATTCTGAATGGAAAGCAATCCGTTCAGTATGCATCAGGATGTCTTCCATTCTGTCTCTTGTACGGTATTTGACCGGCCAAAATACCGCAACATGCTGCGGTATTTTTTCTGGCCAAAATCCCGAAACAATACCACACTATAGAGATGTACCAAGTGTTCCAGAAAATGCCGGATCCGGTTTTCCGGTCTGCGCATGCATCGGGACATAGGAGGTGCTGTTTTTTCTTTTGATCTTTAAATACCGGATCCAGTATTCTGGATTATACCGGATGAGGCGGATCCAGTAAAAAAGGCTTTCTGTTTGTTCACGGCTTGCCGGATTCAAAAAACACTATTGTGAAAGTACCCTAAGATTAGCCAACATTCTTTGTGCAAGCCAAAACTAAAATGCACCAATACTTTTTTTTATCTTACCTTTCTAGTCAAAAGTTTAAAAGGTTTCCATGCTCCAGATATTGATGACCTATCCTCAGGATGAACGTTGAATTAATAGATGACAGCAGCATTATTCTCTATTACTTCTTTATTTGTTGTTAATCCATGATATAAGTACAAAAATGACTCATAAAACCAGCAACGTTACGACTACGATGTAGTCTTTGTCAAGCTCAGTACACAGTGCTTACTACAAACATTTATACCATACATGTCACCCCCTCTGGTTCACACATCACCAATCACAATGGGTATCTGTTAAACCTCCACCCCCACTTGAAAAACTACCAATGGGATCATATCCGCGGGTAATCAACAAACTTGTGCACCTATATCCAATTAACAAGGAACCTATTCCACCAATGAGCATCTCCCACGTGCACACACTGCTTGGCGTCTCCAATCCTTGACTGCACATGTCTCAGTAAGAGCGCGTCTAGCTTTCTTACCAGTTTTCATTGAGGTCCGACCGGCCGCTCTACCAAGCCTTCATGCATTGTTCAGAGCGCATCGCTCCCTGCTCCTCCACTTGGTCACATGACTCCACCACAGTCACATGATCGGATCCTCCACTATCCACTATCTACACTAGCCTGTGTAGCGGAGAAGTAATCTGAATTGAGTCAAGAAAGTATGGAAGTGCTGCTCTATATATTCATTTTTACTACTACCCTCAGGATAGGTTATCATTATTTAGTTGGTGAATCCCCAAAAACAACCCACACAATCATTTGTTCAGAAGCACAGGAAATGGAAGCTGAGTTGCAGTAACCCAGCACGACCAGAACATTTTGAATGAAGCTGTGCCTCCTGTTCCATTCAAAGTGGTAGTTTAGGAACCCGTTTCTGCAATGAACAGCTGATTGGTGGAGGTGCTGAGTAGTGTTGAGCAAATTGAAGTCCACAAAGTGGACTTTGCTACGAATTTCAAGATAAACCTGATTCACCGCAAAGCAGAATTTCTTTGTGCTTCGTGGTAGCAAATTGATTTAACCTGAAATAGTGTAAAAAAATAAATCATACTTAACTGATTAATTTGCTTACGACGGGCCAGCCGCGCCATCGTGCTTGAAGATCTCACATGAAATCCCGTGCGCGATGGATGTATCATGTCACCATGCCAGCCGACGTGATGATGTCATCACGAGCAATGCGAGATTTTATGCTAAAACTTCAATCAAGATGTTGGCCTCTGGCTCTTTGCAAGGAAATGGATAAGGTAAGTATGATTTGAATTTATTTATTTAATTACACACTGTGTTATTACTGTCAGATGCCGCTATCAGCTTTGAACGCAGCATCTGAGGGGTACAATGACGAGGACTGGTGCAATCGCCACTCCCTGTCATTGTACCCACTACTTACAAAGTAATGTGCTTTGTGACAAAGTAATTTGTCACAAAGCAAATTTTTCGGTAAAATTTGTCGAAGCAGACAAATTAAATTTTTAAATAATTTGTGCTGAGTTTCTGACCCTAATCGATCTGATATTGATAGGTCATCAATGTCTGGAGCCCAGAACACTCCATTAAAAGATGTAGTAGGTGCACCAGATAGTGGGTATACAGCTATATAGCATAGGATCAAACACTGTTGGTACAATGAGGTAGAGGACACTCATGTGTAGTATATATAATATTGTCGAATTGAGTGTCTCATGCTAGCAGGATTCCTTCACTTCCTGGATTTGTATGGGAGAATTCTTCTTTTTATTAATACATATATAATAAAAAGATATTACATTAGTTCCTACTCTTTCTTTTTGCTTGTTAGCTTTAAAGGGGTTAAACCAACATAACTTATTACCAATCCACAGCATAGGTGAGATGTATCTCATTGGTTTGGGTCTGAGAGTTGGAACCCCCATCTTCAGGGGAATAAGAGTCCCTAAGTCCCCCCCAGTGAATGGCGCAATATCAATGAATGCACACTGCAGCTCTATTGTACAGTGTTCATTTTAGGACATGGTCAGATATCATAGTCAAGTATCAAAATAATGCCAATGTGACATCTGACCCTGATAGCTGACTCTGACACCTGACCCTGACACCTGACTCTTACACCTGACTCTGACACCTGACCCTGACACCTGACCCTGACACCTGACCCTGATAGCTGACTCTGACACCGGACGCTGACTCTCACACCTGACTCTGACATCTGAGTTTGACTTATGCTCTTCATAGGTCAGGGTCAAAGTTAGAATGAGTTATAGATATACTTTGTATTTGCATGCTAAATCACACAACCAAAGTACGTCTATTGTTCAGCCTAAAATGCTGTAAGCTAACACATTACAGTGGTATATGAGCGCATAGCTGATAGCTCAGTGGTAAAGCAATTGCCTCATACCCAGTGTTTCTGTGTTCAAAACCCTTTTAAGCCGCTAAAAAATGTTTACATTTTTATTAAGCTCTAAATAAGAGGCAAATTTAAATGATGTGTGACTTCCTTCACTTGTCAGTGTCACAAACGATTTTAGGTTTACTGTGGTTTTTTATGTTACATCACATAGATAAACAAAAATCACAAGCTCATACAAGGCAAGCTGGTTGCTCAGTGGTAATGCAGTTGCCCCATGTCCAGGCTTTCTGAGTTCAAAACCCCTTTCAGCCTCTAAATATTTTTTACATTTTATTAAGTCCTAGATAAGAGGCAAATTTAAATGATGTGTGACGCTGATATCTGACTTCCTTCACTTGTCAGTGTCACAAACGATTTTAGGTTTACTGTTTTTTGCTATACTACATCTCATAGATCAAAAAAATCACCATGTTTGGTGTCTAAATCTATAGCTCAGTGGTAAGACACTTGCTTTGCATGTAGTGTTCATGGGTTCAAAACCCCTTTAAGGCTTCTAATAAAACTTATATTTTATAGAGCTCTATATCAGAGACAAATTCAAGTGCTGTGTGATGTAAGTAGTCCTTTTTTATTTTATTAAGAGTACATTTGCAGCACTATAGTAAAGGGGGGCACTAATTTACTGTATCTTCATCTATTTCCAGGTGACTGAGGTTTTATTTGTTTTTTGTTGTCTTGAAACAGTCACTGTACAATCTTATTTCTTAGGAAGGAGTCTAATTATCAGATCTGTAAATCAATTAATTGCAATTATTTGTCGGCATCCACCCAAACATAAGCTGCAAAGATATGACCACTAGGGGTCTCATTAGTCCACTGTGGTTAGGCATGTTCCAGCTCTTCCAGCAAATACAAGCAGGAGGAAGTGTGGGCATGTTCTGGAGTAGCTGATGGGGAGACTTGCCTCTTCACAGATCTGGAAACCAAATTATTTTACTTTAAGTCTGCTCTCCCTCCGCTATCTTACATGGCTTATACATTGATTCACCTCTCTCAAGTGTGTATGCAGTTCCATATTAGCTAGAATCACTGTATTTCTGGGACCCCTGAAAAAGTTAATTAGTCACTGTATACAAAGCTGTGTCCTGGATTATACATATCTACTGTATATATGTGTATTATACATACTGTGTGCTATAGCTTCACCACACTGAGATCTGCTCAGAAAGCTGATATACATATTACTGGTTTATCCACGGACACAATATATGATCATACAGATCACAGTACTATGTGATAGCTTCTAAGTATAGAAAAACCATGTGGTAATGTTATAGCTTGGAGGTTACATTAATGGCTTTGCATGTAGATATCCCAGGTTGAAGTCCCCAGAAAGACTTTTTTTTTTTTTTCTTTAATAGCATATACTATAATAAATAATATCTCATTAACCCGTAGGATACCAGCACTGTACATGTACAGTACAGACCAAAAGTTTGGACACACCTTGTCATTCAAAGAGTTTTCTTTATTTTCATGACTATGAAAATTGTAGATTCACACTGAAGGCATCAAAACTATGAATTAACACATGTGGAATTATATACTTATCAAAAAAGAATAAAACAACTGAAAATATGTCATATTCTAGGTTCTTCAAAGTAGCCACCTTTTGCTTTGATTACTGCTTTTCACAGGAGCTACTCCCTCCCGATCAGCTGCAGGGGTCCGGCAGTCACTGATAATTGGACCCCTGCTGTATGCACCGGCATTGGTGAAAACAATGATACCCGCTCATTAACCCTTGTATTGCCACGGTCAGCGCTGACCGCTGCACGTGCGGTATCCTGCCAGGTGCAGGGTGTCCATCGGGTCCCCGTGGTGCTGTCATGTCAGACTGTTGTCTAGCCCTGTCAGTCAATGGGGGGAGGGGGGTGTTTGCAGAGCACAGGGGGTGTTACAGAGCATTGCTCAGAATATTAAGCCCCGCCGCTGAGTGCTCGAATTGTTTATTTGCATATGAATAAAAACACAGATATCTCTGCAGCTATTTATCATACATAATTAGTATAATGAGCCCTTCCAGGCAGTACGTATGGTCTAATAGAGTTTATTCTGGTGACAGAGCCTCTTTAACCTCTTAAGGACACAGAGGGTACCTGTACATGTGATGTCCGAGTCCTTAAGGACACAGGGCGAACAGGTACGCCCTATGTATTTCTGATCACCACTGCGCAGCGGGCGGTGATCGGAACAGTGTGCCTGCTGAAATCATTCAGAAGGCACCCTGTGTCAATGCTGAGGAGTGTCCTGTGACCCCCCGTATCGGCAATCGCTGCTAACCACAGGTCAATTCAGACCTGCGGTTTGCAGCATTTCTCGGTTATTCGGGTCTCTGGTGACCCGATGACCCAGAATTGGAGGGTACTCGGTGGTGTAATATGAAAAAAAAAAAAATAAAGTCATATTCAATGAAGCTCACTATGCGAATCTGGATTCCTGGTTGGCCAACAAAGTCTGGAATTAAGGGCTCAAAATATTCTGGGGTACTCCAGCCAAGTTCACAGGTATGGGGCTCAGGTGAACTTGCCTGGTGGGCCGGAAAACTAGTACGAGCCCCAGGGCTGCTCATACTAGTGTGGGTCACAGGGTCCCTGGTATGGGGGGCTCCTGGCTCCGCCTAGCGGCGCCTCTGCCGCCTTGGGGGCTCATCATCATCACTAGATGATGAGGAGAACGAGGATGACAACAGGAAAGTGGGACCCTCTTCATCCTCACTGGGGCTCTCGGAGTCGGAGAGCAGCTGGGCGTATGCCTTGCTCACACCCAAAAAATTTGCTAATCAGCGGTACCAAGCAGTGGACGATGCGCTAACAGTGGCCGGACGCTCTTTCACGGCTAAGAGTGCCGGCCACAGTCAGCGCACCAACAAAAATAAAAAAAATTTACTTGCGCCCCAAAATATGCGGGGGGGGGGGGGACCAGCTGCAGCACCCCTGAGGGGACGGGTGTTGCACAGGGTGCTGTGGACCCCAGACACCCTCATATCCGGGTGTTTTGCACACACAAAAAAACTTTTTTTTTTTCACTATCCCTGCCTAACCTAAAGCTCTCCCTAAATGTTTATATGCCAGATAGCATTTTATGGGGTCTAAGGGGCCACGGATGGCGGCGGATTGTGTGGGATGCAGAGGGATCGACACAGGACTCCCCTCTCCTTGCCTACACAGAAGTCTGTAGGTGGGTAGAGCGGAGCTCCAGGACTTTTTCTCCAGGTCTGTCCCTCCAGCCAATCACAGGTGATCCTCATCCTGACCCTCTGTCACCGCCACCTCACAGGATCTATGGAGGGTGATTGGTGGTGTATATTACACCACCAATCACCCTCCTATTCTGGGTCATCAGGTCACTAGAGACCCGAATAACCCGGAAATGCTGCAAACCGCAGGTCTGAATTGACCTGCGGTTATCAGCGATTGCCAATACGGGGGGTCACAGGACCTCCCTCGGCATTGTCACAGGGTGCCTTCTGAATGATTTCAGCAGGCACACCGTTCCGATCACCGCCCGCTGCGCAGTGGTGATCAGAAATACATAGGGCGTACCTGTTCGCCCTGTGTCCTTAAGGACTCGGACATCAGGGCGTATAGGTACGCCCTGTGTCCTTAAGAGGTTAAAGAGGCTCTGTCACCATAATCAACCCTATTAGACCATACGTACTGCCTGGTAGGGCTCATTATGCTGAGATATCTGTGTTTTTATTCATATGCAAATAAACAATTCGAGCACTCAGAGGTGGGGCTGAATATTCTGAGCAATGCTCTGTAACACCCCCTGTGCTCTGCACCCCCCTCCCCATTGACTGACAGGGCTAGACAGCAGGCTGAAGTGACAGCACTACGGGGACCTGATGGACACCCTGCACCCGGCAGGATACCGCACGTGCAGCAGTCAGCGCTGACCGCGGCAGTGCAAGGGTTAATGAGCCGGCATCATTGTTTAAAAAAATATATATATATTTCTGGGGACTTCAACCTGGGATATCTACATGCAAAGCCATTAATGTAACCTCCAAGCTATAACATTAACACGTTTTTTCCATACTTAGAAGCTATCACATAGTACTGCTATCTGTATGATCATATATTGTGTCTGTGGATAAAGCAGTGATATGTATATCAGCTTTCTGAGCAGAACTCAGTGTGGTAAAGCTATAGCACACAGTATGTATAATACACATATATACAGTAGATATGTATAATCCAGGACACAGCTCTGTATACAGTGACTAATTAACTTTTTCAGGGGTCCCAAAAATACAGTGATTCTAGCTAATATGGAACTGCATACACACTTGAGCGAGGTGAATCAATGTATAAACCATGTAAGATAGCGGAGGGAGAGCAGACTTACAGTAAGATAATTTGGTTTGCAGATCTGTCAAGAGGCAGTGAATCTGGCAAGTCTCCTCATCAGCTACTCCAGAACACACCCATACTTCCTCCTGCTTGTATTTGCTGGGAGAGCTGGAACATGCCTAACCACAGTGGACTAGTGAGACCCCTAGTGGTCATATCTTTGCAGCTTATGTTTGTGTGGATGCCGACAAATAATTTCAATCAAGTGATTTATAGATCTGATAATTAGACTCCTTCCTAAGAAATAACAATGCATTAGTATATTGTACAGTGACTGTTTCAAGACAACAACAACAAAACAAAAAACTCAGTCACCTGGAAATAGATGAAGATACAGTAAATTAGTGCCCCATTTACTATAGTGCTACCCATGTACTCTTAAAAAAATAAAAAAAGGAATACTTACATCACACACCACTTGAATTTGTCTGTGATATAGAGCTCTATAAAATATAAAACATTAATTTTATTAAAAACATGAAATGGGTTTTGAAACCATAAACACTTTCGTTTGTGACACTGACAAGTGAAGGAAGTCAGATATCAGCGTCACACATAAGCATCACACATCATTTAAATTTGACTCTTATCTAGGGCTTAGTAAAATGTTAAAAAATTTTAGAGGCTGAAAGGGGTTTTGTACACCAAAAGCCTGGACATGGGACAACATCATTACCACTGAGCTACCGGCTTGCCTTGTATGAGCTTAGGATTTTTGTTCATCTATGTGATGTAGCATACAAAACCACAGTAAACCTAAAATCGTTTGCGACACTGACAAGTGAAGGAAGTCAGATATCAGCGTCACACATCATTTAAATTTGCCTCTTATCTAGGGCATAATAAAATGTAAACATTTTTTTAGAGGCTGAAAGGGATTTAGAACTGAAAAAGCCTGGACATGGGGCAACAGCATTACCCCTGAGCTACCAGCTTGCCTTGTATGAGTTTAGGATTTTTGATCATCTATGTGATGTAGCATACAAAACCACAGTAAACCTAAAATCGTTTGTGACACGGACAAATGAAGGAAGTCAGATATCAGCGTCACACATCATTTAAATTTGCCTCTTATCTAGGGCTTAAAAATTTTTTAATTTTTTAGTGGATTAAAGAGGTTTTGAACACAGAAACACTGGGTATGAGGCAATTGCTTTACCACTGAACTATCAGATATGCACTCGTATAACACTGTAATGTGTTAGCTTACAGCATTGCAGGCACGGAGCTTTAAGCTGAGCGATAGACGTACTTTGGTTGTGTGATTTAGCATACAAATACATAGTATATCTATAACTCATTCTAACTTTGACTCTGACCTATGAAGAGCATAAGTCAAACTCAGATGTCAGAGTCAGGTGTGAGGGTCAGGTGTCAGAGTCAGGTGTCAAGGTCAGGTGTCAAGGTCAGGTGTCAGGTGTCAGGGTCAGGTGTCAGGGGTTACATTGGCATTATTTTGATACTTGACTATGATATCTGACCATGTCCTAAAATGAACATTGTACTATTGAACTCTGTGGGACTGCCAAAGAGAAGTTGAGTGTAGCACTTGGTTATCTCCAGCAGTCCCATAGAAAGCCATCTGACTCAAAACCTGAAAACCATTTTGACTCAAAGAAAATGTTTTAATTTTTATTCCAATTTTAGCTTCTAATTTTGCTGATAGAGAGATGGTTTATTTGGAGCCCCCGGATTACTCAAAGCAGCAGAAAATGGATACAAGCACAAGATTAACTCCCTTAAGCAATAAAGATTTGAATCAGCAAGAGGTCCATCAAGAAGATATTGCACAATTGGCTGAAAGCCAGAATTCTGAACTAAGTAGAACAGATCAGCCTGCCAAAGTCCAAAATCACCAGGTGCATGATCCCTCTACTTCTTATATCGTGAAGGCAAAGTCTATGCCTCTAAGCAGACATGTTAATGATCCTCTTCCTTCCCAAAAGAAAGAATTTAGACTCAAAGACCTAAAATCATCTGTTGTTAATGATCCATTTATTTGCCATCAACATCATGACAGAGAAATAGTACCTGAAACACCACATCAGTCCACTCTACCTCAGCTCAGGCAACCTGGACTAAGAGACACATTTACAAAAAAAGTTGCCTGGGTTACATCTTCACAAAATACAAAAACAGGTCCTATGGTAAGTGGCATGAATTCCATGAGACCACCAGTTTTTCCAATGTTGGATTCAACCAAGACTAAAAGGATCATGGTTCAATTGGTTCCAGCTCAGAAAACTACAAAACAGAACCTCCCTTTGTTATTGTCATGTCAAAAAAGGTCAGCCAAAAAGTAGGACAATAAAAAACCTATATAGTTGTGCTGATATAAGTAAAACATACCAAATATTTGAAATAAAATCATTATAGGTATTTTCCGACTAAATGTTATTTCAGATTGTTGGTGGAATCTTTATGTCTCAATGTAGACAGTTGATTAAATGGATATACACTGCCTGTCCCAAAAAAAAGTCGCTTCAGCTGTGGTAAACCTACATCTCCCAGTATGCTCCAGTCATTTCTATGGAGTTCTGAGAACAGCCAAGCAAGGAGGCATCTTAGGAGTTTTAGTTTTACCACAGCTGGAGTCTCGGAGGTTAGCCATCACAGCTCTATGGCTTTGAGTATTATCTGATTCCATGCAAGTGTCCTCAGGTAGTACATATAATGAAAAAGGATGGTATTTAGACCCGTAATTGTTTTGTTTAAGATTTGAATAATAATCCAGTGTAATTTACTGAGTGGATGAAATGTAGGCTAACAAGATGGCTTGCCTTTACAGTTATGGAATACTTATCTTACTAAATTGTGGAACCAATTAATGTTAGACTTTTAACTGCATTTATTTGAGGGACAGTTATCCAACAAAATAACACTCTAAAAAAAGTGATAGTTATAATAATTTGACGAGTCAGAAGAAAAAAAAAAAGAACCTTAGTGTGAACACGGCCAGACAGTGACAATAGTGGCCCCATGAGAGAGTGGCGAGGGGGGGCATCAGCAGTGGCATAAAGCACAAGATGGTGGCAGATCGCAGTAGTAGGAGAACCCAACAACAGCAGTGTGATGGGAAGAGCCGGTGGTATGCATATCCTTGTAAAAATGTAAAATATACATATCAGTAGGCCAAGAAGCCCCTTTGTAGGAATGGCAGTAGAGGCAGCAGGCGGGTAGCATTGGAATGTTGGGAACAGCATATGGCCAGAAGTAACAGCCCATTTCGCACAATATTCCAGTGTGCCAGCACACTACAGTATGGTCATTAGTGGCAGAATTATCTATTCTGCTGCATCCGGAACCAGTGTCTGGAAATCCTGGTTGATCCTCACCTGATTCATCATTAAAAAGGTTTAGTCTGAACATTTGGGGAGGAAAGGCAAGTTTTCTTAAGGGTAAATATGCCCCACACCACACTGAACACCTGCTCTAATTCCACACTACTGGCCAGGCAGGAAAGCATACCCATGGCAAACACTTCCAGTTTACATGCCCCAGTAGTCCAGATGATATTGTATAGTGGTAACAGGGTGCAGTCCAAGTATGCTACCACCAGAAGACAACTGAAGAAAACTGCTCATCAGAGACTCCAGACTTAAGTTGCTGCTTATGGAGCTGGTGCTGCTCCTGTCCCCCACCCCCACCAGACATGGCAGTGGAGCATGAGTGCAGAGGGTCCCTCCAGGCAGACTTTGCTGAGGTATGTAGATAGCGCTTGTAGGTAGCGACAAACCAACTAAACAGAATGTCTCTATAGTAGTTAATTTTTGCATCCCTCTCAGAAGATCTAAAAATCTTTGAATGGTAGCGAGGGTCTAACATTGTGAATAGTCAGAAGTCATCCATATGCCAAATCCTGACAATGCGGCTGTTACTATGGAAATAAGAAAGCATGCATCTGGCCATTAGCGCAAGGGACTCGGAGGACCTCCCTGCCTCCATCTCCACTGCATACTGCCACGGTCAGTCAGGGTTATCTGCGTTGTCTTTGCCATTTCTCTCCAGCTCCTCTCCTGTCGCTTGGGCAGATAAACCACCTAGTTGTGTATAGAATTCCTGGGTGTTTATGTCCTCCCTCATCCTCAGCCTCCTCCTCTGCCAGTATATCCTCCTCAGTAGTGTTGGGCGAGCATGCTTGGCCGAACACCAGTTCGGTTTGAGCATCGTTATGATCGGCACATCGCTGTATTCGGCCGAATACTGTGTGGGCTCGAGAGCGATGCTCAAGTCTCCTCCCCAACCGTCTTTAATATTGATTGGACCCTGGGCAAGACTTTACTTGGGCCCCCTGGATCCCGCTTTTCCACACCCTAGCATGCAATCACACCCTCCACTACAGCTCACACACACACAAAAAAAATCCACATACAACTCACAGTAATGTGCGATGTGTAAGTACATCACAGATCATTCTCAGCAATAAAATGCATAACCACAACACACTAGTGTTAGCCACCCAACTGATCCAGACATCCACTGCATAGGAGGATACATTCCTCCCACCTGTGCCCTCCAATATTTTCAGCACAGGTGTTGCATTGACTTCTTCTTGCAATATAGGGACAGGAATAACATATAGGGTTAATTAACTATCCCTAACACAACAAGGCATAAGGGATCCAAAGAATACCTTCCTGCATTCTTGATATAATGTACACAACTACTTATCCCTTCAGATGTGTCAGGTTTCTGTTGATGGGCGGCCGGGCCAGGGCTCAACCACACAGGGAGCACTTTGGTATCCTCCTGATGTCTGGCTGGAACGTCAGAGTTTGGTACTTTAAAAAGCCCTCCCTGAGACCAGATAGGTCGGGAGGATCCTCTGGTAACCTGTGTCTGGCAACTAATGTGCGCCGCATCATAGTAAGTGACGCAGGCCCACCATACCAGCATCTGCCCATACCCAAGAGGGTGCCTGCCACATCAGATAGAAAGCAATGTGATTTGGCCCATCTTGCCTGTGTCTTGGACTATACCCAACCTCTCCACCTATTAGATGGAGCGGGGGCAAGCTGAATTATCCTACAGAGGATTGTGCTATTGCAGAGGATTGCGATACTTTAACTTAAAGTATCTCAATACTCTGCAGTAGCGCAATCCTCTGTAGTACTCACTATAAAACTACGGTCCATAGCAGGCAGGCCTCACTCCATCACGCGCCTGCTCCTCCCACTTTATTAATGAAGCAGGCGGAGCAGGCGCATGGCGGTGTGAGTGACATTACGCGGCCGACCGGCCTGCCTGCTACGGTAGTTTTCGGGACACTGAGCCTTCAGAGCCACCAGATATTTTACTATGTCATTGTGGGCAGTGGCCAGTGGGGCTCAAGAGGCAGCTGCCTTTGGCCCCCCCCCAGGAGCAACTGGGCCAGGGGCAGCTGCCTCTTTTGCCCCGCGTTAAACACGGCCCTGCTCCTCCCCGTACGTTTATTGGCGGCTATGCAGCCAATAAACATGCAGGTAAGTACTGCCATTCACTGTAATGCAGTAGCCATGTTGGCTACTGGCATTGCAGTGATTGGCTGGCCGGAACGCATGTGTTCGGCTCAGTCTTAGTCACGGAGAGCTGTGCTGAAGAAGGGACAGATAGTGTATCGAGTGAAATAGTAATATTTTATTGAAAAACTTGTTAGAGACCCAAAAGTCCTTTTAATGACTATTGTTGTATCTGGCAGCAATATATATTTTTAGCGCAACCTGCACTAAATAGCTTGCAATTGTTTGGCAGCTGCAGACAGCAACATTATCTGCGCTACATCTCCTGTGTAACATGTGCGCAGCCTAAAAATATCTGTGACATCCAGTGCACTTTTTCCGTAGACGGCGTCCGCTGTGGACAGTTACATTACCTGCACTACATCTCCTGTAAAACGTTTGCGTATCTGAAATATCAGTAACATTCAGTCAATTTATTTTGCTGCTGGTGGCAACAACATTACCTGCGTTACATCTCCAGTATAACGTTAGCGCTTCCAAAATATCAGTGACATTCAGTGCAATTTTTTTCGCCGCTGATGACAGCGACATTATCTGCGCTACATCTCCTGTGTAACATAAGCGCAGCCTAAAAATATCTGTGACATCCAGTGTACTTTTTCCGTAGACGGTGTCCGCTGCGGACAGTTACATTACCTGCACTACATCTCCTGTATAACGTTTTTGTATCCGAAATATCAGTGACATTCAGCGTAATTTTTTCGCCGCTGGTGACAGCGACATTACCTGCGCTACATCTCTTGTATAACATTTGCTCATCCTAAATATCAGTGACATTATTTAGTGTAATTTTTTATTAGCCGCTGGTGACAGCGACAAAGAGGATGCTTTTATTTTATCCAAAAATTATAAGATTGCAGGACGCGTTTCGGCCCGTTCAGCCTTTTTCAACCGCTTAATGTCAAAATGACCAAGGACAACATATGTAGGTACTAAACATAACACCTGACAGTGACATCATCGATCAGTCAAATGAACAGGAACTGACATCATGCAAAAGGAAATAAATTAATTCTACCACATCTCTGAGGTTTTTCATCCTTGATAATGTTGATCAGTATGATGTGGCTATCTGAAAGGAAAAAATATCATATGGTTAAAAACACATAATTTCATAATCCCTATTGAGACCTCTGGGTTGTAAGGTGTCTAATGTATGTATCCAGAAGGCCTCCCTCCTTAATAACGCATTTTTTATATCACCTCCCCTTCTCGGTTGATGTACCTTTTCTATGACCTGGTATTTTAACTGTGATATGGAGTGATTATGGTTGTGAAAATGGTATGGTATGGGTAATAAAAGATTCGTTTTCCGTATTGTCAACTAATGCCCATGCGGCTTATAATTTTTGGATGCGGTTAGCGACTTTATCTGTGCTACATCTCCTGTTTAACGTGTGCGCATCCTAAAACTATCTGTGACATTCTGTGTACTTTATTTGCGCATACACTTACAAAACCTGCGCTACTATACGTGTGACATACCTGCAAGCATTTATACTATTTAATATGCGCAAGGCGAGCAGAAAGGGACAGGGAAGTGGCCGTGCTGCTGATGGTGCACAGCAGAGGCCGTGGCCCTGGGCACGGTGAAACTGTGCCTGTTACCAGAGCACAAGAAACACACTCATCCACGATACCTAGCTTCATGTCCCAGTTTGCAGGGCGGCGCAGGACACCACTCTCAAAGTCAGACCAGTGCGAACCAGTTGGTCGGTTGGATTGCAGCAGATAATGCTTCCAGTCGGTTAAGCACCACCCTGTCTTCCACAAAGTCCAGTTTTAGTAGCCAAGAGTCTGGTCAACAGAATCCTCATCCTGATACTCCTTCCTCCCACTTTGAAGAGTCTTGGAAAACAAGTGATCCCACACTCGGATATTCCGAGGATCTCTTTTCATCGCCATTCCTTGATTTGTGCCTCTCAAGAAGCCCGCTTGAAGAGGGACATGAGGAGATATTGTGCCCGGATTCCCAAACTCTTGAGCATCAACAGTCACAAGAAGAGGACGGTGGGGAATGGCAATTAGTGTTTCACGAGGTGGATGATGATGATGAGACACAGTTGCCAATAAGTCTACCGCAATTAGTGTCTCAAGAGGTTGGTGATGAGGATGAGACACAGTTGTCAATAACTGAGGTTGTTGTTAGGTCAACAAGTCTGCAGGATAACCAAAGTGAGGAAATGGAAGAGGAGGTGGTGGTGGACGATGAAGTCACTGACCCAACCTGGGAAGGTGGCAAGCCGGGCAAGGACAGCACCCACCCACAGGCCATAGCACTAAATGCGCACCTTTACAAATTGCTGGCCATGGAAATGTTGCCATTTAGGCTTGTGGACACTGAGGCTTTCCGCAGCCTGATGACGGTGGCTGTCCCGCGTTACTCTGTCCCCAGCTGACAATATTTTTCTTGGTGTGCAGTCCCAGCCTTACACCAGCATGTGTCCCGTAACATCACCCATGCCCTGACCAGCGCAGTTATTGGGAAGGTCTACTTAACGACTGACACATGGACAAGTGCTTTTGGCCAGGGACGCTGCATATACCTGACGGCACACTGGGTAAACGTTGTGGAGGCCGGGAGCAAGTCCGTGGGATGGCACAGGTGCTACCGACGTCAAGGGTTGTGGGCCCTACTTCCATCAGGGTTTCCGCCACCACCTACGTTAGTGGCTACAACCCCCCTTCTCCTCCTCCGCCTCCTCCTTCACTTCCACCTCTGAATTATCATCTTGCAGCACCAGTCAGACATCAGTCAGTAGCTGGAAGCAGTGTACCACTGTAGTGGGGAAGCGACAACAGGCTGTGCTTAAACTGATCTGCTTAGGTGACAAACAGCACACCGCAGCAGAGCTGTGGCAGGGGATAAGGAACCAGACTGAGCTGTGGCTCTCGCCACTCAACCTATAAACAAGAATGATTGTGTCTGATAATGGCCGTAATTTGGTAGTGGCTTTGGAGCTCGGCAAGCTCACACACATACCATGCCTAGCGCACGTGTTCAACCTAGTGGTTCATCGGTTTCTCAAAACCTACTCCAATTTGCCTGAGCTACTGGTGAAGGTGCGCCGCGTGTGTGACCATTTCCACAAGTCATCGACAGCTTCCGCCGGTCTGGCAACGCTGCAGCAGAGCTTGCAATTCCACGTTCCACATGTTGGCCAGGCTTTGTGAGCAGCAGAGGGCAGTAGTGGAATACCAGCTGCAACATGGTTGTCGCCTTTCCAGTCAGCTTCCGCTCTTCACAAGCGTCGAGTGGGCATTGATGTCTGACCTCTGTGAGGTTTTACACAACTTTGAGGAATCAACACAGATGGTGAGCGGCGATAACGCTATTATCAGCGTAACCATCCCACTTCTGTGTATACTCAAACGCTCGCTGCTCACAATTAAGGAGGACGCTTTATGTGTGGAAGAGGTGGAAATGAAGGAAGACAGTACACAGGGTGATAGCCAGACCACCCTCAGTTCATCTTCTCAGCGCAAATTAGATGATGAGGAGGAGGAGGAGGAGCAGGAGACTGTTGCCTGCGCTACAGAGGGTAGTACCCATGGAAGTTTTATTCCATATGTTCAGCATGGATGGGTAGAAGAGGAGGAAGAGGATGAGGAGTTTGAGAGTCATCCTCCTGATGAGGACAGCAGAGTCTTGTCTGTTGGGACTCACACATGGCTGACTTTATGTTAGGCTGCCTTTCCCGTGACTCTCGCGTTGTACACATTTTGGCCAACACCAATTACTGGTTGTTCACCCTGCTCGACCCCTGCTACAAAGAGAACTTCTTATCTCTCATTCCTGTGGAGGAGAGGACAAGCAAAATGGTGAAATACCAGAAGGTCCTTGTGGAAAAATTGCTCCAAAAATTTCCAGCTGACAATGCTGGCTGCAGAGTACATAGTTCCTTGGCCAACTGAGGAGGGGAGACGAGGGGAACACACAGCAGGTCCAACAGAGGCAGGGTAACACTTTCCAAAGCCTGGGATTGCTTTATGACACCCCGCCAGCACCTTCAACCTGATGCGCTGCCTAGGGTTACAAGAAGGGAACATTTTTGGAAGATGGTAAAGGAGTACGTAGGAGATCGTGTTAGTGTCCTCAGTGATCCCTCTGTGCCTTACAGCTATTGGGTGTCCAAGCTGGACAAGTGGCACGAACTGGCGCTCTACACCTTGGAGACGCTGGCCTTCCCCGCCGCCAGCGTTTTGTCAGAGCATAATAACTGATAAGCGCATCCGCCTGTCAACTGAAAATGCTACCCGGTTGACTGTTATAAAAATAAACAAGGCCTGGATTGCCCCTGACTACTCTACTCCATCAGAAGAAAGTGGCTGAACATAAAGGCACTCTAAATGTGGCTTTTATGGTGTATAGAATACACTGTATTCCCATGCACTCCTTCCACCACTAAAAAGGGTATATTGTTTAATCTCCCTTTTCTCGTCCTCCTCTTCCTCATCCATCATATCAACATGCCTATTAGGCTGCCCTCGCTCCTAATGTTTTACAGGGTCAGCTCAGCAGTAGGCCCTCACCCATAATGTTTTTGAGGGTCACCAGCAGGCCCTCGCCTATAATGTTTTAGAGGGTCACCAGCAGGCCCTTGTTCTTAATGTTTTAGAGGGTCACCAGCAGGCCCTTGCCCATAATGTTTTTGAGGGTCACCAGTAGGCCCTCGCCCATAATGTTTTGGAGGGTCACCAGCAGGCCCTCGCCCATAATGTTTTAAAGGGTCACCAGCAGGCCCTTGTTCATAATGTTTTTGAGAGCCTAATGTTTTATATGGTCAGATCAACAGCAGGCACTCACCCCTAATGTTTTAGAGGGCCAGCTCAGCAGCAGACCCTCACCCCTAATGTTTAGATGGTCAGCTCAGCAGCAGGCCCTCGCCCCTACTGTTTTAGATGGTCAAATCAGAAGCAGACCCTCACCCCTAATGTTTTAGATGGTCAGCTCAGCAGCAGACCCTTACCCCTAATGTTTTAGATAGAAAAAAGAAGTTGAGAAAATCCAGCTCCACTTGGATAAAGGAATATGCGTTTATTCAGCTTGCGGTTAAAAACTCATCCAAGGATTACAAAATTAGCAGTCTTATCTACGTTTTTCGGGCTGCCAGAGACAATTCCAGCCCTTCTTCATGACATCGGTGTCATGAAGAAGGGTTGGAAATGTCTCTGGTAGCCCGAAACGCGTAGACAAGACTGCTAATTTTGTAATCCTTGGATGAGTTTTTAACCGCAAGCTGAATAAACGCATATTCCTTTATCCAAGTGGAGCTGGATTTTCTCAACTTCTTTTTTCTATTGCCGCCCGCACCTGACACGGGCTGTCCGTGCTTACAATCAAAGGAAGGGCAGGTGAGAGCTGCTACACTCCTCTTTTCCTTCTAATGTTTTAGATGGTCAAATCAGAAGCAGACCCTCACCCCTAATGTTTTAGATGGTCAGCTCAGCAGCAGACCCTTACCCCTAATGGTTTAGATGGTCAGATCAGCAGCAGGCCTTTGCCCCTAATGTTTTAGATGGTCAGATCAACAAGTCCTTGCTCCAATAGTTTTTGAGGGTCACCAGCAGGCCATCAATCATAATTTTTCAAGGGTGTGTATGATGCACTCCTTTATGTGTAATAAAGGGTGTATTGTAGTGCCGGTTCCTTGTAATTTTTGGCAGCCCTTTCACTTAGTGCATAGGCTTTATGAGTGTAGGAGTCCCACTACCTGAACAATTGTACCACAATGAGAATGAGGCCCTACTTTATGTGATATACAGGTTGTATCGAAGTGCCTCTTTCTTGTAATTTTTGGCAGCACTTGCACTTTATATACAAAGTAAATATACAGGAAAGAATGTTTCCTCACAATTTTTCCTCTAAAATCAATTTTATCTTCGGTTTTGTGCGTATTATTGTGAGTCTGTAAAAGTACTACTCGGACAACATCGTTCCCAGCAGCAACCTGGGAGTGCAACATGCATTCAGACATTCTCCCCATGCTATTCCAGAACCATTTCAGTGGTGTTTCCATCAATTTCTGACCTTTTCCTGTGAACCAGACACTCTCCCCTCTTCAGAGCAGGGGGTGTCTGGTTTAATGCTCGGGTTTTCCCATTGACTTCCATTGTGCTCGGGTGCTTGGTAGAGCACCTGAGCTTTCCGAGGTGTACTACTCGAGCACCTGAGCACCTTGGTGCTCGACCAACACTTTTCCTCAGGGCTCAGGTGACTGAAATTTAGGAGATACGTCTTCTGTCCACTCATCAATCATATTTCTCAGCATATCCTCCAGGATGTGAAGGAGTGTAATGACATCATTCATCCCGTAGTTCTGCCGACTGACAAATAAAGTGACCGCTCATACAGGTGGTCTAACATATAGAGCGTGGAGTTCCAACAGGTGGAAACGTCACATATCAGGCGATGTTGGGGAAGAGCATTTTGCCTTTGTAGCTCAAGGAGGTAGCTGAAGTGCATGCACAGTTTCCTCAACATTTGAACAACTCTTGCAGTTCAGTGGACTACTTGAGCAACCGGGCGACAATGAGATAGAAGACATGCACTATGCAGGGCACATGGGTCAGACCTCTCTGATGCAGTGCAGACAAAATGTTCTTCCCATTATCAGCAACCATGGTTCCTATCTCCAGTAGGCAGTATTAGATTTTTTTAACTGATGATGCAGAGCAGTTCCTCCCCAGTGTGGCTCCTGACCAGCTGCAGAACTGCATGAAAACTACATGGAAAGGGAAGGACAGTAGCACCAGAAACTTGGCCAGGTGCATGTTCAGCTTCTGTGCCACTGGATGAGTGCAGGCATATTGTTGTCTATTTGCAATCGCCTCAATTAGTGCACCCTGGCCGCGCCTCACCTTCTGCCCACACATCCTGCATGCCACCACATTAATGTCCCCTAGTAACTTTGTGAAAAATTCCCACACTTCCGAGTACGGCATTTTCCCTCTACCACTGAGTGATGTTTGCCTGCTGCTGCTTTTACCTCACAGGTAGTCTCCTGAGTAGCAGACGGTGTGCCCCTTCTGCATTTGGATCCAGATCTCCCACTGCTTCCACCCTGCTGTCTCACAGGCACGCTTCCACCCTGCTGTCTCATGGACGTGCTGCCACCTTCACCCCTGATGATGAAGATGCCCCCTCTTGACCGGGCTCCCAGTGTGATCGGTTACATCATCATCTATAAATTTTTGTCGGCACTTGTATCACACTCACCTGTCTCTTGCACATGTCCCTAACCTTGCAACATGTGCTCCCAGCCGATTGTCATCATTAGTAGTTGCACGAGTCTGCAACAGACCTTTCCTCCAAATCTGGGCTGGCATGTAACTGCTAACTGTCCTCACAAATCTCATTGTCACCGAAAAGCGGAGCAAAGCCAGCAGCTATCATTACTTGGCTAGTAGAAGGAGCAACAACAGCAAGAGGTTGGTTCAGGACAAGTGAAGGCACAGAGGCAGTTCCTGGGCCATGCCAAACAAGCATGGTGTCAGAGGAACCCACCGATTCCTGGTTGTGTGTATCTGTTGTCACTTGAGATGATGTTGAAAAAAGAGTCAACCATTCCAGTACAGGAGGATTATTGATCAAAACACATCTGGATGACAGTGGCAGCTCTGGCCTGTTGCTGCAGCTGCTACCATCCCCTTCTTCTGCTGCTATTTGTGCCGGCTACAGCATCATTTTCCCCCTCCCCATCCATTGGGGGGCCCAGGCAACTGTCTGTTGGCCATAGTGTATAACAACTGTATCACAAACAGAACGGATTAACTATGAATGTCGGTGCACTTGAAAGTGATGCACACGTCGATATGTATCACACCTGCCTTTAATACTGAGGCACAGTAACTGTATCCCGAACAGAACGACGGTGCACTGCACGGAATTGCACACGGTGATGCATTCTCCCTGTAGTCTCCCTGCACTCTCCTTCTCAAATATTGTTCTTTAAAAGTGTTTTCTGTCCTTAGTTCATTAGCGCTTGCCACGTCTTTCCCTATGCTCAGCTCATAGGACAATGGTGGAGACCGTGCAGGATAAGGTTTTTTAGGGCTGTGACAACACAGGGGTTGGCTACCTGGGGATTGTCTGGCTACACAGCATTATGGGTGATGTCGCGTTCCCAGGCTTATCTCCTCTACACTTACTTTCACTTTCTAAGATGTGCAGACACCATTTTAGTTAAACTACTTACCACGAAGAGCAAGGAGATTAATTTAGAAATTGTTTTCCTAAACCTCAGACCGAATTCTGCTTCGAATGCTTCACTTCACTCAACACTAGTGGACACATATATATGTAAAGTCAGATGTTCTTGCAAACATAAGCTATAGATAGTTGTATACCTGTTCAGAAGTGCAATCCATTTTCAAAATTAAAATTCAGTCTACCAAAAACAAAGACCTTATCTTTTTTTGCACATTATTTTATTTTGCAGCTGTAAATTCTAACTACGGTATTTATTTTTAAAACTTAAATTGGAAGTAATACTCATAAGAACATTTCTGTTTTCTAATTTAAACAAAAAAAATAATTGAGCTACAACAGTTGAACTTTCCAGCGGTTTTCTTTCTACATGAACAATATAAATATATACAAGAAACACTGACAATTACAGAGTTTTGATGTCACAACAGTGCCCCCTAGTGTTAAGCAGCAATAATTATTATTTCTCATTTGTAATAATGATTGGCTACATTTTATAAACAGGGAAACAGGTAATGGTTAGTTTGAAATAAAAACTACTAAAAAGCGATGGTTTTAGAGAAAATGATTGAAAAAGATTGTATATTTTAACTAGCTGCACAATAAATATGCATTTGTCACCAGAATATTTACATATCTAAGCATTGCCATACCATGCCAAATAATCATTCTGTATAGCGCTAATAATACTACTGTTCAATGCCCGCAATACACTGCTACATTATACAGATGTGTTCACCCATACTTTTCCTATTGATTCATGAAGATATACCTAGATGAGTGGCATAAGATGACTAGTTTTAAACAAAAATGTCCAGTGTATATGCCATAAATGTAAGGTTAGCTTGATGAAGGTGACACCTATCTCTGGACCAGGGTCCCACCAGGATGCGGCAGCCAGAGGTGGTTAGAATTATGGAAACAGCTGAACAGGCTGTGCTATACTTTTTCTGTAACTCACATAGAAGTGAACTGCATAGCACAGCAATAGCACTGCATCCAGCCAGAGCTATGATAGGGCAAGATCCGCAGCAGAACAGACACGCCACCTGAGCTGTGATAGGTAAAGAGCGGCAACAGAAATGACACGTCCACTGAGCTGCCAGCTTGAAATAAATCTAGAAGAGCAATTGGAGAGATGAATGGGGGGAGGGTGTCTGGATCCACATGAGGTACAGGGCTGGTTCCAAGAGTGTGTCATGTACTATATGATATCTCATTTGTATTTTTGATATCGATCATAGGATAACCCCTTTAAAGTTCAATAAGAAACTTGAATGGAAATACCCACTGTTCCCATTTTTATAATACATCTACCATAACATACTGCACTTTTTTGTACTACGTTTGCTTGTTGGTTCTATGAGTGTGTACCTTCAGCCAGGAATGTCATAAAAACAGTTAATTAAAGGGGTTCTCTCATTAGATACGTCTCAATAAAACTGTGTCACCTGAGACATGGGCAATTGACAGCTGAACATCATGGTCTTGGTCCCATCTTCCTCGGTGCCTTCATTCTTAAGAAAATTGGTGTTTTATAATATGCAAATGAGCCACTCAGAGAAATTAGGGCAGTGCCATTGCACCTTGTTGCTCCCAGAGGCTCCGCTCACTGCCCTTAATGCCGTACCCCTACCACTGACTGACATCGACAGGCATTGAAGACATACTCACGCCTGGCCCTGAAGTCTCACGGAGCTCATTCGGCACACATCCTGTATAGTGTTGATCACGAATATTAGAATTGGTAATTTTTATTGCGAATATCGGCACTTCGAGAATTTGCTAATATTTAGAATATAGTGATATATATTCGTAATTTCGAATATTCAAGATATTTTTTAATCAGTACACATGATCCCTCCCTGCTTCTAGCTTGTGGGCCAATGAGAAGGCTGCAATATCTTTGACTTTAGGACTCAGGAGTAGTGTTAATTGTGAATTTTCGTAATGCAAATTTTTATCGTGAATTTTTCAATTGCCGATTTCTGCAATCAAGAAAATAATGACTGGAGATAACGAATTCGCGAATATATGACATTGACATGTGTCATAGGCAGATTCCAAGCAGAGAAGCAATGTATATTATTAGTTTGTACATTTATCTGGCTGGACAAAGAAAGACAACTATATTTAAAGTGTAATTGCCGTTTCATTTTTCATACTGTAATGGTATAGTGTACCCTACAGTATATGTGCATTTGTGTTTTAAAATGTAATTATTTTCTGTTTTACATGATAAAAACTCCCACAAATGTGTGCCACTTTACCATTGTGCAGCCCTTTCCTCAGTGCGTTGCCATGTGCAGTCCATCTTCTCTATCTTCAAAACAAGAGACGGATCAGCTCTGGGAGGAGGAGCTCAGCCCTGGATGCGCGTTCACAGTGTTGTAGGACACTGGCTCCTCCTCCCAGCCTTCATGCCTGCAAGGAGTCTGTGATGCCTACCCCTATATCTTATTTTAAAGAGGTATGGCATATTAATAACATACCCTAAGTGAAAATGCATTATACATATCGCGCTGCTGGAGGGAATCAGCACCGCTTGTCTTCCTTCACAGCAGCGCGATGTGTAAGTGTAGAGAGCGCTGCTGGAGGGAATCAGCACCGCTTGTCTTCCTTCACAGCAGAGTGATCTGACAGTGCACATCGCGCTACTGGAGGGAAGAGCTGTGTTGGAGCTTGCTAGGAGAAACTAGGTGAGTATTTGGCTGTGTTACTAAAGTATAGGGGAACCTGGCTTCAAAAATATGATCTAGGGGGTACCTGGCTGCAAAAATTATGATATAGGGGCATCTGGCAGAAAAAAATATTGTTTAGGGGGGACCAGGCTGCAAAACTATTATATAGAGGGCACTGGCTGCAAAACTATTATATAGGGAGTACTGGCTGCAAAAAACATCATATAGGGGGCACCTATTGGCTGATAAAGGTCACGTGTCTGCATTCTGATTGGTCCTGCTTGTGTGCTAGCGCATGTGAGAAGAGCAAGGGCTTATGGGAAGTGAGGGAAATACAGGGCAGCCTCAAGAAAGGGCAAACATCACCACAAGAAGTGCAGCAGATACCAATTTAGGAAGAAGCTGAAATACAGGCACAGAGACATATGGTTGCTCAGGCTTGGATACAGACATCAGAAAGGTAAAATTAGCTAAAAAATGCAGCTTCATAAATATCTTCCCTTTAGCATCACATATGTTAAGAATTTCATTTTTGGTAGTGAAAAGGCAGTTACACTTTAAACACACAACCAATATAGCAAGTTTTAGTTAGATAGATTGATTTAATTAATAGATAGACTTTTGGCAGGTGGCGTGATGACGTGAACACGTCACGTTTCGCTCTCCCCCGCTGGCCTCCTCCCCCCTCCATGCTCCCGGCTCTGTTCGATCCTGAGCGCTGACTGAGCGCTGACCGCCTCTGCGTGCTGCGAGGCTGTGGCGCTTTAACCACCCTCTTCAGCTGCCCTGGAGTGTCGGGGTTCCTGTGATCTGCTTACCGGTCTGGCCTCCGCCTCCTCTCGGCTCATGGTTCCTGCTGCTGGCGTGCTCCTCTCTGTTCCAGGGTTCTGATTCGCCTGGACCTCCTGTCTCCCTCCTCGGTTGGTTCCTCTCCTCTCTGGTGTGTGGCGTGTGCCCGGACTCCGTTGCTCTGCTCGGCTCAGCTGTTCACCGTCTTCCTGGTTTGTTTGCTGCTTGCTCCCTCTGCTGGTGATCGGTGGGATTTTTAATTTTTTTTTCCTGAAGATTCTTTGCCTGCAGTCTCCTTTTCCTGAAGGCTACTGGACCATCTGCTGACTCGCCATCCGGACCGCTGCCATCTTGAAGATCAGCGAGGACCTTCGCCCCCTTTTGTTGGGCCATGTGAGAAAATAATTAATTGTGACGTTATTGCTATTCGGCTAAAGTTTTTCCGGTTGTATAGAGGCGAATTTGGCTGCCCCCCTTCCCTCTGCGGTGCTGGAGAGGGAGGGATAGAGGGGTGAATAGATGGGAAAGAGAGGAGAGGAAAGGGCTATAAAAAAAAAAATAGAGGAAGAAGGGGAAAAAAGAAAAAAAAGGAAAAAAATAATGAGAAAAAAAAGTAAAAGTAAAAAGGGAGGAAGAGGAGAAGAAGAGAAATAAGCAAAGGGGGATATAAAGAAGAGTATAAAATAAATTAAAATAAAAAAAGGTAAAGAAAGAGGGGGAAAGGAGAGACGGGGAAGAAAAAAGGAATAAGAATGGCCCCAAAACAACGGTCGATTGACTCCTCTGTAACAAAGTTGGGTTCTAAGACCCCAGAGAATAAAATTAATACGTTTTTGAAGTCGCCCTTTTTAAATGAGAACTCAGCTAAAACAAAACTCTCCGCTAATCTGAAAAAACCTACTAAAACTCCCCAAACTGATGAACTTTCCGAGGACGGTTCAGCGGAGGTAGATCAGGAAGTAGGGGGGGAAGGTCTCTCTGCACAGATGCGAACTGAACACGACCCCTCCGTTTTGGATAAAATTCTCTCTGCCGTGGAGAACAACGGCACTTTAGTGCAAGAGATGTCTACTCAACTGGGGTCTGTGCAGAGCGACATTTCTCTAATTAGAGAGAACCTGGTAAAGATCCGCGATCGAGTCCTTAATGTGGAAAAAACTGTGGACTCTTTGCAAACCGATATTAATATGTTGAAATCTAAAACTTTGTTTCTTGCAACAGAAAATCAAGCACTACAAAATAAGTTAGAGGACTTTGAAAATAGGTCAAGGCGAAACAATGTCCGTATAATTGGTTTCCCAGAGGAAGCGGAAGGTCGACATTTAGAGGAACAACTCAAAGATGTGGTCATGCATAACCTTGGTAGTGACTATTTTTCCTCCATGTTTCAAATAGAAAGAGCCCATCGAATCCCAGGAGGGAAACCTATCCCAGGGAGGCCGCCGCGTGTAATTTTAATGAAATTATTATCATCCGTCGATAGAGACATGATACTGAAAAGAGCAAGAGAATGTACTCCCATTGAATATCAGGGTACAAGGTTGCTCTTTTTTCCTGACTTTGCTCAGCAGACTCAGGAAAAAAGAAGAAATTTCATAGAGATAAAGAAACGCCTGGCGTCCAAGGAGATTAAATATTCCCTACAGTATCCAGCGATATTTTATTTATTTTTTTGTGATTGATGACTAATAGAATCGTATCCTGGAATGTCAGAGGGCTCCAGGAAAGGGTAAAAAGGCAAGCCATTTTGGATGCATTAAAAAGGTATCTCCCAGCAATTATTTGTATAGTAGAAACTGATCTTACTAAAGAAACCGTGTCCCGTCTGACAATGGGATGGTATTCTCAATCTTACCACTCCACTTTTAGTAGCTCCTCGAGGGGTGTTTCAGTTTTGATTCATAATTTAGTGGACTTTATTCTTATAGAACCTCATATAGATGACCAGGGTAGATTTATCTTTTTGCATGGTAAGCTGCACGGGTACAGCTATATCCTCGCATTTTTTTATATACCCCCGCCTTTCTCAATGTACCCACTGATTCAGTTAATACTTTTTTCCGAAAAGAGACCAGAATGTCGGCTAGTTCTGATGGGGGACTTTAATGCGGTCATGGACCCTAATAAAGATAGATTTTCACTAGATGCAGAACGGGGGAGGAATCTTTGTAACTCCCCGCTGCCACAGTTCTGTTTGGAGGTTGGAGTGGTGGACATATGGAAACATCTTGGCGGAGGAAAGAGAGTATACTCTTGTGTTAGCAGGGGTGGTAGAGCAATGTCCAGGATTGACCTAGCATTCACCAATGAGAGTAACCTGAGCAACATCCGGAAAATACGATATGGGGTAAGAACAGTGTCTGACCACTCACCCCTACTGGTTGAGGTTGGCATCGGGGAGAACAAGGATAGAAGGGGGCTAGGATTCAGGTTGAATCCATATTGGCTTGTTATTATGAATAACCTTCAGTCCATTAAACTACTGATATCCTCCTTTTGGGAGGTGAATCTACCCTCTGCTAACATCAATATAGTATGGGATGCTTTGAAAGCATATTTGAGGGGGGTTTTATAAGTGAGATTGCTGCAGCAAAGAGAACATTCAAGAAAAAAGAGGAGGAACTGGCCAAGACCGTTGCACTTACAACGGAGCGATTTATTAGTCAACCCTCTGAGTATAATAGGGAAGAGTTGCAGAAGGCTAGCTTTTCTTTGGAGAAGTATGTAATAGAGAAAGCAAATCATAGAGTATTCTTTAAGGGTTTAAAATATTTTTTGGAGTCCGGTAAGCTTTTAGCCAGGATAATTACACAACAAGATAAGAAAAATCAACCCATTGCTTCGACTCGTAATATAGAGGGGGAAATTATAACAGATCCAGAAGGAATTAGGAATACCTTTCTACAACACTTCACTCAGATATATGGCTCCTCCTTTGGTTTGTCGTCCGATCTGGCGGCGCGGTTCTTGGAGAGGATTCCACTTTCTACTTTAAATGTGGAATACTTGGAAGGGGAGCTATCTCTCTCAGAGCTCCAAGAGGCCTTGGGGTCTATCTCGGGGAGCTCGTCGCCGGGGGCGGATGGCCTCCCATACGAGGTTTATCGTAAGTATGGTGAGGTGGCTTACCATGCTCTATGATGGAGGCCCTTATTGTATTAATTCCTAAAAAGGATAAAGACCCGGTAGAAATTAGCTCCTATAGACTAATTTCCTTATTAAATACTGATGTTAAGTTACTATAAAAGTTTTGGCTAGGAGGCTTTCGCGGGTCATATCCACCATCATCCACCCAGATCAAAATGGCTTTATGCCAAAAAGGGGCACCCATCATAACCTGCATAGGCTATTTATAAATATTCAGTCCTCGGGGTGCGGCGCCCGCTCCGTCCTGTCGTTGGATGCTACTAAAGCCTTCGACAGGGTGGAGTGGATCTTTCTCTGGGAGGTGATGAAAAAAATGGGCTTTGGCCCTAGGTTTATAGCAATGGTTCAGTTATTATACAACTCTCCAATTGCTAGGATTAGGATCAATGATATGATGACAGAGAGTTTTAGCCTAGGAAGAGGCACCCGCCAAGGCTGTCCTCTTTCCCCCCTTTTATTTAATATCTACATTGAACCGTTAGCAGTCAGTATAAGGCAGGACCCGCAGGTGGCTGGTTTTGGCATACTGGGGAAGCAGGATCGTGTATCCCTATATGCAGATGACATCTTGGTCTTCATCCAGCAAACAGAAACCACTCTTCCCCGCATAATGGACCTGGTTGATCTTTTTTCTGCTCCGTCTGGCTTGGAGATCAACTGGGAGAAGACAGTTCTCCTCCCCATAGATGAGGTGTGAGGTGATTGGGATTCCCAGTTAACAATCTCTAATTCAATAAAGTACCTGGGGATTTTTGTTTCTGCCAAACCTCAGGAATATCTACAACTCAACTTGATCCCCCTGTTGACAAAGTTGAGGGCTAAAATTAAGATATGGCAAAAAATTCTGCCTGCTAGAGCGGACAGAGTTTCTTTAATAAAAATGGTAGTGCTGCCCCAGGTTCTTTATGTCCTCCGCAATTCGCCGGTATGGATCGCAATATTTTAGATTGATAGAACGGATTCTAAATGATCTATTGTGGGGGAGGAAGCGTGTGAGATTGAAGGTACTCTACTTTGCTATGCCCTATAAACGGGGAGGTCTCAACCTCCCCTATTTTAGGGGCTATTTTGTGGCTTCCCAACTCTGTTTTTTTAATGACTGGGAAAATAGCCATTTCTGCAGCAAAGTGGTGAAAGACTCAGGTCTCTCTGACTTTTTTTCGGTTCTGGAGTCTGATTATTTATCAAACACACAGACTGGATACACATTCTTTTCTGCAGAATGGTTACAAAGACCTGGCTGGTTATAAGGAGTTGGTGTGGAGTAAAGGCATCACTAATCTGTACCCCACTGTGGCATAATTCAAAGCTCTTGAACCTAAAGGATTTAAGTTGCTATCAGTATTGGAGGAGCAAGAATGTTCAGTATTTACATCAGGTGGTCAGTGGTGGACAAATTTTGCCCCTTGCGGAGTTAAGGCAAAGGGCAAATTTGGATGAGGTGGCTTGGTATGCATATTTTCAATTGAGGTCAGCACTTTTTAGCACTTTGAATAGTCACCTTTTTTTTATAGACACTCCGGAATTTTTACATGACTTAATTTGTAAGAAAGTTGTCACGAGAATTAAAGTATCACACTGTTATAGACATTTAATGAAAAAAAAATTTGGGGACGTTCTTTCTCCAGGACAGAGATCCTGGTCTTCTTTACTCACAGAGGGGGGTCCTCTAGATTGGGAGAGTATAGGGGAAAGTTTAAAACTTGTTTCACACAACTTTAATCATACTGTTGTACAATTTAATATTTTGCACAAAATATACGTGACACCTATATGGTTATATAGGAGAGGGCTTAGAGTCACCTCTGACTGCCCACGCTGTGGGGACCCCAAGGCAGATCATTTACATCTGTTTTGGGATTGCCCAATGGTGAGCAGCTATTGGAGATCGGTTCAAACTAACCTGGTGCGTAAAGTTAATATTGTTGTTCCCCTGTCCCCCAGGATATGGGTCCTGGGAGACCTATCACAGGTTAACTGTCAGCCTATTAAACGGCAATTGCTGATCAAGGTGATATTTTTGGCTAGGCTCCTTATTTCTAGATTATGGTTTTGCTCTTCCGCTCCAGATTGTAACAATTGGTTGGGTTTGGTTGAGAAGGTGAAAAGTTACGAGAGGATTTTGTACAAACAAAGAGGATCCTGCCAAAAGTGGGGTAACCAATAGAAAGACTGGAACACGTTTAATTAATTAAAACCCCCCCTTTTTTTTTTATCTTATTTTATTTATTTATTTATTTATTTATTTTTTCCCTGCAAGGTGGGGGGGGGGGGTGGGGGGGGTTTGGGGGGTGGGATGGGTAAGATCCTATTAGTCCGGGCGTTTCTACATGAATTGTAATTGCCTGTAGAATGTGAAGCTATATTTGAATATTGGAGTATCTCCAGGAATGCTGGAGGATGGCGGGATCTCCCGGCATCAAACAATGGAAAAATTTCCTTCCCCCCCCCCCTTTTATAAAGTATGGTATATGGGTGGGGTTCTGGGACTCGGGGCTTCGGGGGACCTGGGCATCGGGCGTGACCCAAGGCGCGGCTCTTCCCGTCAGACATGGGGCTTGACTGCAGGGACACGACACAGGTGTGGTATGGGTGTTATTAGGTAAAGCCGGCGATTGTCGAGTGATACTCGATTGAGTCCCTCGGCTAAGAGATATAAATCTGAATATAGGTGAGGCACGGTTAAGCAGGGCATTACTATCTTAACTATATGGGATGAGGCAGTAAAATAGGCGAGTGGTTTTCCCACTATTGCGCTAGAAGACTGCTGGACCCCCTTGTTCGCTTTATGAAATGTTGCGATTAAAGATCGCGTAAGCCCGCTCCGTACTGTATGTGAGTATTAGTTGATTGGTCACCTGAGTGTCGGTCCTGCCGGTTGTGCTCGCCCGTGTTTGGGGGAGGGCGCGCGGGGTACGCGCTTGCTGCCTGGTGGCCGTCTGGGCTGGGGGCCCTCGAACCCTGCCCCTTACTTATAGATAATACTATGTTAATTGAGATGCTTTGGGTGTCCACTTTATCAGGTTGTGGATGCTGGGCGATTCCCGCTTTTTCCCCAGTAAGTGAGATCTCCACCTGTTTTTTTTACCTTTACAATCATGGATAACTACACAAAATTATTGTCAACTACTTTTACAAATTAGAAATCGACGGACTTATGGATTTTATAATATTATAAATGTAATATGGATATGATTTTTTTGTATTATAATTAATAAAATATATTTAAACAAAAAAAAAATGTATAGATAGACTTAGAGAGGTTTTGTGTGCATGAGCACTTAGTGTATTTTTGCGGAAAATTTTATTACAAAAATTCAATCTACAGTATAACAAACTAGTGTACCCGACGTGTTATGCATCACTCATTTTACATTGTAGTGATCTCTGCAATTGCACATTTTGTTATAAAAATATTTACATTGTACATTTACATTTAATTTACATTTACATTGTAGTGGACTCTATCCAGCAATACAGTGTGACTTCTCATTGTTTAAATACAGTAGTTTTCAAAATAAAAGGTCTATTAAATGAGTTACAATATCCAGGGTAATGGAAAAACGAAACACCCGTGCCACTTCATCCACAAGTGAGAACATGGGTGGCTGTATTTGTACAAGAAGCAGCAGCACAGTCAACACCAGCCATCTGGCCACTAGTAGTAGCAGACCACAGTTCTACTACCTCTACCAAGCCTCACATCTCTTACCTTGTCCATGAGGTACTATACTGTGTTACTGCTGCCACAGCTACTACTGCTGCTACTATGACCCCTACACAGCCACACATCTCATGCATTGTTTGTCAGGTTCCAAACTGTACTGCTGATGCTCTTGAAAAAGGTATGATTTTTGGACCGCTTGTTCAGAACAAGCCATTGCTTTTTCTGATACCACTGAGTGTGTATAAATACCGGCAGGCATCTGCAATTATTAAGGAATAATTTTTGGACTACTTGTTCAGGACAAGCCATTGCCTTTTTGATAGTACTTTGTCTGTAAACAGTGGCAGGCATCTGCCACCAATAACAGATAATCTTTGGAACTTTTTAAATTTTAAGCAGCAATAAAATATCTGACAGGGCAAGCTTTTTGTTACCACCAGCAAATATTTTTCTACCCATAGTCATATATGTAACTGTTACTTTGACATTACTAATGCTGTCTTTGTGTCAAAGAGCTTAAAAGGGATTGGATACACTAATAGGAGACACAACTTTTCAGAGCAATTTGAGCAATTTAGATTATGGTTGAGAATCAATATGTAATGCCTGTAGGTAGGGACAGACAAGGACAGTGAGCCCTAACCTAGAACCCAGCCCGATCTCCTTACCTACCTGCAGTATAAGCCCTACTTGGCAGAAATGCAACTGGACGACGGTTTCTACTCAAAGAAAATGCAGAGATGGACAAACACCAACAGAAAAACAAATACCAAAGCAGAGTCATGTGGAAATTGGTCAGAAATAGGGTTGAGCGAACCGAACTTTAGGATTTTTGGACCCTGGACCCGAACATTTCAGTAAAAGTTCGGGTTCGGGTTCGGTGTTCGGCGATTTCTTAGCGCTTTTTGAAAGGGTGCAGAGAAGCCAATCAACAAGCGTTTAACTCTGTGCCCTTAGAAGCCATCACAGCCATGCCTACTAATGTGATCCAGCCTCTATATAAATTGCAGTCACGTAGCGCTGCACGTCACTCTGCTGTTACTAGTGTAGGGAGAGGATGCTTATGCCGTGAGGGAGAGAATAGGAAATAAACTTTAATCAGAACTGCAATTGAAGTCAGCGATTACATAGATTTAGTTGTGTGGGTGCAGTGCACAATCTTTTTACCCTGTCCTGAGCCCAGTGACAGAGAAAAATAACTTTTATCCGTCTGTTAATTAGGTGGGCAGCGGCGGCCATTTTACGCAATCTCAGTGCACCAGCACTGCATATGTGCTTTTGTGACACTGAAATCCAAGCTTGAAATACTGCAATAATAATCTGGGTTTAAAAAAAACACTACAATATCCTCCATCTGGTGCCTTTGCAGCATTAGTCAGTGTGCAATTTAAGCTAGAAATAAAGCTATAATTTTCAGGGTTTTAAAAAACACCCCTTTTGGGCAAAATACTCAATTTTACAGCCCTTGCTGCATCTGTACGTGTTAAACTCAAGTGTTATATACTGCTGTCATATTCTGTTAGTAAAAAAAACACCCATTTTAGGCAAAGTACTTGATATTGCAGTCTTTGCTGCATCTATTATTGTTAAAACAAGCCTGAAATGCTTCAATAATTATCTGGCTTTTAAAAAACACCAATTTTTGGCAATAACTAGTGTTGAGCGGCATGTCCCATATTCGAATTCGCGAAATTTCGCGAATATTCGAAAGAATATTCGTAAAATATTCGCGAATATTCGAATTCCTTATTATTTCGCATATGCGATAATTTGAATTTTCGCATCGCATAATACATATTATGAGATGCAAAATTCGCATGTGCGCTAATGAAATCGCCTTACGAAGATTCGCAACTCAATTCAATCACTAATGTAAGAATGCAAAGCCCTTTGCCTCTGTTCTGGGACAAGTGCCGATATTCGCCTGTGCGCTAATAAAATCGCCTTACAAAGATTCGCGCCTCAATCACTTTCTAGGCAATGTGAGTAAGATCTGAGCTTTTGGACTTTTGTGAATCAATCGAGATACAGTGGGGGGTGATGACAGTAGTTGACAGAGTACAGATCAATGTAATCTGTAAGGTGGAAACTAAAATAAAAAATACGAATATTCGTAAATCGAATTTTACGAAGTTCGAAGTATTCGCGAATATGGTGCTATACTATATGAATGCACAGGCCTTTGCCTCTCTGTTCTGGGGACAAGTGTAGATATTCGCCTGTGCGCTAATAAAATCGCCTTACAAAGATTCGCGCCTCAATCACTTTCTAGGCAATGTGAGTAAGATCTGAGCTTTTGGACTTTTGGGAATCAATCGAGAAACAGTGGGGGGTGATGACAGTAGTTGACAGAGTACAAATCAATGTAATCTGTAAGGTGGAAACTAAAATAAAAAATACGAATATTCGTAAATCGAATTTTACGAAGTTCTACGTATTCGCGAATATGGTGCTATACTATATGAATGCACAGGCCTTTGCCTCTCTGTTCTGGGGACAAGTGTAGATATTCGCATTTGCGTTAATAAAATCGCCTCACGAAGATTCGCAGCTCAATTCAATCACTAATGTAAGAATGCAAAGCCCTTTGCCTCTGTTCTGGGACAAGTGTAGATATTCGCATGTGCGCTAATAAAATCGCCTTACGAATATTCGCGCCTCAATCACTTTCTAGGCAATGTGAGTAAGATCTGAGCTTTTGGACTTTTGGGAATCAATCGAGATACAGTGGGGGGTGATGACAGTAGTTGACAGAGTACAGATCAATGTCATCTGTAAGGTGGAAAGTAAAATAAAAAATACGAATATTCGTAAATCGAATTTTACAAAGTTCTACGTATTCGCGAATATGGTGCTATACTATATGAATGCACAGGCCTTTGCCTCTCTGTTCTGGGGACAAGTGTAGATATTCGCATTTGCGTTAATAAAATCGCCTCACGAAGATTCGCAGCTCAATTCAATCACTAATGTAAGAATGCAAAGCCCTTTGCCTCTGTTCTGGGACAAGTGTAGATATTCGCATGTGCGCTAATAAAATCGCCTTACGAATATTCGCGCCTCAATCACTTTCTAGGCAATGTGAGTAAGATCTGAGCTTTTGGACTTTTGTGAATCAATCGAGATACAGTGGGGGGTGATGACAGTAGTTGACAGAGTACAGATCAATGTCATCTGTAAGGTGGAAAGTAAAATAAAAAATACGAATATTCGTAAATCGAATTTTACAAAGTTCTACGTATTCGCGAATATGGTGCTATACTATATGAATGCACAGGCCTTTGCCTCTCTGTTCTGGGGACAAGTGTAGATTTTCGCATTTGCGTTAATAAAATCGCCTCACGAAGATTCGCAGCTCAATTCAATCACTAATGTAATGCAAAGCCCTGTGCCTCTGTTCTGGGACAAGTGTAGATATTCGCATGTGCGCTAATAAAATCGCCTTACGAAGATTCGCAACTCAATTCACTAATGTATGAATGCAAAGCCCTTTGCCTCTGTTCTGGGACGTGCCGATATTCGCATGTGCGCTAATAAAATCGCCTTACGAAGATTCGCGCCTCAATCACTTTCTAGGCAATGTGAGTAAGATCTGAGCTGTTGGACCTTTGGGAAACAATCAATTATATGTGTACTGTAATTTTGTGAAAAAAAAAAAAAAAAAAAAAACGAATATTCGTTTTTACGAATATATAGCACTATATTCGAAATATTCGCGAAATCGCGAAGTTGCGATATTCGCGAAAAAAATTCGCTTTTCGAATATTCGCGCTCAACACTAGCAATAACCTCCATCTGGGGCCTCTGCCGCATTAGTCAGTGTGCAATTTAAGCTAGAAATAGAGCTAGAATTTTCTGGGTTTTAAAAAACACAATTTTTGGGCAAAATACACAATTTTACAGCCCTTGCTGCATCTGTGCGTCTGAAATTCCAGCGTTATATACTGCTGTCATATTCTGTTATTAAAAAAACACCCATTTAGAACAAAACACTTAATTTGCGGCCTTGTCTGCATCTGTTAGTGTGAGATACACGCCTTAGATACTGCTGTGTTATTCTGTTATTAAAAAAAACACCCATTTAGGGCAAAAAATTTAATTTTGCAGCCTTTGCAGCATATGTCATTGTGAGATACACCCTTTAGATACTGTTGTTGGGCAAGATCCTAAATTTGAGAAATATGAGGAAAAATAAGGGACATGGCACGGTCGTGGTGCTTCTGGTGGAGCTCCTGTTGCAGGGAGAGGATGTGGTCGATCGGTGCCAGCTACACGCACAAGTGAAACACCTTCCTCAGGTGCGAGTAGGCAACAGAACCTTTAGCGGTATTTAGTCGGGCCTAATGCGGCTCTACGAATGGTGAGGCCTGAACAAGTACAGGCGATAGTAGATTAGGTTCCTGACAGTGCCTCCAGTTCCTTAACATTGTCTCCCACCCAGTCTCCTGCTGAAAAATCTGAGTTGGCACCTGCAGCTGATGTCCATCAGTTTTTCACCTCACCGCCTTGCAAATCAGCCAAGAAGTCTGAGCCCCAAGTCATGCAGCAGTCTCTTCTGCTTTTTGATGACTCTGTTAGCAGGGTTTCCTAGGGCCATCCACCTAGCCCTGCCCCAGAAGTGGAAGATATTGAGTGCACAGGTGCCCAACCACTAATGTTTCAAGATGAGTACATGGGAGGACCATCACAGCATGTCTTGGATGATGACAAAACACAGGTGCCAACTGGTGGGGCATTTGAAAGTGTGCAGACTGACAAGAAGGGCAGGGGTGAAGACTGGGTGGAAGATGATGTGGAGGATGAGGAGGTCCTCGACCCCACTTGGAATCAAGGTCATGTGAGTGACCTGTGTAGTTCGGAGGAAGAGGCGGTGGTCGCACAGAGCAACCAGCACAGCAGAAAAGGGAGCAGGGTGGAAAAGTGGAGCGGCCGCCCCCTAGACAGTTCGCCTGCTAGTGCCCACCGCAGCAAGGGACCGAGCACACCAAAGCCAGCTTCAAGGAGTTTCCTGGCGTGGCAGTTCTTCAGACAATGTGCTGACGACAAGACACGACTGGTTTGCACGCTGTGCAATTAGAGCCTGTAGCGAGGCATAAACGTTCTCAACCTGAGCACAACCTGCATGACCAGGCATCTAAGTGCAAAGCACGAGCTGCAGTGGAGTAGACACCTCAAAAACCAAGAAAGGTCTCTGGCTCCTCCTGCTTCCTCTTCTGCTGCAGTCTCAGCCTCTTCATCCACCTCTGGAGTGACAGTGCCACCTGACACCCCGCAAACAGAGGATCTGCCAGCAACACCACCATCTGGGTCACCAAGCATCTCCACAATGTCCCACGGAAGAATTCAGCTCTCCATCTCCCAAACACTGGAGTGGAAGAGAAAGTACCCCCCTACCCACCCGCGATCCCTGGCCCTGAATGCCAGCATTTCAAAATGACTGGCCTTTGAAATGCTGTCATTCCGTCTGGTGGAGATGGAGAGTTTTACAATCCTTATGGCAGTGGCTATCCCACAGTATGTCGTGCCCATCCACCACTACTTTTCCAGGCATGTCATCCCTTCCCTGCACAACCAAGTAGGGGACAAAATCAGATGTGCACTGCACATCGCCGATGAGTGGTTGGTGCCAGTGAGCCTCAAGTTCGGCCTGGTGGTGTACGATAATGGGTGAAATCTCATAGCAGCTCTGGGACTAGCCGGTTTGATGCACATCCCTTGCCTGGCGCATGTGCTGAATTTGGCGGTACAGAGATTCCTTAAAAATTACCCCGATATGTCAGAGCTGCTGCATAAAGTAGGGGCTGTCTGTGAGCGCTTTCGGCATTCTCACCCTGCCTTCCCACTCACTGCCTCATATGTGACGTGCCCACAAGGTGGAACTCCACCTTGCACATCCCGGCCAGACTGTGAGAACAGCAGCAGGCGATAGTGGAGTTTCAGCTGCAGCACGCATGGGTGAGTCGCTCGGTGGAACAACACCACTTCACCACCAATGACTGGTGGAGGATGAGCAGGATGAGGATTACGAGGTGGAGGATGAGGAAGAGAAATGTAACAGACAAATTAAAAAAAATCACTAATTTAGAATGAAATTACTGGGCACTCTCACTCTATATGGGACCATATAGTTATTACCAAACAAAAAACTGTGTTGTCGGACCATGCATATACATATAAAACATATCTAACTAAAATCGCATGAAGGTCCCACCTACACTAAAATACTTTGTATATCTGCACGTATAATAAAAATAGTTAAAATACACACTGAGCAATAAGTCACTTTCTTTGCTCTGTATCTTATGGGACTGGTACTGTCCTGTACAGACGCAAAAATCCTCAAAGATCGCGTTTCCTCCAATTATACTGGTAAAGCACACTACTATAAAAAAAGTTTCAGTAAATAGTTTTAGTGGCGTCCCGCTATACTCACTGTTCAGCGGCATCCCGTTGAGTTCTTTCAGCAGTCGATTTTTTCTACTGTTATTGCCGTTCAATAAGATGCTGTACAGGACCCTCGTAGGTGCTTCTGCCTTATCCCTTTGGGGACTCTAGATACCGCTCCGTTGTGTATAGGAGCCGGTGTCTTTACAAGCTTGTTTCCACCGTCTTCCGCGCCGCTCTTTGTTTGCACGTGTGAAATAGCTTATGTAGCCGGGCAATGGTTTTGTTGTTGGCGCGTCGGGTCTTTACCTTTTCGGGATTGGTTCGGCACTTGGGGTCTTTCAGCAGACACTGTTACGATCCATCAGGGGAGTCCTACACCAAACGCGTTTCGGGGCTTACAATCACCCCTTCCTCAGTTGTAATCAGACCCCCATAAACACCCGCTTTATATAGGGATTACAAATTTGTCTGCTCAGATCCGGTGTGGGTTCTTTTCTTTTTCCACAAACTCTGGTACAGATTTTTGAATATGCGATTCATTAAAACAGTCTCTTTTTTATTTAGATTGTCTGTTACATTTTCGGGTGAAATTCACCAATTTTTGGGTGTGATATACCCATGCTCTACCTAGTAGACAGGTAAAAAAATTCACTAATTTGTCTGTTACATTTTCGGGTGAAATTCACAAATTTTTGGGTGTGATATACCACTACTATACCTAGTAGACAGGTAAAAAAAAATCTATAATTTGTCTGTTACAATTTCCGGTGAAAGTCATAAATTTTTGGCTGTGATATACTCCTGCTCTACCTAGTTGACAGCTTAATAAATTTCACACATTTTTCTGTTACTTGGGCTGACATTTTAAAAATTTTGTCGTGAATAAACCCCTGCTCTGCATAGGTGACATGGACCAAAATTTTTAAAAATAATCTGTTCTATTGGTGGGTGAGATTAACCCATTTCTGGTGAAGAAAAACCCCTGCTCTGCATAGGTGACAGGGACTTAAATTTCTAAAAATTGTCTTTAATTGGCACTTTCATTCAATCCTTCTGCTTTAATAACTTGTCCCACATTTCCGCTTCGTCCTATTGGAGTCATTGACCTCCCTTGGATGAGGTCTCCCTTTCTCACGCTCCCTCTCTGGCGTGGAACCCTGATTCGCCGATAACCGTGATCAACATGGTAGGCTCAGAAAAGAACATCGAAAGTTGATAGAGAAGATAGCCAAATGGATTGTGGACTTCACAGGGACGTGCGATTAGGCAAAAGTTATCTAGAGTCAGCAAAGCGGCAGCAGGGCCTCTCCTGGCTAACGTTTCCAAATCCAAAATACCCCAGTGACATTCCCTATAATTTTTTATTAATCATTTCAATAACAGGGCATCTTTAGAGTTCTGTATTGTTATTTATCGTCACTACCTCCCCGAGTTGGGAGTGGGTAATTGCCACGCGCCCCCTCCTTAACTTGGAAGCTTATGCTTTAATACTTTGTCCCACATTTCCGCTCAATTACATTTCATTTCCTCCATTTACCTCCCTTAGATGTGGTATCGCTTTCTCAGGCTCCCTCTCCGGCCAGGAACCCTATTCCCCGCCACCTGTGATCACCATGTTAGGCGCATAAAAGAACATCGAAAGTTGATAGAGAAGAAATCCAATTTGATCGTGGACATCACGGGGGCGTGCAACATGGTGGAGCAGTATCTGTGTACACGCCTACACGTACTAAATTATGGGTCTGCCCCCTTCAACTTCTGGGTCTCCAAATTGGGCACATGGCCTGAGATTTCCCTTCATGCCTTGGAGGTGCTGGCCTGCCCTGCAGCCCATGTATTGTTTGAACGTGTGTTTAGCACGACTGGAGGGGGCTATCACAGGTTATATTTCCCAATGTTTTGGGGTGTACTCTAATTTAAAAAATTAAAACCAAAAAGCAGTGTAGGCTACCTCCTCTTCATCCACCGCTGCTTCCACCTACACCTGAATCTACACAGTCCCTTTAGAGATCCTCGGGATATAATTCATAATACTATGTTGGTCTGTGGGACCAAATAATCCCTTTAGGGATCTCTTTTTAACAGTTAAAAAGTTTTACTTTATTGTTTATAATATTTACTCACAAGACATAGACAAAAATTAGAGAAAATATAAAGAAAAGTTCTTTTAAAAATCTCAGTTGTGAGGAGTTAGGAGAAAAAGCAATAACTAAGCCTAGTTGCCTAGTTTTGCAACCTTTGCTGGCAATATCTTGCTAGATACAGTATATTGACAATTATCACATGGTATGGTGACTGTAGGTGTGTGAGAGCCTCACCTTTTGAATAAGAATCACTTGGATATCTATTTATGGGTTTAGCACTGGGACTATATGCTTTATTTATTTGGAGTGCAAGTAGAAAACCTTTATTTGAGGCCTCCTGTATTCAGTTCCTATTGTACTGGGGCTCACAGATTGTTTCCAGTCCCCTGCTTATGATACTTTTATGTCTGCACAACAATTGGATACAGATTGGCTTATATATATATACCCCGCATCCCCTGACGAAGCCGCAATAGCGGCGAAACATGTCGGGAGGGGTGTAGTTATGTGATGTCGGTTTTAGGCAGTTTGTGAGGAAATAAGAGGAGTCTTTCACGCTGAGATACAGACTTTATATAAAAGCATATAGTGGCAGATTGTGACTGATTAGATACGGTGTGTGAAGCCGACCCCTAGTGTCAGATAGCTAGAATAGCAAGTCAGGAAATAGAAGTTTGGCAGCTGTATGGACAGAGAGATACGGCTACATTGACCTCTATGGCATAAATAGAGGCAACATTGTAAGCCAATCTGTATCCAATTGTTGTGCAGACATAAAAGTATCATAAGCAGGGGACTGGAAACAATCTGTGAGCCCCAGTACAATAGGAACTGAATACAGGAGGCCTCAAATAAAGGTTTTCTACTTGCACTCCAAATAAATAAAGCATATAGTCCCAGTGCTAAACCCATAAATAGATATCCAAGTGATTCTTATTCAAAAGGTGAGGCTCTCACACACCTACAGTCACCATACCATGTGATAATTGTCAATATACTGTATCTAGCAAGATATTGCCAGCAAAGGTTGCAAAACTAGGCAACTAGGCTTAGTTATTGCTTTTTCTCCTAACTCCTCACAACTGAGATTTTTAAAAGAACTTTTCTTTATATTTTCTCTAATTTTTGTCTATGTCTTGTGAGTAAATATTATAAACAATAAACTTTTTAACTGTTAAAAAGAGATCCCTAAAGGGATTATTTGGTCCCACAGACCAACATAGTATTCCACCTACACCGCCACATCCACCGCCTCCTCAACCTCCTACTCCATATGGACCTCGTCCTCCTAGATCAAGATTATTATTATTATTTTTTTATGTATTTTAAGTTATTTAAAGTCATTTCCCTATCCACACTTGCCATGCTCTTAACCACATTTTGATGCCATTTGCAGCCCTCTAGCCCTTTCCATGACATTTTTACAGCCAATTTAGTGCTCAAAAGTTCGGGTCCCCATTGACTTCGATGGGGTTTGGGTTCGGGGTTAAGTTCGGGTCAAGTTCGGGTCCCGAACGCCATCTTTTTTCTGAAGTTTGGCCGAACCCGTCGAACCCGAACATCCAGGTGCACACTCAACTCTAGTCAGAAACACACAGGATGCGCAGTACCAAACAAGAGACAGAGAGTGATCAGAAGACAAGCCCAGGTCAGAAGCACACAGGAATCAGTGCGCAAATGCCGGAACAGGGAACCTGGAACTTAGCTAGTGAGACAAACAAAACTATCACTAGCACTGGTATATAGCCAGGAAGGGATTTAAATAGAGAGCAGACTCCCTGGATCAGAACCTGATATGTCCATTGACTCAGTGCTCCATTCGTCAGAAACAGTAGTACACAGTAATAGAGCAGCTGAGCTATCAATCAACCCATTGATAATCTCCCGCAGCACACACCCGCTACAGGGAGAAACAGAGCATTGCATCTTGTTACTAAGGATGTGGTCATGTTACAAGGGTCGTGTCTCTCCTGCTGCTGGAACCCGGACAGGTAAGTTTATTATACTCACCCTAGGAGTCACCATTATCCCTGTCAAAGAGGTATGCCCCTATAGAATAGGGACACACCCACCCCTAAGTAGTAATACCCAGTTGGTGACTTATTAATAAAGATATAGCAGGAATAACAGAGGTACAGCACAATGCAGAGTCCAGAATGTTATTTCAAAAGGAATATACATGTTATTTAACACAGACATGAAAAGAGAGCAGACAGGGTTTTTTAACATTATCACTGTGAAGTGTATTACAGCGCTGGGGGAAATGTAGTAAACAGTATCCAGGACTAAAGAGCACTACTTTTGATATGGAAAATTCAGGTATGTAATTTAGAAACCCTTATTTTAAATATAATAGTATATTTTATGATGATCATTGATGAACTTTAGCTGAGTGATAACCAGTAGTAGAAAAAAGTGGTAAGTCCGTCTATTCACTTCTGCTTGAACATACTGTTTAATAATTTACAAGGACCTGACATTCAATAGCCTCTTCAATGTTCAGATTAGTTCTAGTATGAAGTAGTGTAGAGAGATTGAAATAAGTGAACTGTCTCCATAAGTCTCCTGTTACCTGCCCTCAACAAAACAAAACTCCATCAAATTAGAAATAGGCATGGAAACAAAATGCAAAAACTGCAGGGGAGTTATGTAATATGCAAACAACCACAAAGATTCCCATATAAAGTGTTAAAGAATAAAAATGGCATTCCATTGTAACTAGTTATTAGGAGACCTAATAGAAAATTTTCCCAGCTACAGAAAAAGTGCTTTATTTTAACATTAATCTGCCCATTTGATACAATGCTACAGACGAGACAGTTCTTTTACCCCCCCAGCTTTTTTATCTCTTGCTTGATGTTGAAGCTCAGCAGCACTATCAGAGGATGGGAACGTTACACATCTGCTCCATATCTTTCTTTGTTCCTTTGTTTCTGCTCTTCCATAGTGACCAGTCAAGGAGCCTTATTTATGGCACCCATACAGAGGTGTATATAGACTTCAATGGGCCAATGTTTAAACATTTTGTGGCCCTTTTCTCCACAACAGCTTATTTAAACCCCCTTGCTCTCCGACAGTTGGTCTGACAAAACCTATTTGATAGACTGCATTCATTGGTAAGCCTAGTGAATTATTATCCCCAAGCCAAGTGAATCCCCCCCAAAAATGCACACAATGGAGGATGCCTGCAGCGGACCACAGGTACTTGTGGTCTGCTGCAGGCATCCTCCATTGTATGCATTTTTTCTGGGGATTGCCATTAGCAGCGGACCACAAGTGCAGGATCTGCCCCACCGGTAGAGATGCACCACTGCATATGGGGTTGAGCACTTCCTGCTTTTTAATACCACGCCTATTTGTAGTTTGTATTTTGAATTTTTGGAAGGTGTAGAAACTCCTAGTCTGAATGTGCCTTTATTTCCATCCACAGGCAGCACTCTGGTGCACATGTGAGGCCTGGGCTATATCAGCCAATCTTGGGTGGGGCTCAAAGCTCTCTGCCTCCTCCCATTGTATGCATGGTCACATGATGGAGGTTACTGGGAGATTGCTTTGAGTCGGACCTTGCTCTCCTGTAATTCGACCACTGGCTACTAGTATTACCCATACGGCCCAGTTAGGTTTAGCGTTAGGTCCCGAGCTACTTGAGAAACCTTGGTGTGGTGCTCGGGCTCAGACATGTCCAAGCAGGATATGTTGGCAAATTCTCAATTTTACACCAGTACGAGGGTTAGTAAGACCGCAGAGTGCACCTGTCTTTTTTTTTGCTATATTATTTTTACTATTTATCACATCCACACATTTGCTATCCTGTGTAGGATGTCCATTGTGGTACTTGTGGTCCGCTGCAGGCATCCTCCATTGTATGCATTTTTTCTGGGGATTGCGATTAGCAGCGGACCACAAGTGCAGGATCTGCCCCCCCCCCCCCCAAGTATAGATGCACCACTGCATATGGGGTTGAGCACTTCCTGCTTTTTAATACAATGCCAAAGCTGCTTTAAGATGGATGATGTCTCCAGTTGCTGTCTGAGTTTAGAACAGTCAGCATCAAGACTAGACTCTGATCCCTTCATCTTAAGACGAGACATTTTCCACATGCTGCAATTTTTTCCGTGCTGAGAAAATTGCATGTTTTATATTTGTTTTAACCAAATCAAATGACCATCAGGAACACATTGAGTTCTCTATCACAAGAACTGGCAATCCCCAGAAAAAAATGCATACAATGGAGGATGCCTGCAGCGGACCACAAGTACCACAATGGACATCCACACAGGATAGCAAATGTGTGGATGTGATAAATAGTAAAAATAATATAACAAAAACAAAGACAGGTGCACTCTGCGGTCTTACTAACCCTCGCGTGCAATTTTTTTGTAGGGGCACACAAAAGTTTCCACTCCAGCACTTGTATAAAATACTGTAGAAAAAAAAATATTGCTAGAAAAAGTGAATAATATCAGACTTGGTAGGCTATGTTAGCATGCATAAACTACAAATTGGTGTGGTAATGAAAAGCAGGAAGTACTCAACCCCATATGCACTGGTGTATCTATACCGGGGGGGGGGGGGGGGGGGCAGATTCTGCAATTGGGGTCGGCTGCTAATGACAATCCCCAGCAAAAGTGCATACAATGGAGGATGCCCTCAGCAGACCACAAGTACCACAATAGACATCCTATACAGGGTAGCAAATGTGTGGATGTGATAAACAATCAAACTAAATAACAATAACTTTTACAAAGACAGGAACACTCTGCAATCTTACTAAACTCTCATAATGATGTAAACCTTTGATATTAGCCAACATATCCTACTGTGGAGGACATGTCTGAGCCCGAGCACCGCGCCAAGATTTCTCAAGTAGCTCGGGACCTAACGCTAAACCTACCTGTGCCGTATGGGCAATAACAGTAGCCACTGGGCAAATTACAGGTGTGCAAAGTCCGACTCAAAGCAATCTCCCAGTAACCTCCAGCATGTGACCATGCATACAATGGGAGGAGGGAGAGAGCTCTGAACCCCACTCAAGACTGGCTGATATAGCCTAGGCCACACATGTGCTCCAGAATGTTGCCTGTAGATGGAAATAAAGGCACATTCAGACTAGGAGTTTTACACCTCCAAACAATTCTATATACAGTGGGATGCGAAAGTTTGGGCAACCTTGTTAATCGTCATGATTTTCCTGTATAAATCGTTGGTTGTTACGATAAAAAATGTCAGTTAAATATATCATATAGGAGACACACACAGTGATATTTGAGAAGTGAAATGAAGTTTATTGGATTTACAGAAAGTGTGCTATAATTGTTTAAGCAAAATTAGGCAGGTGCATAAATTTGGGCACTGTTGTCATTTTATTGATTACAAAACCTTTAGAACTAATTATTGGAACTCAAATTGGCTTGGGGAGCTCAGTGACCCCTGACCTACACACACAGGTGAATCCAATTATGAGAAAGAGTATTTAAGGGGGTCAATTGTAAGTTTCCCTCCTCTTTTAATTTTCTCTGAAGAGTAGCAACATGGGGGTCTCAAAACAACTCTCAAATGACCTGAAGACAAAGATTGTTCACCATCATGGTTTAGGGGAAGGATACAGAAAGCTGTCTCAGAGATTTCAGCTGTATGTTTCCACAGTTAGGAACATATTGAGGAAATGGAAGACCACAGGCTCAGTTCAAGTTAAGTGGCAGACCAAGAAAAATCTCGGATAGACAGAAGTGACGAATGGTGAGAACAGTCAGAGTCAACCCACAGACCAGCACCAAAGACCTACAACATCATCTTGCTGCAGATGGAGTCACTGTGCATCATTCAACCATTCGGCACACTTTACACAAGGAGATGCTGTATGCGAGAGTGATGCAGAGGAAGCCTTTTCACCGCCCACAGCACAAAAAGTGCCGCTTGAGGTGGGCTAAAGCACATTTGGACAAGCCAGCTTCATTTTGGAATAAGGTGCTGTGGACTGATGAAACTAAAATTGAGTTATTTGGCCATAAAAAGGGGCGTTATGCATGGAGGAAAAAGAACACAGCATTCCAAGAAAAACACCTGCTACCTACAGTAAAATATGGTGGTGGTTCCATCATGCTGTGGGGCTGTGTGGCCAGTGCAGGGACTGGGAATCTTGTCAAAGTTGAGGGACGCATGGATTCCACTCAGTATCAGCAGATTCTAGAGACCAATGTCCAGGAATCAGTGACAAAGCTGAAGCTGCGCCAGGGCTGGATCTTTCAACAAGACAACGACCCTAAACACTACTCAAAATCCACTAAGGCATTTATGCAGAGGAACAAGTACAACGTTCTGGAATGGCCATCTCAGTCCCCAGACCTGAATATAATTGAAAATCAGTGTTGTGACTTAAAGAGAGCTGTCCATGCTCGGAAGCCATCAAACCTGAATGAACTAAAGATGTTTTATAAAGAGGAATGGTCCAAAATACCTTCAACCAGAATCCAGACTCTCATTGGAACCTACAGGAAGCGTTTAGAGGCTGTAATTTCTGCAAAAGGAGGATCTACTAAATATTTATTTAATTTCTTTTTTGTGGTGCCCAAATTTATGCACCTGCCTAATTTTGTTTAAACAATTATAGCACACTTTCTGTAAATCCAATAAACTTCATTTAACTTCTCAAATATCACTGTGTGTGTCTCCTATATGATATATTTAACTGACATTTTTTATCGTAACAACCAACGATTTATACGGGAAAATCATGACGATTAACAAGGTTGCCCAAACTTTCGCATCCCACTGTATACACTACAATTGGCGTGGTAATGAAAAGCAGGAAGCGCTCAACCCTATATGCAGTGGCGCATCTATACCGTGGGGGCAGATCCTGCACTTGTGATCCGCTGCTAATGGCAATCCCCAGTAAAAATGCATACAATGGAGGATGCCCGCAGCCAACCACAAGTACCACAATAGACATCCTACACAGGGTAGCAAATGTGTGGATGTGATAAAAAATTAAACAAAATAATAACTTTTACAAAAACAGGAGCACTCTGCAATCTTACTAAACCCTCATACTGATGTAAAATTGAGAGATTAGCCAACATATCCTACTGTGGAGGATATGTCTGAGCCCGAGCACTGTTCCAAAGTTTCTCATGTTGCTTAGGACCTCACGCTAAACCTACCTATGCCGTATGGGCAATCATACATCAGTATGAGGGTTTAGCAAAGTGCACCTGTCAATGTTCACATGCAGCAGTTACATCGTGGCCAGAGTGTGAATTTTGCTGTGGTTTTCCAAAATCGGAAAACTATGGAAAAAAAAACGTAATGTAGTCACAATGTGTGAACTCACCATATGAATCTGCCCCATTGCTTGTGGAGGAGGTTTATACATTGGTTTTTGCTTTCTTTATAGCTGTAAACTTTATACATCATCATAATTATAAAGTAAAGCTTTAAAATCTGTATTTTGGAGGTAACCTTCCTAATTGCCCAAGGATCCTAAATATTAAGCTCTATATTTAATAATAGAAACGTGTGCACTTTTAGTTTTTTACATATCATTATAATTATATTAATTCTACTGTAGTAGTACATACAATTCTATGTACCAGTGAGAAATATTTTGAGGATAGTTTACATTGGACAAAAAACATAAATAATTCTTAACAAAGTATGCTGATGTCAACAGGATGAAAAGACATTCTTATGTGTATGGGTCTGTTCCACCATCTCCTGGTGTTTGTAGTCGGCAATTGCCCTGGGTGAAAATAGATAAGGAGGTGGTGGAATGTTTATTTAACTCATGCTGAATCTGTATATATGTGCATAAGGAATGTATGCATGTATCATATAGCAGTACTATATATGTGTGTCGTATAGTAGTACTATGAATGTATGTGGTATGGCTTGTTTAATGTGTGATTGTAATGGGAGGTAGAACATGGACCTATCAAGATGCTGCTTATTCTTCTATCTCTTATCCATGTTTCATTAAGTTAAAGCAGCCGAAGCTTCTAACTGGCTATCGTAACTTCATTCAGCCAGTAGCTCTGTCAAGTCGGGCAAAGTATGTGAGGAGTTTGATGCCCTGTCCACTGATCACTATAGCTCTTCACTTCTAAAATGTAACAGCTCTATTGGAGATATACATATGTGCAATGTGTGCAAGTATGCGTGTATATGCTTGTGTAATGTATGTTTGTAATGTGAATTACTATATGTGTAATGTTTATAAATGTGTGTTTAATATATGAATGCTTTGAATCCAGAGGAAAAAAGCAGGCTGGTTTGAGAGCTCCATTTATACAAGTAAGCAAATAACACGAGTTTGTGAGCGATCGTGTGTTTGAGTTCAAGTGTGTGTTTGTATTAAGTGTGTGACTTTAGATTACGTGAGAGTATCTGTGAGAGCTGAATTATTTGCGTGCATTGCTGAGTGGCCTGACCTTATTGTACTAGATACTAGATACCAGGTCAGAGCAGTGTAGTCTAGTTTATACACTGTGACTTGCTATTGCTGCCAGGGTTATTTCATAGAAGCTGAGAGTTTACTGTGATTATATATTTTTCTCTCTTCCTTCTCCAGGGTGTTGACCAGGTGAGTAATTAGGGTGAGGCTGTCTAATTAGGAGAAGTTAAATAGCCAGCCTTGAGGGCAGCTCAGTCCTTTGAATCCAGAGGAAAAAAGCAGGCTGGTTTAAGAGCTACATTTATACAAGCAGGCAAATAACGCAAGTTTGTGAGCGTTCACATGTTTTAGTTCAAGTGTGTGTTTGTATTAAGTGTGTGACTTTAGCTTATGTGAGGGAGTATCTGTGAGAGCTGAACTATTTATGTGCACTGCTGAGTGGCCTGACCTTATTGTATTAGATACCAGATACCAGGTCAGAGCAGTGTAGTCTAGTTTATACACTGTGACTTGCTATTGCTGCTAGGGTTATTTCATAGAAGCTGAGAGTTTACTGTGATTATATATTTTTTTCTCTTCCTTCTCCAGGGTGTTGACCAGGTGAGTAATTAGGGTGAGGCTGTCTAATTAGGAGAAGGTAAATAGCCAGCCTTGAGAGCAGCTCAGTCCTTTGAATCCAGAGGAAAAAAAGCAGGTTGGCTTGAGAGCTGCACATATACAAGCAGGCAAATAATGTAAATTTGTGTGCGTTCGCATGTTTGAGTTCAAGTGTGTATTTGGATTAAGTGTGTGACTTCAGATTACGTGACTTCAGATTCGGATACTACGGTAAGATAGATTTTTATCACTGCACTATATTGTATTTTTCTATTTTCTTGCGTAATCCCCACTTAGTATGTGTTCCATTATTGACAGCACAGTCCAGTGCACATCTTGTCTAATGTATGTAGTCTTGGAACAGCCGTTTGAGGGTGCATATCTTTGTTCAAAATGTGAGCAAATTCCCTTTTTGGAATCACACATCGAGTATCTAAACAGACATATTTCAACACTGAGAAGCTTTGACAATTTGGAAAACAGTTTGCTGCTCACTGAGAAAGCACTCTATGGGGTAGATGTGGGGGAGGTTGGTATCGAGGAGGCTCAGGAAAGTGAGGTAACTAGCTGGGTAAAAGTTAGAAAGCAGGGTAGAGGGAAGAGTGCTAGCCCTGATCTGATACACCACAACAAGTTTGCACGGCAGATGAGGGGGATATCAGTTCAGGGAGAGCACTGCTGCATTCAGATACTTCCTCTGCCAGTCAGGGGAATGTCAGCTCCAGTAAGCAGGGGACCAGGAGAAATTAACAGGGGACCAGGAGAAATTAACCTGAGATGAGTCCTGTCCCTGACTCATCTCAGGGACAGGACTCATCTCAGGTTAATTTGCATATGTATAAAATCTTTTTTTTACACAATAAAAGCACACAGAACTATTGGGACTGGGTATTGCGGATGTGCTAGCGGCCATCTAGCAACCCATGTCCTCAGCTCTATACACAAAATACCGGTGACAGGTTCCCTTTAAAAAGAGTAAAATAGACAAATTGCCAGGACCGGATGGCATACACCCCCGTATCCTAAGAGAATTAAGTAATGTCATAGCCAGACCCTTATTTCTGATATTTAAGGACTCTTAACAGGGAGTGTTCCACAGGATTGGCGCATAGCAAATGTAGTGCCAATATTCAAAAAGGGTCCAAAAACAGAGCCCGGAAACTATAGGCCGGTAAGTTTAACCTCTGTCGTAGGTAAACTGAAGGTTTTCTAAGAGATTCTATCTTGGAGGATCTCAATGAAAATAAGCATATAACGCCATATCAGCATGGCTTTTATGAGGGATCGGTCATGTCAAACTAATTTAATCAGTTTCTATGAGGAGGTAAGTTATTGACTCGACAGCAGCGAATCCATGGATGTAGTATATCTGGACTTCTCCAAGGCATTTGACACTGTACCGCATAAAAGGTTAGTTTATAAAATGAGAATGCTCGAACTGGGAGAAAACGTCTGTATGTGGATAAGTAACTGGCTCAATGATAGAAAACAGAGGGTGGTTATTAATGTTACACACTCATATTAGGTCATTGTCACTAGTGGGGTACCACAGGGGTCAGTATTGGGCCCTATTCTCTTCAATATATTTATTAATGATCTTGTAGAAGGCTTGCACAGTAAAAAATACATTTTTGAAGATGACACTAAACTGTGTAAAGTAATTGACACGGAAGAGGATAGTATACTACAGAGGGATCTGGATAGATTGGAGGCTTGGGCAGATAAGTGGCAGATGAAGTTTAACACTGACAAATGTAAGGTTATGCACATAGGAAGGAATAATGCAAGTCACCCATACATATTAAATGGTAAAACACTGGGTAACACTGACATGGGAAAGGACCTAGGAATTTTAGTGAACAGCAGACTAAGCTGTAAAAACCAGTGTCAGGCAGCTGCTGCCAAGGCAAATAAGATAATGGGTTGCATCAAAAGGGGCATAAGAACATAGTACTACCAATTTCCAAATCACTAGTCAGACCACACATGGAGTACTGTGTGTACAGTTCTGGGCTCCTGTGAACAAGGCAACTAAAGTAATAACTGGAATGGGGTGACTACAGTCCCCTGAAAGATTATCAACAGTACGGTTATTAAGTTTAGAAAAAAGACGACTGAGGGGAGATCTAATTACTATGTATAAATATATCAGGGGTTAGTACAGAGATCTCTCCAATCCTCTATTTATTCCCAGTACCGTGACTGTGATGAAGGGACATCATCTGCGTCTGGAGGAAAGAAGGTTTGTACACAAACATAGAAGAGGATTCTTTACGGTAAGAGCAGTGAGACTATGGAACTCTCTGCCTGAGGAGGTGGTGATGGTGAGTTTACTAAAAGAGTTCAAGAGGGGCCTAGATGTATTTCTAGAGTGTAATGATATTACAGACTATAGCTACTAGAGATGGGTCGTTGATCCAGGGAGTTATTCAGATTGTCTGATTGGAGTCGGGGAAAATTGGCTTCTACCTCACAGTGTTTTTTTTTGCCTTCCTCTGGAACAACTTGAAGGATAACAGGCTGAACTGGATGGACAGATTTCTTTTTTCGGCCTTATAAAATATGTTACTATGTATGTGCTATGTGTATATTGTGCATTTATCTATGTGTATTGTTAACTGTACAAATGTTCTCAAGGTGAACATTCATTTAACAAATGCTAAATCTATATATATATATATGTGCATAAGGAATGTATGCATGCATCATATAGAAGTACTATATATGTATGAAGTATGGGGGTACTATTATGTATATGGTATAGCGGTACTATGTATGTGTATCTATGTATGTATTTTTATACACTATTTTATGGTTAATATATCAGTGCATATGTTTATGTGTTTGTGTGTGGGCGGGAGGAATGTCACCACCAGACATCTGAGAAGCTCTGACAGACGTCTAGAACCTCCTCCTTGAGGTTCCTTTGTTTTGCTTTCATTTTCTCATCTCGTTAGCCTCTCTCAGCTGTCATGTAGTTGCACTGATTGCATCTCTTTAAATCCTTTTCCCATAGTGCATCACTTTGCGGTTTATACAACTTCCTGGAGTGTGTGCATGGTGTTCCTACTTCTGAGTCTTCTACAAGATAAGTTTTGTTCATTTATTTGTGTTTTTCTGTTTGCTGGATCCCAGGTGACCCTGACTCCCTCCGTATCTAGTGTAGGGAGCCGGTGGTCGTGTCCCCTCACTATTATAGGGTGTTCAGGTGTTATACAGTCGAGGTACGAGGATATGCGATCATCTACCATTGGGATTTTCGCATAGGCTGAGCAGTAAGGGAGAGAGCCAGGTCTGATGCAGGGCTCTCCCTTTTTGTTCCTTAGTTTTGGATCCAGTCAGTCGTATTTGCATTTTGTGTTTTCTAGTTTCCTGCACACCTTCCGTGACAAGGAGAGGACACCACACTGAATTTTCTCCCCATGTAAAGAAATGTCCAGCTACAGCTCTGTACTGTTCAGCCAGAAGGTAAGTATTACTAGAGGTGACAAGCAGGTGGTTGCCTCCCTCTCCTGCTATTAATTAAAATGCATGTCTGACCACCGAGTACAGGTAGGAGAATGGAGCTCAGATCCAAGCTGCACAATCAAGCGGCAAATTATAATATATATATTGTGGTAATGTGAACTGTGCTGGAAGGCATGTTGTCCCACTCAGGTACCTCAGATGGGTGAGACAGATAAAATCCAGAGAGTGGCAGTGGTCTCAGCAAAAGCATAATTTGCTGAGACAGTTTTGTATACATTTTCTGGGCTGGATTTTACTTGGACTGGCAGTTAGGCTTGGTAGTGAGAGCTGCCAGTCCACACCCTTCCGGCACGGGTATTCCCTTTACCTAAAGTGATTGCAAGTGAGGCCTGCTGGAATCAGGCTGGCATACAGTAACTCCCAGTATGCCAGTGTGGGTGAGAGATTCTTCGCGCAACAGAGTCTTGCTGGAGCCTCTGTAAGAATGGTCTCAGCCGGGCTGTCTGAGGGGCCACGGGGTCAGGTGATAGCCATAACTTTGGGAGACTCCACGAGTTCTGGGAAACGACGGTCGCAAGGTCAGCGTCAGCAGGACTGCTAGACCACATACCCCCAAAGGTACTGGACTTGCTACAGCCTGAGAGGCTGGAAAAACTGCATGTTATTTCCGTGTGTGAACTGTGCTTTAAGTGAAGTAGGGATATTTCATGTTTAGTTAGAGCCCAAACGGGCAAGGTGTTAATTTATGTTTGTTCTGTGAAAATAAAGCTTACTTTTGGACCTTGAACTTGGTGTCTGGCGAAGATACTTATGAGAGGGAACCCTGGAAGAGAGCTACTGTATTTTTCACCCTATAAGACACACTTTCCCCTCCCCCCAAAAAAGTGGGGGAAAAATAGCAGTGCGTCTTATGGGGCGAATGCTGCAATTTATAATGATACACGGCCGCCGCGATGCCGCACAGCGCGGTCGGTGGGTATATCAACTGAGAGGGAGGAGGGGCTGGGGGCCGGCATCTGGATTAGGAATGACAGCGGGGACCGGTGCAGTCCCTGTATTCTATTTCACCGGCCCTGCTCACTGTTGTATAATCTTATCTAACCTGTAGGCATTGTTAAGATATAATAATGTGTAATCCAGCTGTATTACTTACAACTAAGTTCTGTAGCAGAGGAGGGAGGAGGCAGGCTGGGAGGGCGGTCAGGCGGCGTGTCATTTACTACGTCATGCGCCTGCGCCTCCCACTTTATGAATGAAGCAGGCAGCACGGGCACGTCCTGCCGGCCTGCCTTCTTACTCCTCTCTGCTACGGAACTTAGTTGTAAGTAATAAAGCTGGATTACACATGATTATTATATCTTAACAATGCAGGTTAGATAAGATTATACAACAGATTATACAACAGTGAGCGGGGCCGATGCATTAAAATACCGGGACTGCACCGGTCCTCGTTGTCATTCCTAATCCAGATGCCGGCTCCCAGCCCCTGTATTGGGGGTCATTCACACTGCAGAGACACTGTTATGGGGGGATCTGTGGATCGCACATAGCATTAGATGCTATATATGTGTCATCCACAGATCCCCCCATAGCAGTGTCATCTACAGATTAGTGATGTCCGGTTCATCGACGAATCGTTCTTTTGAATCGATTCAGTTCACTGAACCGGAGGAGTCGATTCCTCTAACTGAGCCGATCCGTGTGAAACAGCTCAGTCAGATAGCAGAGCAGAGAGACGCTGGCAGCAGGGAGGAGTGTAATCTGATCCTAGAGTGGAAGCAGGCTTCTGCCAGCCCAGCCCCTCCCCTCCCCGCCCACCCCAGCCTGCAACCAATCAGAGCTCAGGCAAGCACTAGCAGCTCTGAGTCACACAGTACAGGGAGTCTAAGAATCAAATGAGTGTAAGAGTTAAAAGAATCTAAAGATCCGACTTAGTTAGTGACTCATTCGATTCTTTGAGTTAAAAGAATCGTCAGTCACTAGAACAGTTTACACTGAGGCTGATGCTTTTGTTGCAGCAGTAATGAGATTAAGGGACAGACGGCAGTCAGCAGAGAGATAAGAGAAGTGACAGGACCAGGGCCACCATCAGGGGGGTACAGCCAATATCCCAGTAAGAGGCCTGGACCCTGGGGGGGCCCGGCCAGTTCCAATAAAAAAAAAAATATATATATATATTTTTTTTCCCTCCCATTTGTCAGTGACTTTAGTTGAACTTTATTGCATCGCTAGAGGGGGTCAATTGATTATTCCTTGAGATCCCTCCATAGCAGTGTCATCCACAGATCCCCCCATAGCAGTGTCATCCACAGATGTCCCCATAGCAGTGTCATCCACAGATCCCCATAACAGTGCCATCCAGAGATCCCAATAACAGTGCCATCCAGAGATCCCCATAACAGTGCCATCCAGAGATCCCCCATAACAGTGCCATCCAGAGATCCCCTCCATAACAGTGTGCCATTCACAGATCCCCCATAACAGTGTGCTATCCACAGATCCCCCATAACAGTGTGCTATCCACAGATCCCCCATAACAGTGTGTCATCTACAGATCCCAAATAACAGTGTCCTCCACAGACCCCCCATAACAGTGTGTCATCCACAGATCCCCCATAATAGTGTCATTCACAGACCACCATTAGTTCAAAACCCACCAAAAGCACAACTTTTGGTTCTAAATATTTTTTTTCTTATTTTCCTCCTCAATGGGCAGGTGCGTCAACTTCTTGCTGCTGGGAGTGTCTGTTAAAGACTAGATTAAACTGTTTGGTAGAGTTCACTAGGTGGTGGAGGTCACTGGATATTAGCCATAATAATGCTATCATTTGGCCCTGGCAACAATTTATTAAGAAAGCTTCATGGTGAAGGCAGATATTTAGCAACTTTAGCTATGAAGCACTGCTAATCTTATTTAACGATGTAATTCCTAGCAAAGATGAAACATTTTTGCATAAGTCTAATAAGCAGGCAATGGTTATATATTCTGTATATGTAAGCCTCTCAGAAAGAAGTACAATGGTTAAATTATTCCCAAATACTTACTTTGGCACTATTGTTTTATGTTGAACATTTTATTTTATTTTTTGCAGTCAAAGTTTTTTTAAAGAAAGAAAACCTTAATATGCTTTGTTATTTATGTAAAACTGAGACATTTCTAGAGCATTTATTCCCTAAGGGGTATTTCACACGTTTGAATAAAATTAACCAGCAGCAATTGTTAGAAGTCAACATATGATCTCAAACTTCCTCAAACTGCAAGTGATTAAACCCTGGAAAATATTGGGTAAAAAAAAAAAAAATCTACATTTAGTATCCCAAATGTCTTTTTTTTTAATCCATCTACTTTAACAAATTTTTAATTTTGTTTTCTCAGAAAAATCTGTTAATACATTTAAAATATCACAATAAAATAGATGAATAAATATAATTTAAAAATGTAAACTCATTGGGGCAGATTTCCTAAGACTGCTGTTTTAGTCTAAAGCCTATTGGAGTGAAATGTGCCAAATTTATTAAGACGATCACACCTCTTAAAGGGGTTGTCTGCCTTTTTCTTACTAATGATCAATCCTTTGGATAGGTGTCAGACCCCCACCGATCAGATGTTTGAGAAGGCAGTGGCACTTGCTGCTTCCCATTACTATGTCACATGGCCTGGGGGCAGCTTAGCCCTATTAAACCCCTTTAATAAACTCAGCACATCTTTTGTCTATGCAAATCTTTGCCAGGTATGAACATAAATGATAGTAAATCTTTTGTGCAATGGTCTGGCCACCTTAACAAAATAGGGGAGTAGATATAAAGCTACATGAGTCATCCACCAGCTGATATTTGTAGTGCTTCTGAGTGCATAGAGTGTGGTAGATAGTGTTTGTTGATTGATCGGGCTCTGAAGAACGAGCTTGAAGGGGATGGGGTAGATTGAGAAGAGTTAAATTAGGAGATGTGATAAGCCACCCTAAAAAGATGTGTTTTTAGAGGAGTGCCTAAAACTGTGGATTTCGGGAATTAACCTAATTGCTTGGGGTAGGGTATTCCAGAGAACTGGTGCAGCTGAGAAGACGTCTTGGGGACAGGAGTTAGAGATTTGGATTACAGTGGATGTTAATCTTAGATCACTTGTAGAGTGTAGCGCACTGGTAGGGTGGTAGACAGAGATGAGTGAGGAGATGTAGTGGGTGCAGCACTGTGGAGTTTAGTTTTTGAAAGATTCAGTTTCTGATACAAAGATGACACATAATTAAGGGAAGTATGTCCCAGAAAATATGGCATATAGTTCTTATAGTAAATTCATGTGTGAACATTGCTACTAGGATCCCAGTCTTATAGAAGCCTTAGTTGGATGCATTTAGAATTTTAGGCATCCATCCTCACTCATGAATGATAGGCATGTGAGTAGATGATTGGTATTTTACACTTGTGTGACTTCCCTCGTGTGACATTGTGGCCTGTTTGCAGCCTGCTGGGAAATGGAGTTATAAGTTGCCCATATATCAGCAAGTACGGCATTTTTAAGTGACATGTTGTAAATTAGTTTTTCTTTCCAGTGAATTGTTCGCCTTCTTCTCTTTGTGACATACAGTGGGATGCGAAAGTTTGGGCAACCTTGTTAATCGTCATGATTTTCCTGTATAAATCATTGGTTGTTAGGATAAAAAATGTCAGTTAAATATATCATATAGGAGACACACACAGTGATATTTGAGAAGTGAAATGAAGTTTATTGGATTTACAGAAAGTGTGCTATAATTGTTTAAACAAAATTAGGCAGGTGCATAAATTTGGGCACTGTTGTCATGTTATTGATTCCAAAACCTTTAGAACTAATTATTGGAATTCAAATTGACTTGGTAAGCTCAGTGACCACTGACCTACATACACAGGTGAATCCAAATATGAGAAAGAGTATTTAAGGGGGTCAATTGTAAGTTTCCCTCCTCTTTTAATTTTCTCTGAAGAGTAGCAACATGGGGGTCTCAAAACAACTCTCAAATGACCTGAAGACAAAGATTGTTCACCATCATGGTTTAGGGGAAGGATACAGAAAGCTGTCTCAGAGATTTCAACTGTCTGTTTCTACATTTCTATTGAGGAAATGGAAGACCACAGGCTCAGTTCAATTTAAGGCTCGAAGTGGCAGACCAAGTAAAATCTCGGATAGACAGAAGTGACGAATGGTGAAAACAGTCAGAGTCAACCCACAGACCAGCACCAAAGACCTACAACATCATCTTGCTGCAGATGGAGTCACTGTGCATCATTCAACCATTCGGCGCACTTTACACAAGGAGATGCTGTATGCGAGAGCGATGCAGAGGAAGCCTTTTCTCTGCCCACAGCACAAAAAGTGCCGCTTGAGGTGGGCTAAAGCACATTTGGACAAGCCAGCTTCATTTTGGAATAAGGTGCTGTGGACTGATGAAACTAAAATTGAGTTAATTGGCCATAACAAGGGGCGTTATGCATGGAGGAAAAAGAACACAGCATTCCAAGAAAAACACCTGCTACCTACAGTAAAATATGGTGGTGGTTCCATCATGCTGTGGGGCTGTGTGGCCAGTGCAGGGACTGGGAATCTTGTCAAAGTTGAGGGACGCATGGATTCCACTCATCAGATTCTGGAGACCAATGTCCAGGAATCAGTGACAAAGCTGAAGCTGCGCCAGGGCTGGATCTTTCAACAAGACAACGACCCAAAACACTGCTCAAAATCCACTAAGGCATTTATGCAGAGGAACAAGTACAACGTTCTGGAATGGCCATCTCAGTCCCCAGACCTGAATTTAATTAAAAATCTGTGGTGTGACTTAAAGAGAGCTGTCCATGCTCGGAAGCCATCAAACCTGAATGAACTAAAGATGTTTTGTAAAGAGGAATGGTCCAAAATACCTTCAACTGGAATCCAGACTCTCATTGGAACCTACAGGAAGCGTTTAGAGGCTGCAATTTCTGCAAAAGGAGGATCTACTAAATATTGATTTCATTCCTTTTTTGTGGTGCCCAAATTTATGCACCTGCCTAATTTTGTTTAAACAATTATAGCACACTTTCTGTAAATCCAATAAACTTCATTTCACTTCTCAAATATCACTGTGTGTGTCTCCTATATGATATATTTCACTGACATTTTTTTATCGTAACAACCAACGATTTATACAGGAAAATCATGACGATTAACAAGGTTGCCCAAACTTTTGCATCCCACTGTATTTAAGCCAATATCATTGACATGCATGCAGCCAACTATTCACATGATACAAAAGAATACATGATTCATTAGACCAGGCCACTGATTTCATTGCTCCTTAGGCTACTTTCACACATTAACGTTAATGTTTTCAGGTATTGAGATCCGTCATAGGGTCTCACTACCGAAAAAATAAACGCTTCTGTTATGTCCCCATTCATTGTCAATGGGGACAAAACGTAACTGAACAAAACAGAATGCTCCAAAATGCATTCCATTCGGTTCTCATACCGGAGAGCATACCACAGCATGCTGCGGTTTGCTATCCATCCTGAGATGCGGAACAAGATGGATCCGTCATGATCCACAATGCAAGTCAATGGGGATGGATACGTTTTCTGACACAATCTGACACAATAGAAAATGGATCCATCCCCTATTGACTTTCAATGGAGTTAAAGATCCGTCTTGGCCATGTTAAAGATAATACAACCGGATCTGTTCATAACGGATGTATTATCAGTAACAAAAATGTTTTAGCTGAACCCTGCCGGATCCAGCAAAAACGCTGGTATGAAATTAGGCTGAGTTCTGAAGCTGACATATCAGTGTAGGCACTCTATCACGACCATGGTCATGGTCGTGACTCCTGAACCGCACGCTGTTGCCTGCAGTTTGGTTTGGTTGTCCAACCACAGGTGAGGGCCGCTAGTATGTTGCCTCACTTGTGGTTGCCGCGGGCAACAAGTTGTTATTTTGTATGTCGCAGTATAGCAGCCTGAACTGGTGCTAGGCAGCTTGCTGCAATGTGCATGCGTTTGCACCTGGCAACCTGTCTTTGTTAGGTGTGTCTTTTGTATGTCTGGTGTGCACAGGGTTTTAGTTATGTGTGCACTTTCCCCTTTAAGTGGCTTCCATCCCTTGCCTGGTGTAGGAAGGGTTAACTCCCTCTTTGTGTGAACACTGGGTGTGTCTGTGTGTGGGTGTGGCTACATGTGCTATTTAGCCTCAGTTGAGAGCAAAGGTCTGAGGGGTACTCCAGGCATGTTGCTGGAGTCATCCTCCTGGTTTGTATACCATCTGCCAGTGAGGGCCACCCTTGTGGTCATAAACGTTATATGTGATGTTTAGTTGATGTTGCTTTTCTTTCTATGTTTTATGCAGCTATGGATTCCTGTGTGTATATGTGTGTGTGCTGTGTCCGTTTATGTTTGGTGTGGACATCAGCTTGTGTGCACGGGATCCAGTCAGCAAGGCTGTGGCAGGTAGGTTTGGAACTAGTGTAGCTCACCTGCCATATCCATATGTCTGTTTGTGTTCCCCTTTTCCTTGCAGCTTGGCCAGTTTAGACTCCTGTTTCTCCGCGTCCAGGAGGAACAGGTTGTATACCCAGCTCCTAGCTCAGGGATCTGCGGAGGGTTAGTAGGGATCCGAGGTTCTGGAGCATGAGCCCTCCTACCATCAAGGTCGGCTCGTGCAGCTAGGAGTCAGGGTCAGATTAGGGATGCGCTAGGAGAAGACCTGCTCCCTAATTCTGTTGTTTCTGGCCTAGCAGCTTCCACGTACAGTAACATCACATGGATTAGAGTTACCCCCACTGTAATCCGTGACACACTGTTTCTGTTATAATCAGCATTAACTTTTTTCAGGAATTTGTACCACAGTAGGTATTATCCACTGTATTCCAGGAACACAAAGGGTAGAAGAGCTTGTTTTGTACAATGGTCCAGCCACCTTAACAAAATAGTGGAGTAGATATAAAGCTGCATGAGTCATCCACCAGTTGATATTTGTAGCGCTTCTGAGTGTATGGGGTGGTGGATAGTGTTTGATGATGGATCGGGCTCTAAAGAGCGAGGTTGAAGGGATTGGGGTAGATTGAGAAGTTAAATTCTCAACCTGTACTTTTGGAGATGCTCCAAAACAATTGTCTAACCAACACGTGTCCTTTGTCAGAGTTGTTTTCCTGTGTTCAACACATTATGTCCAAGAACCGATTTTATTTGATGCCTATTATATCCCAACCTTTGACAGGTGTCATTATCACATCTATGTTATTCACTTCACCAGTCAGCAGTTTTAATGTCAAAAGGGAGACATTAAAGGGAGTGACTTCTTATGTGTAGACCACACCAGCCAATTTGGATTGCCAACTCTGGGACAGGGGATTCCTGTTTTACCAATAAACGAATGTCAAATAGATGTATGCATAGCTTTTCCTGTAGATAGACCATAAATGTCTATAGTCTGAATGATAATGTTTTTGTCATTACATTGGAAAATACCATTCCTGTCCCAAATACACTTTTCTGTAAGGGAGTCATTTAGATGTGTCAGTCCCAACATCAATATTGGCTTCCCAGCCCTAATATGTTAAATAAAATGTTTAAGAAATTCATATTTGGACTTTAACCCCTTAACAACGTCTGTTTTTTGACAGTGCGAGTGCAGGTCCTAAGTCTGCAGTGAAGTCTTTTGGCGTCATTGGAAGTCAATTGACAGGATCATTGTAGTAAGTTTTCCAGAATCTTAGGGGCACATTTATTAAGACTGGCATTTTAGAGGCCGGTCTTAATGAAGCCCCATAGCTGGCAGAGAATCCACCAGACTTGTAAAGAGGCGCAGGCCTCTATATACAGTACAGACCAAAAGTTTGGACACACCTTCTTATTCTGAAGGCATCAAAACTATAAATTAACACATGTGGAATTATATACATAACAAAAAAGTGTGAAACCACTGAAAATATGTCATATTCTAGGTTCTTTAAAGTAGCCACCTTTTGCTTTGATTACTGCTTTGCACACTCTTGGCATTCTCTTGATGAACTTCAAGAGGTAGTCACCTGAAATGGTTTTCACTTCACAGGTGTGCCCTGTCAGGTTTAATAAGTGGGATTTCTTGCCTTATAAATGGGGTTGGGACGTCAGGTGGATACACAGCTCATAGTCCTACTGAATAGACTGTTAGAATTTGTATTATGGCAAGAAAAAGCAGCTAAGTAAAGAAAAACGAGTGGCCATCATTACTTTAAGAAATGAAGGTCAGTCAGTCCAAAAAATTGGGAAAACTTTGAAAGTGTCCCAAAGTGCAGTCACAAAAACCATCAAGCGCTACAAAGAAACTGGCTCACATAGGGACCGCCCCAGGAAAGGAAGACCAAGAGTCACCTCTGCTGCGGAGGATAAGTTCATCCGAGTCACCAGCCTCAGAAATCGCAGGTTAACAGCAGCTCAGATTAGAGACCAGCTCAATGCCACACAGAGTTCTAGCAGCAGACACATCTCTAGAACAACTGTTAAGAGGAGACTGTGTGAATCAGGCCTTCATGGTAGAATATCTGCTAGGAAACCACTGCTAAGGACAGGCAAGAAGCAGAAGAGACTTGTTTGGGCTAAAGAACACAAGGAATGGACATTAGACCAGTGGAAATCTGTGCTTTGGTCTGATGAGTCCAAATTTGAGATCTTTGGTTCCAACCACCGTGTCTTTGTGCGACGCAGAAAAGATGAACAGATGGACTCTACATGCCTGGTTCCCACCGTGAAGCATGGAGGAGGAGGACTGTGGTAGCCATGCTGGTTCAGTATGCCTTCAATTTTGAATAAATCCCTAACAGTGTCACCAGCAAAGCACCCCCACACCATCACACCGATGGTGTGGGGGTGCTTTGCTGGTGACACTGTTAGGGATTTATTCAAAATTGAAGGCATACTGAACCAGCATGGCTACCACAGCATCTTGCAGCGGCATGCTATTCCATCCGGTTTGCGTTTAGTTGGACCATCATTTATTTTTCAATAAGACAATGAACCCAAACACACGTCCAGGCTGTGTAAGGGCTATTTGACCATGAAGGAGAGGAGTGAGGTGCTGCACCAGATGACCTGGCCTCCACAGTCACCAGACCTGAACCCAATCGAGATGGTTTGGGGTGAGCTGGACCGCAGAGTGAAGGCAAAAGGGCCAACAAGTGCTAAGCATCTCTGGGAACTCCTTCAAGACTGTTGGAAGACCATTTCAGGTGACTACCTCTTGAAGCTCATCAAGAGAATGCCAAGAGTGTGCAAAGCAATAATCAAAGCAAAAGGTGTCTTCTTTGAAGAACCTAGAATATGACATATTTTCAGTTGTTTCACACTTTTTTGTTATGTATATAATTCCACATGTGTTAATTCATAGTTTTGATGCCTTCAGTGTGAATCTACAATTTTCATAGTCATGAAAATAAAGAAAACTCTTTGAATGAGAAGGTGTGTCCAAACTTTTGGTCTGTACTGTAACTTTGGTGCATCCAGTGCCAGTTCTAAATGTAAGACAGCTTCCTTGCTGTATTACATTTAGACCATTTCGTACGCCTAAAACAGGCGTAGAAAATGGTGAATGAGACAGGCCTGCTGGCCTTCCCCGCCAACACCAAGCCCACAATTTTAGACCTTGTGCGAGTGAGGCCTATTTCAGCATAGTAAATGACCCCCATAGTTTGTTTTTTTTATTCTGACGGTCTAGACTGCATCTGGTATTTATGGTCAGCTAAGCACTTGGTTTTCTCATACTATTGTATTAAAGGGATTATCCAAGACTATTAAATGTCCCCCATATGCCCAGGCCCCTCACAATGAATATACTTTCCTGGCTCCCCGCTCCCTGTGCCATTCCAGGTCCCCGGCACGCCGCTGCTGCTTCTCCCAGTGCACGGATGAAAACATCCGGTAACTGGGGGAGCAGGAAATGGCAGGCAGATCATGCTAGGGAGGCTCGTCCCCATCCCCGCCAGGTAAGTATATTAATTGTGAAGGGCTTGGTCCTTAGGGGGGCATTTAATAGTCTTGAATAACCAGGGCCGTCTTTAATATTGATTGGACCCTGGGCAAGAATTTACTTGGGCCCCCTGGATCCCCCCCCCCCCCCACACCTGCACTTTGCTGTACTTGCTATATAGCAGCACTTACCTGTCACATCCAGGGCCTCCAGGTGACGTCTCCTCTCTGTCATCATCTTCTCCACTCGGTCTGGACAACTTCTCTCAGCCGCCTCGTCTCTGCAGAGTGTGACACGCAGACATCTTAGCTTCCTCACATTCTATCATTATCCCCCAACTGGAGTCCCCACAGTGTTATCCTGCTGCTTGCTGTGCCCCCCCCCCCCCAGGGGTGTAGCTATAGGGGGTGCAGAGGTAGCAGCCCCCAGTAGTAATAGGACCTGCCTATAATGTCTCCTGGATCTGCAGTGCCCCCTGCAGTTATAATCCTCCCTCCACCATACAGTCCCATGTAAATAACATCACCTCCTCCCCAGCCGCCTCCAACGCACAATCCCATGTAAACATCACGCCCTACGGCTACTTTCACACTTGCGTTCCTGCAGATCTGTCCTGCACTTGTACAGGACGGATCCGCACCGATAATACAAACGAATGCATCCGTTCAGGACCGATTTGTATTAGATTTGAATTTCTAAGTCCCAATACGGATCTGTCCTGACTTACATTAAAAGTCAATGGGGGACGGATCTGTTTACAATTGCACCATTTTATGTCAATGCAATGGGATCCGTCCCCATTGACTTACATTGTAAGTCAGGACGGATCCGTTTGGCTCCGCAAAGCCATGCGGACACAAAAGCGCTGCTTGCAGCATTTTGGGGTCCGCCTCCAAAACGGAACGGGGGACCGTACGGAGCCGAACAAATGCATTATGAATGGATCTGCATCCATTCATAATGCATTGGGGTTAAACTGATGCATTTGGGGCTGCTTGTGAGAGCCTTGAAACGGATCTCACAAGCGGATACAGAAACGCCAGTGTGAACGTAGCCTAAACATTAAGTCCCATGTACATAAACATCATTCCCCCCCACCATCCACTTTCAACATACAGTCCCATGTAAATAACATCACTCCCTCACCCAGCCACCTCAAGCATACAGTTCCATGTCAATAACATCCCTCCCTTCAGCCCTAACATACATCCCAGTTAAATAACTACAACTCCCAGCATCTGCCTCTCCCTTCACTTACCTTTTCTCATGTACAGACATCACCATTAGGCTCCTTCTCCTCTTCACTCCGGTCCGATCCTGCACTGGTCACATGATGGTGACATCATCCAGGTCATCCTATCACAGCCTGTTTTGCTGATCACATGACCTGTGATGTCACCGCAGGTCCTTCAGCTCTTCCCAGTGTAAGATTCAATTGTATTGCCGTTCTGTGTACGGCAATACAGTTGTATCTAGCAGGCAGGCAGAACATTCGGGGCATGGGACAAAACATCCGGGGCCCCGAATGTTTTAACCTAGCAACGCCCCTGGACTAGTGAATGGGAGTCAGGAAACAGAGCTCCCTTGGGCCCCCAGGAGCAACTGGGCCCGGGGCAGCTGCCCCTTTTGCCCTGTGGCAAAGACGGCCCTGTGAATAACCCCTTTAATACTCTCCGGTACTGTAGAGGCATCTATTTCTCTCAATTTCTTTGCTATGAGAATGTGAGATTGCTTTTTACTCAAAGTGCTAATGATCTCTACATATTAGTTAAAAGTTTAGTAATATAAGCAGGTTAGAAATGAATACATAAATAACTGAAGGCAGTTTTTTTTATGTGAGAAGTGTAGTGCCACATAGAAATCCTTCAAAGATCACTTATCGCAGTTGCATGATATATCTTTATGCATGAATGGTTAACCATTCTAAGAGAATAAAAAAAAATCTCACAAGTCTGAACATGAAACAAATGAAAGTGAAATTCTGGATAGGTGAGCTCTTAATGACTGGAGCATATTGCTTGATCAGTGGAGAGTATAATGTTTAAGATAAGTGAATGATTAACAAAATGTAGAGATGAGAATTTGAATTTAACATTTTCTGAACAGCATTTAAGTAACATTATTAACTTCAACTGTTTTATATCAGAACAAAAAACATCTGCTGTATCTCATATATCTCTATCTAATATCTATCTATCTATAGTGCACTCAGAAAGTCTTCAGACCCTTTCATCTTTCTCACATTTAGTTATGTTGTAGCCTTGTGCTAAAATTTAAAAAATCAATGCACTATTCTGTACTTAATACCCAATAATGTGAAACTGAAAACAGAATTTTCGAAATCTTTGCTAATTTATTGGAAAGGAAAAACTAAAATCTTCCATTGACATACGGTAAGTATTCAGACCCTTTACTCAGTACTTAGTTGAAACACCATTGGCAGCAATTACAGCCTCTAGTCTTCTTGGGTATGTTGCCAGAGGATTTGCACACATAGATTTGGGGATTTTCTGTCATTCTTCTCTGCAGATCCTTTCAACCTTTGTCAGGTTGGATGGTCAGCTCAATCGCCAGATCTCTCCACTATCAAGAATGTCTGGGACTGGATAGGGTGACGGATCTTCCATTCACAGCATAAAACAACCCTGGATGAATTAGAGGTCCTAGTTGAAAGAGCAGCTTGTGATGACATACCACAGCAGGATGTCCAGCATCTGCATGACTGTTCATGACTATCACAATGCCAATCGCAGCCTGTATCACAGCAAGGAGAGATGCCACCCAATATTAATGTGATCCTGCCTCAACACATATCCTGCTGCAGAACCCAAAATAAAGGGTGCACCACCTGGATGTGTGATCATTGATCAAGCTCCACTAGCAGTTAATACTTTGTCAGTCTCAGCTCAATTGCATTATGTTCTCCAGCTTTTCTTTGCCAATTTATATGATTAGTGGGGTAACCCTGTGTAACGGTATCAACCGTTGGCGACGTCCTTCTCCCCTGGTCAGCGTGGCGCTGTAGAGCTTCTCCAGAGACTTTCAAGCCAAGTTGCGATTTCCAGTAGCTGTGCAGCTCTTACGAGAGCTAGTAGTGATATAGCTGTTTCCTACAACACGAGAAGAGGCTGCGAGTTGAGGGTAAGAAGAACAACATTTATTGGTGCCACCCATGGCCTTATATACCAGTCTCCATGGAAGGGGACCTCCCCTGGGGACCTGATTGAAAACTGCGTGACAAACACACAAACAAATGGAAATAATCGCACAATCCGGGACAGTCCCACACAATGTCTCCCCTCTGCCTGGGAGATAATCAGGTTAGACACTGTAGGTAACCTAATCATCTCCAGACAGTAAAACCACATTGTGTATAAAGACTTCCATACAGGACGTACAATGTCTCCCCCCTGACTGGGAGATAATCAGGTTAGACACTGTAGGTAACCCAATCATCTCCAGACAGTAAAACCACTTCTTTTTTTTTTATACGCAATAAAAAGTACCCCAAAATCCACAATATTCCAAAAGACAGACAGAGGGCTTCTGTTACACCCTGCACCCCCACTGTTGTGTCTATTGTGTAGTGCATGGAGATTCAGGTTGCTGCAGTGCTGCTCCTAATGAAATGAATGGGAACAGTGCGGAAATAACCAGTTCTGTCCACTACACATGGAGCTGGGTGGTACTGTCTCCGACTTTCTTTTTAAGTCCATAAAACCAAAGTAGTTATAAATGTCTCTCTTGATAATTGAACTATATGCATACATATAACTATACCATTAGAAATTAAAGCCATATAAACGGTGGTATATTGCTAGAGTAAATGGGCTATACACAATACTACAGTGAATCTAGCTCCTATTTTATAAGATTGACACTTGTCTTCATCATATTGGTTCAAATACATGCATACAATTAGTGATGGACGAACATCGGCTGGGACATTTTGCGAACGCGGGTTCACAATCAAATATTTGTGAACCGCGCGTTCGCAGCGGGCCCCATTCACTTTAATGGCAGGCGTACCTGAAAAACCTTCAGGTCATATTTGCAGCCACCAAATACTTACTAGAAGTACACAAATAGTCCCACAACATGGACGGTGACATACCAGAGGGGGATCAATAGCAAAAATTCCCACAACAAATATGTATTTTAATCAGGGGCAATTTTAGTGTGTCTTAACAGGAAACTCTCATAAATGTACTCTGCTGGAGCCTAATTTTTTTTTATTTTAGGACCACAGGAGTACAAGCCCCAAAAATTAGGCATTCACCTGACAGAAAAGAACAAGTGATTATGTGGCTGGAGGTACATTAGGAGGTCACTGAATAACAATTTATACTGCAGGCCAGTGGAGTACAGGCCCCAAAAATTGGGCATTCACATGACAGAAAAGAACAAGTGATTATGTGGCTTGAGGTACATTAGGCGGTCACTGAATAACAATTTTAATGCAGGCCAGTGGAGTGCAGGCCAGTGGAGTACAGGCCCCCAAAATTAGGTATTTACCTGACAGAAAAGGCTTTTTATGCCACTGTATATACATAAGACAAAGACCATTCTTTGCTCTGGGTCGTGGCGGATATGTGTGGGCTGGCATGAGGAAATCCAACACTACTTTTGGGCGTATCGGGAATAGTTTATCTTTCCCTGGATCCGGTCGTCATGCAGCCACAAATGCAGATTTCCTGAAGTGAAGGTGCCTGGAGCCCCACAGAGGATTGGATATGCGGATGCTAAAAGGATTATCCCTCGGCGCAAGGACGAACCGGCCAATGGGGGTTAATAGCAATCTTAAAGATTGCTATTAACCCCCATTGGCCGGTTCGTCCTTGCGCCGAGGGATAATCCTTTTAGTATCCTGATATCTAAAGTAACCAACACATCTTCAAACTGCCCTCTTCTTGCAGATGCGGTAGGATTGGTAGTCGCACCTGTTTCGCTGTGGGTGGAAATTACTCTTCCAGCGCCTGCAACAGCAGAATTCAGCATCTCTCGCAGCAAGGCCTGAAAATGCAGCATTCTGCCAGCCCTCTGTGATGCTGTTAACATGTCATTTTGTGTTTGTACCGGGGGTCTAAATACGTTGCCACCCAGTAATGATCTTTGCTCTTTATGCTTTTTATACGTGGGTCCCTCTTCAAAAACTGGAGCATGAAGGCACCCTGGTTCCTGCTCATCGCCCAGGAGAATGTCGTCCTCGGTCTCCTCCCCCAGCCACGGACAATACCAGGGATCCCCGAAAAGTTTAAAGTTCCCCTCAAAGCCTTCTCTTCTTGCTACTCCTCCTCCCCTCAGCCACCATCCTCCTCTGACTCCTCTTCACACTCCTACTGACTTGTCTCAGATGGAGTAGCTCCCCCTGGGAATTCATTCAGCATTGCAACTTCCTCATCTTCCAGCTCCTGCTCCTCGACGGCTTGATCAATGACACAACGCAATGCACACTCCAGAAAGAAGGCGTAAGGTATGATGTCACTGATGTGCCTGGCTGCGACTGAACAGTTTGGTGATCTCATCAAATGGCCGCAGAAGTCTACATGTGTTGCGCATGAGCAGCCAATGCGGGGAAAAGAAGCCAAGCTCCCCAGAACCTGTCCTGCTACAGAGTTTGGACAGGTAGTCATTAACGGCACGTTGCTGCTGAAGTAGCCTATCAAGCATATACAAGGTGGAGTTACAGAGCGTCGGGCTGTCACAAATCAGACATCTGACGGGCAAGTGGTGTCACCGCTGAATGACAGCAAGGCAAGCTATGGCCGTGTAAGATCTTCGGAAATGGCCAGAGATTTTCCTGGCCTGCCGCTAGATGTCCTGGACCCTGGGTATTTGTCAACAAATCGCTGCGCGACTAAGTTCAGGATGTGTGCCATGCACGGTGTGTGTCATTTTGCCATGTTTCAGCACGCTCAGCAAATTGGCACTGTTGTTTCCTAAACGACTAAAACCTAAATCGAGGAGATTTCCACCCATCTCCCTCTTCCCTAATATTGAACTCTTTGTTATGGTATGCAAGGATTTGGAAAAAATTCCTGCAAATGGGGAATTCAGAAATTGTACCAGCGGTGAGAGAAGGGCGTTGAGGAAACTCAAAGCATGGCATGATGTGGTCATAAAAGGAGAAGATAAAGTGGGCAATATTGTAATCTGGCCCCGTGCAGCATATGAAAAGGAAGCCTGGCGTCAACTAAATGACCATAACTGCTATAAGAGGCTGACATTTAACCCAACTATAAAATATAGGGATGAGTTGAGTGTCATCTTGGAGAGAGGAGTAGATGAGGGGATTATTACGAAACAACAGATGTCTTTTTTAATGACAGAACACCCAGTGACCCCAACGATGTATTTTCTACCGAAAATACACAAAAATATTAAACATCCCCCTGGGAGGCCAATTGTTTCAGGGATGAACAGCTTAAATGATGTGATATGTAAATATGTTCAACACCATTTACATCCCTTGGTTGAAGAATTGTCTTCATATTTGAAGGATACGACAGATGTGCTTCGGAAAATAGAGGACTTACACTTGGAACCAGACATGTTGCTGGCTACCTGTGACTGTCACGACCATGTTTATGGTCGTGACTCCTTGGGAGCCGCATACAGTTGCCCGCGGTTTGGGTTGTAGTGTCAACCGCAGCTGGAGGCATAATGTTGTTGGCCTCAAGTGCGGTTGCCGCGGACAACAGCTATGTGTGCGGTTCCCTTGGAGTTGTGTGCACGTTTGTATGCACTTTTGTATGTCTGTGTGCACTTTGTTTATGTTTGGTGTGCACTGACATCTTCCCTTCACTGTGGCTGTCCGTGGCAACGTTTGGTTGTATGGTGTACATGTGGCGGCAGTGTCCCGGCCTTCGGGCTGACTCCCAGGACACGGTTGCCACCCATGTCGTTGCCTGCGGCAACAGCCACAGTGTGTTTGTTGTTTGGACACTTCCCCTTTAAGTTGTGTTTTCCCTTCTGTGGTTTTGGAAGAGTTAACTCCCTTTCTGTGTGTGTGAGTCACGGGGTGTGTCTGACTTTTGGGCGGTTTATAATGTCACGGAAGGTGTATAGGAAACAAGACAATACAAAATGAATATATGACTCACTGGATCCAAAAGTAAGGAACAAAAAGCGAAACCCCTGCATAAGACCTGGCACTCTCCCTGACTGCTCAGCCTATGCGAACATCCCAATGGTAGATGATCGTATATCCTCGTACCTCGACTGTATAACACCTGAACACCCTATAATAGTGAGGGGACACAACCACCGGCTCCCTACACTAGACATGGAGGGAGTCAGGGTCACCTGGGATCCAGCAAACATAAAATCACAAATTAAGGTACAACACTTATCTTGTAGAAGACTGGGAAATAGGATCAGCATGTACACACACTCCAGGAAGTTGTGTTTTCCCTTCTGTGGTTTTGGAAGGGTTAACTCCCTTTCTGTGTGTGTGAGTCACGGGGTGTGTCTGACTTTTGGGCGGTTTATAATGTCACAGAAGGTGTACAGGAAACAAGACAATACAAAATGAATATATGACTCACTGGATCCAAAACTAAGGAACAAAAAGGGAGACCCCTGCATAAGACCTGGCACTCTCCCTGACTGCTCAGCCTATGCGAACATCCCAATGGTAGATGATCGCATATCCTCAGCCGTGACAGTATGACCAGAAAGGCTCCTCACCTGTATTCCCTCGAAAGAGGGTGAAGCATGTACCGCCATCTGCGGATGGGGAGCATGCGCGTTCTCTGGAGGGAGAGCGTTGTGGGGGTTTCGTCGCTGACGGCGCGGTGAGTGGCGTTTCCCCGCCATCCCTTCACCGTGCTCTGTCTTGGCGCCCCCTGAGTTTTATTGCACTCGTGGTGTTTGTTTGGTGTGCGGTTTGCACACCTTCGAAAGAGGGTGCAGCATGCAGTGCCATCCTCTTGTGGCCTGCATGCGCGTTCTCCGGAGGGAGAGCATTCCAGGGGGATCACCGTTAACGGCACGGTTGGTGGATTATTTCCCACCACCTTACCTTCCGTGTCCGTGTTGGTGATCCCTCGTCCCTCTCCATGTTCCCATCTCTGGTCGTTTGCTGGCAGCACTCCGTTAGTGGTCCGGCTGTGTGCTGGTTAGGAGTGTCTGCTGGCAGCGACTGGAGTGGGGACGTGAGTGGAGAGTCCCCTCGTCCATTCTCAGTGGTTCTCTTCCCGTGTCGCTGTGTCGGGCTGCAGGCCTCGCTGGACTGGCTGAGTGTGTGCTGGGAGAGGATGCAGCTGGCAGCGACTTCCTGGGAACCATCTCCTGAGAGTGGACGTTCCCTTCTCCTATCCCCTTGTCTGAGTCCCTCCCGAGTTTTTTTTTTTGCGAGGGGGGCTTTGAGGGGTGGGAGTGTCACGACCATGTTTATGGCCATGACTCCTTGGGAGCCGCATACAGTTGCCCGCGGTTTGGGTTGTAGTGTCAAACGCAGCTGGAGGCATAATGTTGTTGGCCTCAAGAGTGGTTGCCGCGGACAACAGCTATGTGTGCGGTTCCCTTGGAGTTGTGTGCACGTTTGTATGCACTTTTGTATGTCTGTGTGCACTTTGTTTATGTTTGGTGTGCACTGACATCTTCCCTTCACTGTGGCTGTCCGTGGCAACGTTTGGTTGTATGGTGTACATGTGGTGGCAGTGTCCCGGCCTTCAGGCTGACTCCCAGGACACGGTTGCCACCCATGTCGTTGCCTGCGGCAACAGCCACAGTGTGTTTGTTGTTTGGACACTTCCCCTTTAAGTTGTGTTTTCCCTTCTGTGGTTTTGGAAGGGTTAACTCCCTTTCTGTGTGTGAGTCACGGGGTGTGTCTGACTTTTGGGCGGTTTATAATGTCACGGAAGGTGTACAGGAAACAAGACAATACAAAATGAATATATGACTCACTGGATCCAAAAGTAAGGAACAAAAAGGGAAACCCCTGCATAAGACCTGGTACTCTCCCTGACTGCTCAGCCTATGCGAACATCCCAATGGTAGATGATCGCATATCCTCAGCCGTGACAGTGACATGGAGTCACTTTATACCTCTATAAAACATGAAGATGGATTGAGAGCAACAAATTTGTATCTACATACCTCTAATGTGCCTCCGAAAAAACGTGAGTTCATTCTGGCCCTACTTGAGTTTGTGTTTACACATAATTTCTTTATGTTTGGGGGTCTCCATTTCCTACAGCTCCAGGGGACAGCGATGGGGGCGTCTTGTGCGCCCTCATACGCTAATTTGTTCCTGGGGCTTCGGGAAAGGGAGATACTCCAAACAGAGGTGATACCATTGGCACAGAAGGTGCAGTATTGGGGCAGATATATTGACGATCTGTTAATTATATGGCAGGGCACCAATGAGGAGTTTTGCCTGTTCATGAGTCAACTAAATAAGAATAATGTGAATATTCGACTGACCTCCACTGTGAGTCAGACGGAGGTGGAATTCTTGGACGTAAAAATTTGTGTGGGTGAGAAGGGGAAAATAGTGACAGATTTATACAGAAAACCAACTTCTGTTAACAGTATATTATCAGCTAAATCTGCACACCCCAGGAGACTGATAACATCCCTGTGGGGCAATTCCTAAGGGCGAGGCGGATATGCTCCACTGATCAGCCTTTCGAGACACAGGCAGAGGATCTGCGTTGTAGATTTCAGGCCAGAAACTATACGGAGAGATCCATTGAAGAGGCATATAGACGGGCAAGCCTATCTAGACGCTCAAATCTGCTACAAGACAAGAAACAGAGGGAGACCGTGGAGGATGTCAGATTCATAACAACATTTAATAACAAAAGTAAGGAGATTACCAACATACTATCCAGACACTGGGATATTTTAAAACTTGATCTACAATTGAAGGATAAATTAAAAGAGTATCCAAGTATCACATTTAGGAGGGGAAAAAACTTAAAAGATCACTTAGTAAAGAGCCACTATGTAGCACGCCCCCCAAATCCTTTTGGATCAAGAGGCCCCCGGTGGGGCAACAAACAATGTGGGAGATGTGTGGCTTGTGCCAATATGGACAGGAGTGAGATCTTCTGGGATGCCAAACACCAAAAAGAATATAAAATCACATATCCCATTGATTGTGCAACGATAGGGGTGATTTATTGGGCTATCTGCCCCTGCAAGAAAATATACGTGGGGATGACCTCTCGCCAATTTAAAAAACGTATCCGTGAGCATGTGTTGTCGATTGAAGCTGCCAGGGATGTCACGGATGTACAACTCCTCACGACGATACCGAGGCATTTCAAGGCAGCACATAGCTGTGACGGATCAGGTCTACGCTTCAGAGGGATTGATCACGTGATGATCTCCCAAAGAGGCGGTAATTGGAAGAGACTACTAGCCCAACGAGAGACATGTTGGAGCTATACTTTGAAAACTATGGCCCCGCTAGGGTTAAATGATTATAATAGTTATGTTCCGTTCTTATAGATCTCAGCCCATATTGCTTCGAAGGACCAGGATCATTTGGAACCACCGGGTAGGATGGGTTTCTTTTAACTGTTGTTTGTGTTTAAAATAATGTTTTTAACAGTTTCCCTTACTGTAGCTTTTTTTCTTTTAGCTACATGGTGGTTGGAACTATAGAATTACTTACGTGCCATATTTCTCTCCTTTCCTCTAGTTTACTTTGATTGATGTAGTGGTACCAGTCTTACTGTGTGATACATGTAGCCGAAGGGATGACAAGACCGGATGACTACCTGAGTCTAGCTGGGTAGTGATGGGAACCCCGTGATGTTTGTTGTTTTTTTAGGTAGTGGGATGACACATTTGGATGAACTATTATGTTCCCTGTGTCGCTGACGTGAGGGACATTAATAGCCTGCTGCATTTGGGAATGTATTTTCTGTTATTATCATGTATGACACTAAGTAGCCTTATTATGGAACTGAGAATTGTGAACTCTGATTCTGATATCATCATGTCATGCACCTTGATCACTGCGCACTTTGTTCACTCTATTTCACACTGGGTTTTCTTCTGTCCTCTTCTTTACTGTCTGTATGCACTTGTACTTTCAACGATGATGATATCAGAGTATGTAATATATATATTTCTGTGATATTTTAATAAAATACAATATTCTATGATAGTAGGGACTAAATAAGATAGATGAAGTAATTAATTATCATTATGATTGGTTTCATCACATATCACGTTTTTTGTAATTTGTACATACACATTACTTTGTATATTCATATGGTATGTTGATTGAAATCTATCACGTCAGTGGATGATATTGTCTACATCCCTTAGGTGCAATTAAGAGTGATAGCTCCTAATGAAATTGCACCACATAGCACTTTGTAATGTTTTATGTTTAATTTGTAATGCAATCATACACTCTGCACTGTCTCAATTATAATGTGCTGTTTTTTTATTGATATATATATATATATATATATATATATATAATAATGGTTGATAATGGTCTGTCTAATCATGATATTCTGTTTTGTTGATATTATAACATGAATGGATTACATATTGCTTAACTCTGATAATCTATATTTTAATCATTATGAACTTGAATAATAGATGTAGGAGGGTTCCGATGAGTTTACCTTGTGAACGGCTTGTCCATCGCTTAGCTCTGGTCCGATCATATGACCCACCGAGTGACTCTGAGATCCCATGTGACGGGTCATGGGATACGTGATGCAGCCGGCTGCATCACGTGACTTTGGACTCCTGAGGGAGGGTCGCGAGGCGTGTGACGCGCCCGGCAGCGCGAGTGACGTGTGGAAGTAGGTGTATTGCAGGGAAGACCGAGCATCGGACGTCACTGGGCTCGGCGCTTGCCCAGTGACGACGATGAAGCTCCTGCCTTCAGTCTCCAGCAAATCGCACTGGCGCAGCCCTCAGTGGGTACTGCGTCTGCGCGAGACTTCGCTCGGCCGTCAGGGAGGGGGAGGAGAGGGATGAGACGCTGTGGGCGGTTAGGGATTCAGGAGGAAGGCATTTTGGGCACTGCAGGGGGGCGTTACTGGGCACACAAAGTGGAACATAACGCCCCTCTGGGCACCTTCAGGATTAATTAGCATAATTATAAAAGTCGTTTTTCAGCAAAACTACTGGATGGATTACAGTATAGAACAGCAAAGCCGATTCAAAGCAATCTGTGGAGCATGACTGGTTTAAAATCTGAATTTGTGTTATGAGAGGTGACAGAATCCCTTTAAAAGGTCATTTTTGGCCCTTTTAGCTAGTGTTTGGTGTCCCTAACAGTCTATCCCTGCTCCACAAAGCAACCTCTCCCTACACTTGCAAAACACAGAATGTAAAATGGCTGCCAGAACTGGTTCTGTTATAAGGTGGGGGGTGTCCATGTGCTGAAATGTCTCAATTGGCTGTCCTGTCCCACTTGATAGATGTGTCATGGGTCAAAGTTTGGCGCAATGCAAAAGAATATGGCCCATGCGAACATCGCCATATGTTTGCAAACGAGCAAAGTCGAACCGCAAGGCCATTTCTACATACAATTATATGGACAATAATAACTTAGAAAAGGGAATAATAACACAGAGTTGTCAATTTATTCATACATTTCCATGAAGGAAAAAGGAGGAACACCAATACACATAGAACTAAGAAAAGATCTAACATGCTTCTGCTGCTAATTAGAGATGAGCGAATTTCATATTTTGAAATTTGTTCACGCTTTGTTTAGTGGTAAAATGAGAATTGCGTTATGGATACCATTACCACGGACCATAACGCAATTCTATGATGGAATGGATAAAGGAATGCCTTTAGAGGCATTCCGTTATTTATTTTGTCATTATAGCATTCTATGGGCTGCAAAACGGATCCGGGGGAGTTCGTTATGGATCTGTTATGCAGGCCATAGACTTCTTTTATGACGGAATGAATAACGCAATTCCTCTAAAGGCATTCCATTATGCATTCCGACATAGAATTGCGTTATGGTCCGTGGTAACGGAATCATAAGGCAATGCTTTTACCACCAAACGAAGCGTAAACGAATTTCATAACATGAAATACGCTCATCTCTACTGCTAATATACAGTAATAATAGCAATGATTAAATGATTTCAATATATTTGCGCAGTTGACAGCGTTATAATTATTATTGTTATGCTCATACATGGAATATGAGATCTCTTCAAACAGCACATCCGAAGAAAGAGAGAAACCTGAATCGAATTTCTTAGCAATATGAACTGAAGACTGCTGCTTATCAGGTTTCTAATGAATTACATTTATTATTAATAAGACCTCCTCGATAGCACAGAACAAATATACCCACTGAACACTTTGAAAATGTGTTGATTGATGGTTTGTGGAAGCAGTCGTGGGACAAGTCTCATTATTGGTTCATACTTTCATAATGAACGTACAAGAGATAAATATTAACATGCATTACATACCATATTTGTAACCAAACACAGGCTTTTTCATCCCTCCTTGTTTATTCTTCATCCCTTCAGTAAACATTGGTAGTAAGCATTAGAGATGGCCTTGCAGTTCGCCCTGCGGTCATTTCGTTGCAAACTTTGCTTGTTCACTATTCGCCAAACGGGCGAATATATGGTGATATTCGCGCCAGCCATATTCTTTTACATTGTGAGGAACTTTGACCCATGACACATGGGTCAGCACATGGACATTTCAGCAGATGGACACACCCCCTACCGTATAAATAAACCTGATCTGGCCGCCATTTTACATTCAGTCTTTTGCCAGTGTAGGGAGAGGTTGCTGTGTGGAGCAGGGACAGACTGTTTGGGACACAAAACGCTAGCTAATAGGGCCACAAAAGTCCTGTTAAGGACTGGTATAGGTGTGCTATCGATAGGTGTGACATACTGAGGGGTGTAATATACTTATACTTTGTAACATAGAAAGTATATTATAGTGTAATTGTATTGTGTAGCAGTTGTGTGAGGTTCTGCTGCGATACTGCAGCCACACAGAGTGCCAAACGCTATTGGAACAAATAATTTCTACTAGTGTGATTTACTTGTTGCCCCCCAAAAAACGTATTGAGGCAGGGGTGTTATATATCAATAATATTCTTTCTATATAGTGCATTTAGGTAGTGCAGCATTTGTCTGCGGTTTTGCTGCATTACCACATCTACACAGAGCGACAAACGCTATTGGAACCAATAATTTCTACTGGTATGATTTACCAGTTGACCCCCCCAAAAACTGATTGAAGCAGGGGTGTTATATACCAATAATATACTTTCTATATAGTGCATTTAGGTAGTGCAGCATTTGTGTGCAGTTCTGCTGAGATACCGCAGCTACACAGAGGGACAAACGCTATTGGAACAACTAATTGCAATTGTTGTGATTAGAGATGAGTGAATCGAAGCTAACAAAGTCGGATTCGTTCCGAATTTCAGATTGTTTTTTAATTCTGAACGAATTTGAGTTTCCTCATGCTTCGTGGTAACGAATCACATTATTAGCAAGAGTTTAAAGTGCCCACATATAGCACATAGTGGGACACTGCATCAAGATGAATCAGGCGTGGATCAGCCAGGATTTCAACACACCAATGCCTGATGCATCAGACTAGATCATCCATGGTGCCACACCAACATTTTGACCAAAGAGACCGTTTTCTTCTGGCTACCTGCCTCAGCTACTATTCTGATGCTGTTACCCGCCTGATGCCAAACATCTAATGCCAAGTGCTCCTTCTTTCACCCACCATCTTCAGCTAGTAATAGTATTGCCACCCACCTCCACACTATGTTACCTTGCCACTCTGTGGCCTACTGGTGCTGCCATATCCACACTATGTCACAGTGTCACTCTGTTGTATCATGCTGCTGCCATGTCCACACTATGTCACCTTGCCAATCTGGCCTCCTGATGCTGCTCTCTCCACACTATGTAACCTGGTCACTCGCTGGCCTCCACATACTGCTGCCAACTACATACTCTGTGATTGTGCCACTCGGTGGCCTGCTCATACTGCTGCCACCTCCAGACTTTGTCATTAGGCCACTGTGTGGTTTCCCCATGCTGCTTCCACCTCACCACTCTGTCATAGGGACACTCTGTGGACTTCTCATGCTGTTCACACACTCCCCACTTCATGACTGGGCCACTATTTTGGCTTTCGACCTGGCTGACATCATCATTTATTTGACCTTCCTTCTGATCTGTCCGAAGGAAGGAAAAATGATACACCCAACAGATCCTGTCTGTGTAGCAGCTGTAAGGCCTGTATGGTCCCATCAGAATTGGCTTATGATTTTGTAGACAAAAGCAGGAGTGGGTACAAAACACAGAAGACATGCAAATATTCATCTCTTTTTTAGATCCACTCCTGTTTTTATTGGCATTAGCAATACTGAGCAAATGCTGACCAGGTGAAGGTGTATGCTCCAAAGACAGGATCCGTTTTTTGTGGGTTATTGTTCTGACGGATCAGAGGAAGGGCAAATTAATCAGTGACGTCAGCAAAAACTTACTGCTGACATCCTCTACACTCTGTCGGGGGGGGGGGGGCTCTACTTGTATAGGTGTGTAATAGAACAGGTTCTATAGACATCTATGTGGAATCAGCTGACAATGGTGTAAAAGGAGTGCACTTCTTCTTGACACTAACATCGACCTATAAGTCAGAGTTCATAATTGAGTTATTTGGCCAGTTTTGGCAAATTTAAGTATACTTTCTTAAAATTTTAATCAAGTTTTGCTTTAATAAAATGAACATGAAAATATTTAATACATTTAATAATAAAAAGGAGAGACAGGAGAGAATAGGCCAGTCTTCTGTTTATTCAACTATGTGGTGTTGCGATGGAGAAAGCAATAAAAAAGAAAAAAAAAAATTACTCAGAATCCTGTCAAGATTGATGCAAGTGCGGTATTGGCTGCTCATCCAGCAAGATACTTCTGGGGGAACCTGCCTGCCAGGCTTAGGCCTCTACTAGTGACAGACAATGAGAAGAAGACAAAGTTTGTTCTTTTCTGTACATTGAATGAATACATTTTGGGGCCTGTACTCCACTGGCCTGCAGTAAAATTGATATCTATTTACCGTCTAATATACAGTCAGGTCCATAAATATTGGGACTTCGACACAATTATAACATTTTTGGCTGTATACACCACCACAATGGATTGAAATGAAACAAACAAGATGTGCTTTAACTGCAGACTGCCAGCTTTAATTTGAGGGTATTTACATCCAAATCAGGTGAACGATGTAGGAATTACAACAGTTTGCATATGTGCCTCCCACTTGTTAAGGAACCAAAAGGAATGGGACAATTGGCTTCTCAGCTGTTCGATGGCCAGGTGTGTGTTATTCCCTCATTATTCCAATTACAATGAGCAGATAAAAGGTCCAGAGTTAATTTCAAGTGTGCTATTTGCATTTGGAATCTGTTGCTTTCAACTCTCAGGATGAGAATCAAAGAGCTGTCACTATCAGTTAAGCAAGCCATCATTAGGCTGAAAAAACAAAACAAACCCATCAGAGAGATAGCAAAAACATTAGGCGTGGCCAAAACAACTGTTTGGAACATTCGTAAAAAGAAGGAATGCAAAAAGACCACGGAAAACAACTGTGGTGGATGACTGAAGAATTCATTCCCTAGTGAAGAAAACACCCTTCACAACAGTTGGCCAGATCAAGAACACTCTCCAGGAGGTATGTGTGTCAAAGTCAACAATCAAGAGAAGACCACCAGAGTGAATACAGTGAATACAGAGGGTTCACAACAAGATGTAAACCATTGGTGAGCCTCAAAAACAGGAAGCCCATCTAAAACAGGAACATCTAAAAATGCCTTCACAGTTCTGGAACAACATCCTATGGACAGATGAGACCAAGATCAATTTGTACCAGAGTAATGGGAAGAGAAGAGCTGTCACGGCCTATGGTGTGTTTAGTGACATTTTCCTTCACTTGTGGTTGCCCGTGGCAACGTGTGGTGTTGTGTGCATGTGGTGGCAGTGTCTCGGCCTTCTGGCTGATCCCCAGGACATGCTTGCCACGCATGCCGTTGCCCACGGTAACAGGTGGAGTGTGTGCTTATTTGTGCTTTTCCCCTTTTAGTAGCTTCCATCCCTTGACTGGTATTGGAAGGGTTAATTCCCTTCCTAGTGTGTGAACACTGGGTGTGTCCTTGTGTGGGTGTGGCTACTTGGGGCTATTTAGCTCCTGCTGGATGCCAGACGCTGAGGGGTACTTCAGCCATGCGGTTTGCTGGAGTACTCCTCCTGGTATTATTCCAACTGTCCACTTAGGGCCACCCTTGTGGTCATAAGTTATGTTAGACATTATTGTTCTTGTATTATTATATGTCTAGTGGTGTCTTTATCTTTATTGCAGCTTATGGTCCTGGGTTCCTTTGTGATGTGTGGTGTGGGCTGTGTCTGTTTGTGTTCTTGTGGACAGCAGCACTCCTGCATGGGTTCCAGGCTGTGTGTCTGTGGCAGGTATGTGTAATACTTGTCTACTTACCTGCCATTGCCATATGCTGTACATGTTCCATTTTCCTTGCAGCTTGGCCAGTGAGACTCCGGTTCCTCCGGGATGTGGAGGAACAGGTCGTCTTACTCTGCTCCTAGTTCAGGGCCACCCTGAGGGCTAGTAGGGATCTTAGGTTCCTGAGTATGAGCCCTCCTACCATCATGGTTGGCTCATACGGCTAGGAGACAGGGTCAGAATTAGGGATGTGATAGGAGGTGACCTGCTCCCTGATTCCTGTCCTTATCTAGCAGTTATCTTTCATATTTACATCCCACGGATTAGAGTTACCCCCATGCATCGTCATCTTTTTTGAGGTGCATGCGCGTTCTCCGGAAGGAGAGTGTTTTGGGGGTTTCACCGCTGACGGCGCTGTGAGTGGCATTTCCCCGCCATTCCTTCACCGTTGTCTGTTTTCGGTGTCCCCTTTATTTTTATTCCCCTACCAACTTTCCCCTTTTGTGTTGGGGGGGGGGGGCTTTGAGCGGTGGGAGTGGATAACCTTCGGAAGAGGGTGCAGCATGCATCGTCATCTGTTTTGAGCTGCATGCACGTTCTCCGGAGGGAGAGCGTTTTGGAGGTTTCACCACTGACGGCACGGTGAGTGGCATTTCCCCGCCATTCCTTGACCGTTGTCTGTTTTGGTGTCTCCTTACTTTTTATTCCCCACCCCCACGGATTAGAGTTACCCTCACTCTGATCTGTGACAAGAGCATGGAGAAGGAAAGGAACTGCTCATGATCCTAAGCATACCATCTCATCAGTGAAGCATGGTAGTGGTAGTGTCATGGCGTGGGCTTGTATGGCTGCCAATGGAACTCGTTCTCTTGTATTTATTGATGATGTGACTGCTGACAAAAGCAGCAGGATGAATTCTGAAGTGTTTCGGGCAATATTATCTGCTCATATTCAGCCAAATGCTTTAGAACTCATTGAACAGCACTTTACAGTGCAGCTGGACAATGACCCAAAGCATACTGCAAAAGCAACCAAAGAGTTTTTTTAAGGGAAAGAAGTGGAATGTTATGCAATGGCCAAGTCAATCACCTGACCTGAATCAGATTTAGCATGTATTTCACTTTCTGAAGACAAAACTGAAGGGAAAATGCCCCAAGAACAAGCAGGAACTGAATTTGTAGTAGAGGCCTGGCAGAGCATTACCAGGGATGAAACCCAGCGTCTGGTGATGTCTATGCGTTCCATATGCAAACTGTTGTAATTCCTACACCGTTCACCCGATTTGGATGTAAATACCTTCAGATTAAAGCTGACAGTCTGCAGTTAAAGCACATCTTGTTCGTTTAATTTCAAATCCATTGTGGTGGTGTATAGAGCCAAAAATTTTAGAATTGTGTAGATGTCCCAATATTTATGGACCTGACTGTACCTCCAGCCACATAATCACTTGATGTTTTCTGTCCGGTGAATGCCTAATGTTTGGGGGCCTGTACTCCCGTGGCCTAAAATAACATCTTTCTAGGCTCCAGCAGGGCACATTTTTGAGAGTTTCAATTTAAGACGCATAAAAATGGCCCCTGATTAAAATACATATTTTTTGTAGGATTTTTTGCCATTGATCCCCCTCTGGTATGTCACTGTCCATGTTGTAGGACGATTTTTGCACTTCTTGTAAGTATTTGGTGGATGCAAATAAGAGCTGAATGTTTTTCAGGTTCACCTGCCATTAAAGTGAACCGCGAACTTGCAGTTCGCGAACATTTGATTGCGTGATCGCGTTCGCGAACTGTCCTGGCCGATGGTCGTCCATCACTGGTAAACATTGGCATAGTGTAACGATTGCTGATTCCGATTCTGCAATTTGTATATTTATACTCACCCCTGCTCCTCCGCTGTGCTTCTGCATTAGCAGTAAAATGTATAGTGTGGAACTGCCGAGCATGTGCATATATTGGAGAAAACGCCAGAAGGAGTTCTCACAATGCATTTTACTGCCGGATAATAGGGATGAGTATAAAGATCCAAATCACAAATTAGGTCCTTCATAATTTATTTATACTAATTTGATCTGTGATTTGGCATTGAGCATGGCTCAATGGCTGAGGTTTCACAGACTGATTGCCCTCCAGTCTCAGAGACCTATACAATGGCCTCTCAAGATAAAGTAGTGTCAAGATACAATATTTTCAGCTTAAAATGGTCTTTCCTTCAACATCATAAGTTAAAACTAGACTTAACCTACTGCACAATGTCTTAGACTCAGATCCAATTAGTCAACATGGCCATAGCTCTGTTAACTCCTCTTTACAGTACACTGCCATGCTATGCATCTGTGCCAAGATGACTGTCTGTACTAGGATGAGCCATTCCTTTGGATGTCAGATGAGGCAACTCCAGTTTATTTTTCTGGTACACTGTGTACTATATAGGACACTGAAGAAGTTCCTGCTCTCACGATAGAAAGTGATTTGCAACTTCCAGCAGTGATTCCTGGCTATAATATGTAAGGACTTGCTTTATTTTTATTACCTGCTTATTCTTCTTAAATCTTCATCTTCTCTTATCTTGTGAAGACATTTTGGAACCCAAAGGCATGGCACGGTATTATTCCCCTAGAATGCTGGCATAAATGATACCAATATAGAGAAAGGGAATCCAACAGTGTTCAATGGTGTCTGGTTATGCTGGATACGGTAACTCCAGTAGTCTGCTCCTCTGCTAGAATAGACTACCAGATCTACCTACTGCATACAGTATATGAACCTCCCCTTCCCAGTATTACAATATAAGTTGCAATATTTGTGTAACATCCTGAAGTCACTAAACTACTGTCACCCTGCTTCATAATACGTTAAGTGTATGTTATTATTATCCTGTGTAATCTTGCTTTGCATTGTCCCTTATATGTATTTTCTATGTCTGTTTTATATTATTGCTGTAATTTTCCATGTACACCAGCAGGTGGCAGCAGTATGTAGCAGGTTATAGTTGGTATCTCTAGCCTGGAAAAGTCCATTCCAGGTTAGCTCCCCCTTTTCTGAGGAGGAGTGGAATGTTCCCACTTCCTACCTCATGGGGAGGAAGGAAAGTTCTAGTCAGTGTACCAGCCACCCCCTGCTGGGGTAGGTTGTGTTAGTAGGAGCTCCCAGAAACAGGGATCCAGACTCTGCCTCGGCTGAGGCAGGGATTCACCTTCCCAGCCTGAGCTATCAGCCTCAGCTGGTCGACCAGAGAAGCAGCCATCCACAGAACTATAGATCTCCGGGAAGAAGACATCATACCCTTCGAGCAGTCCTGTGAGTACAGATCCTAAGACCAGGAGAAGCTAAATCCCTCCTCAGCTAGTCAGGCCCAAACTAAGCAGACTAAAGACAGAGCAGAAGACTAATACCTGCCAGATTCTACTAGGAGTATGTACAAGAAGCAGAATAGATAAATTCCTGCCACATATTGCCAAAATCTGCTGGGATCCTAGACTATTGCTGTACCTGTATGGATCAAAGCTGCATATCACCAAGTAAACTCAAGTTGGACTTATTACCCGTTTGGATCTCAATTATTCCTCAATTACTCCTGCTAACCACACTCAATTTTATTGCAAGTGAGCCAGGATTCAGGAGTCCAGCCGTACCAAGGTAGGATATACCGTTGACACTACACAGAGACATTATCCCCCTCTGGCATTCCTCACCTGGTATAGGAGCTATAACATCTTAAAGGGCCCTGCTACAGTACCTGCGCAAGCTGCAATTGGCGTCACAAACTCTTACACGTATATACTGACCCACTGCATGGCAACCCCACTGACCCAGTGTCCTGCTCATTGCATTTGCAACCTGCAATGGCCATCCAATTAATATGATAACTTCAAGGACCACTGTATTTATTATCTATTTTCATAATGTGCACAGCAGTGGGTGTAGATCCAACATATTTGGCTTTGGGTTAACCTTAAGGACGTTATATTGGCAGTCCCTTGTATTTACTGATTAACCCTTTATAGGGATCTGGCTTTTGCTGCAGAGGAGCAACTAGGTCTCCTACCTCCTGGAATAATCTCTGTGTAGTTAACAGCTAAATAATGGTGGTCAGACACACCAGTGCAGGGCATCGAAGAGCTAAGGCAAAATCTTGGTCAGGGACAGGCCAAGGTCAGCGCTGGCAGAGTACATGCAATAGAAGTAGGCAGTGCTGACACATGTAGGCAGGGACAACAGAAGTAGGTGGGACAAACAATACCGTGGTGTGAACAAAATACCACCCCAGTAGAATCAAATACCACAGTGCAGCACAAAATAGTACCGCTGCTGTTGTGTGCTGTTCTGGTGCGATACCGCAGCTAGATAGAGGGACAAACGCTATTGAAACAACTAATTGCAAATGGTGTGATATACCTGCTGCCCCCCAAAAATATTCATAAGGGCTGCGATATACCTTCTTCCACAAAATACTGATTGAGGGGTACTATATACCTGCTTCTGCCAAATACTGATTGAGGGGTACTATATACCAGTTTCCACCAAATACTGATTGAGGGGTGCTATATACCTTCTTCTACCAAATACTGATTAAGGGCTGTGATACACCTGCTTCCACAAAATCCTGATTAAGGGGTACTATATACCTGTTTCCGCTAAATACTGATTGAGCAGTGCTATATACCCGTTTCCGCCAAATACTGATTGAGGGGTGCCATATACCTTCTTCCACTAAATACTGATTGAGGGGTGCTATTGCTATATACCTTCTTCCACTAAATACTGATTGAAGGCTGCGATACACCTGCTTCCACAAAATACTGATTGACGGGTGCCTATACCTGTTTCCACCAAATACTGATTGAGTGAAGCTATTTACCTGTTTCCTCCCAAATACTGATTGAGGGGTGCCATATACCTTCTTCTACAAAATACTGATTGAGGGGTGCTATTGCTATATACCTTCTTCCACCAAATACTGATTGAGAATCGCGATACACCTGTTTCGACAAAATACTGATTGAGGGGTGCCATATAGCTGTTTCCACCAAATACTGATTGAGGGGTGCTATATACCTGTTTCCGCCAAATACTGATTAAGGGGTGCTATATACCTGTTTCCGTCAAATACTTATTAAGGGGTGCCATATACCTTCTACAAAATACTGATTGAGGGGTGCTATTGCTTTATACCTTCTTCCACCAAATACTAATTGAGGGCTGCGATACACCTGCTTCCACAAAATACTGATTGAGGGGTGCCATATACCTGTTTCCACCAAATACTGATTGAGGGGTGCTATTGCTATATACCTTCTTCGACCAAATACTGATTGACGGCTGCGATACACCTGCTTCCACAAAATACTGATTAAGGGGTGCCATATACCTGTTTCTGCCAAATACTGTTTAAGGGGTGCTATATACCTGTTTCTGCCAAATACTGATTGAGGGGTGCCATATACCTTCTTCCACTAAATGCTGATTGAGGGGTGCTATTGCTATATACCTTCTTCCACCAACTACTGATTGAGGGCTGCAATACATCTGCTTCCACAAAATACTGATTGAGGGGTGCTATATACCTGTTTCCACCAAATACTTTAGTTCCTGCTTGTTCTTAAGGCATTTTCCCTTCAGTTTTGTCTTCAGAAAGACAAATGCATGTTCAATCGGATTCAGGTCAGGTGATTGACTTGGCCATTGCATAACATTCCACTTCTTTCCCTTAAAAAACTATTTGGTTGCTTTTGTAGTATGCTTTGGGTTATTGTCCATCTGCACTGTGAAGCGCCGTCCAATGAGTTCTGAAGCATTTGGCTGAATATGAGCAGATAATATTGCCCGAAACACTTCAGAATTCATCCTGCTGCTTTTGTCAGCAGTCACATCATCAATAAATACAAGAGAACCAGTTCCATTGGCAGCCATACATGCCCACGCCATGACACTACCACCACCATGCTTCACTGATGAGGTGGTATGCTTAGGATCAGGGGTGTAGCTATAGGGGGTGCAGTGGTAGCAGTCTCTACCGGGCCCAGGAGCCTGAGGGGACCCAACGACCCTTATGCCGCATATGAAGACACCGGTATTATAGAAAGTGCATGTTGTTCAAGTTACACCTCTGACTGGAGGGAAGGGGTTAGGTCAAGAATTTGGCATGGGGAAGGGCTGCCGTTTCAATTTCTGCCTCAGGCAGCACAAAGGCAATGTGCTTCACTGCCCCGGCCACAAAGTACTGAGGGAAGGGGGGCCAAGCTGAACTCTTGCACCAGGGCCCATGAGCCTTTAGCTACGCCCCTGCTTAGGACCATGAGTAGTTCCTTTCCTTCTATATAATCTTCTCTTCCCATCACTCTGGTACAAGTTGATCTTGGTCTCATCTGTCCATAGGATGTTGTTCCAGAACTGTGAAGGCTTTTTTAGATGTTGCTAGCTAAACTCTAATCTGGGCTTCCTGTTTTTGAGGCTCACCAATGGTTTACATCTTGTGGTGAACCCCTTTGTATTCACTGTATTCACTCTGGTGGTCTTCTCTTGATTGTTGACTTTGACACACATACCTCCTGGAGAGTGTTCAATTTGACAGTTGGTAAAGTGGTGTGCGACAACTGTGCAAATCTGCTGAGCGCGCTGAAAGAGGGCAAAATGACACACATGACATGCATGGCAAGCGTCCTGAACTTAGTCGTGAAGCGATTCGTTGCTAAATACCTCATGGTCTAGTACATCTTGCGGCAGGCCAGGGAAATCTCTGGCCCTTTTAGAAGATCTTACACGGTCATGGCTTGCCTTGCTGACATTCAGCGGCGACACCACTAGCTGGTCAGACGTCTGATTTTTGACTGCCTGATGCACTGGAACCCCACATTGTATATGCTTGATAGGCTGCTCCAGCAAATGCGTGCCGTTAGCGACTACCTGTACGAACTCTGCAGCAGGACAGGTTCTGGGGAGCTTGTTTTTTTTTCCCACCGTGCCAGTGGCTGATCATGCGTGACGCATGCAGACTTCTATTTGATGAGACCACCAAACTGGTCAGTCACAGCCAGGGCACCATCAGTGACATCGTACGCTACACCTTCTTTATGGAGCGTGCATTGCGTCGTGTCATTGATCAAGCCGTCAAGGAGCAAAAGCTGGAAGAAGAGGAAGTCGCAATGCTAATTGAATTCCCTGGGAGGGCTACTCCATCTGAGACAAGTCAGCAGGAGTCTGAAGAGGAGTCAGAGGAGGATGGTGGCTGGGGGGGAAAGGAGGAGGAGGAGGAAGAGCAGGCTTTAAACTTTTCAGGGATCCCTGGTCTGTGGCTGGGGGGAGGAGACCAAGGACAACATTCTCCTGGGCTATGAGCAGGAGCCAGGGTGCTCCACCGCTTCCAATTTAGTGAAAATGGGGGCCTTTATGCTCAAGTGTTTGAAGAGGGACCCCCGTATAAAAAGCATAAAAGTCAAGGACCTGTACTGGGTGGCAACGTACTTAGACCCCTGGTACAAACAAACTGGCAGACATGTTACAAGCATCACAGAGGGCTATCATAATGCAGCATTTACAGGCCTTGTGTGAGAGATGCTGCTTTCCGCTGTTGCGGGCACTGGCAGAGGAATTTCCACCCACAGCGAAACAGATGCGGCTACCAATCCTACCACGCCTTCAAAAAGAGGGAGGTTTGAAGATGTGTTGGTCACTTCGGATATGAGATCTTTCTTGCAGCCAACCCATCGACAGCCGCCCTGCGGATCCAGCCTTAGGGAATGCCTAGACCGGCAGGTGTCTGACTACATCGGGTAAACGTCAGATATGGTCGCTCTGAGAAGCGAGGAACCCCTTGACTACTGGGTGTGCAGGCTTGACCTGTGGTTAGAGCTGGCACAATTTTCCATGGAACTGTTGACTTGCCCCTCATCGAGTATCCTGTCTGAAAGGACATTCAGCGCAGCAGGGGGAATCGTGACCCATAAGCTTACTCGCTTAGCTCACAAAATTGTGGACTACCTCACATTTTTTAAATTAATGAGGCATGGATCTCGGAGGAATTCAACACCTGTGATGTCCACGTGTAATTAACTTTCCTCATGCCAGCCCACAAATATCCGCCACCACACAGAACAACGAATGGTCCTTGCCTTATGTATATACAGCTGCATAAAAGGCCTTTTATGTCAGGTGACTGCCTAATTTTTTGGGCCTGTACTGGCTGACAGTTACATTTTTATCTTGTGACCGCCTAATGTACCTCCATCCACAGAAGGCAATTTTTTTTGCTGTCAGGTGAATGTCTATTGGCTAATTTTTGGGGCCTGTACTGGCCGATAGTTACATATTTATCCTGTGACCGCCTTAATGTACCTCCAGCCACAGAATCTAAAGTTCTTTGCTGTCAGGTGAATGCCTGTGAGCAAATTTTTGGGGCCTGTACTGGCCGATAGTTACATATTTATCCTATGACCGCCTAATGTACCTCCAGTCACAGAATCCAAAGTTCTTTGCTGTCAGGTGAATGCCTGTTGTCTAATTTTTGGGGCCTATACTGGTCGACAGTAATTTTTTTTTATCTCTAGCCACATAATCACACCCCTGTTTCACTCCTCTTTCTCTCATTATGCATATGAACCGCATTCACCATAAGGACCTTCTAATGTCACAGGGTCATGTGACTGTGTCCCTCACCCTGTACTGTGCCCCCTTATACCCTGCATTGTACCCTCTTACCACACCCTGTGCAGTGCCCCTAGTAATTCCCTGTACTGTGCCCTCTTATACCCTTTTATCCGGTCAATGTATAGCGGTGGTATCCAATAAATGGATGGCCATAACTGCATATCTTTCCCTGCCCACGCCATCCTTTTTTAGGCCTGGCATGAGTGGGAAAAATATGCAGATTGCGGTGCTAAGGACCTTTGCACCACAATCTGTGTCAGAAATACGCCTAACATAGACGTATTTCTATATAATAAATGACCATCTAATTGTATTATTATTCAGAGGTAGGGCTAATATCTTTATATCATATAGAATCTAGTGTATTATACTCTTCCCTGTATTTCCCAGTAGAAAATGATCCTCGGCAAACACAGTCCTCATCCCCGACCACCAGGAACAGGTACTCTCCGCCACGCTGCTCCGCTGTGTACTGGTGCTTATTCTGACACTAGGGCTGGGTTCACATCCTATTTTTGCCATCCATTTAATGCATGCCAAAAATGTATGTGTTAACAGATGCCTCAGACTGATGCCGTACAGTGACTGTCCGTTCACCATACATTTCTATGGTAGGAAAGAAAATTACATTAATGTATGCATTTTTTTTATGGACTCTGCAAGATTTTTTTTCCCCGGGACCTACTTATAGGATTAGCCTTTGCTAACCGCATGACCCTGCTCTCCCTTCACTACGTTTGCCGGCCAGGGGTTTGAAAAGAGTGAGATAAACCTTTGTTCTCTCTTTTTTTTTTTTTTTTGTGTGGATGAGGGCACCCCCTCACTGGGCATATATATATTTATAACTAAATGAACTGTTGATAACATTTGCCCTTGTGGTATGAGTGGACTGCTCGTCGGACATATATGAAACCAGATGAACCATTGATTATATCTTCACCTTGGATGAGTGTACTGTTTTACCTGATATATATGTACTCAGAGGAATCCTGGACTTTACTATGTTTTTTTTTTTTTTTTTCTCTTCCAATTCAGCAGCTACATTTAAGTTTATATTTAATTATTAAGTCTTTAGATGGGCTGCTGATTGTATCTCTTCTGTGTGGAGGAGCGTAGTGCCCGTCGGACACACATGTGACCAGAGAAACTATGGACATCGGACAATATTATGTATTCTCTTTCCACTTTAGCAATTTATATTTAAGTGTTTTGTATTGATCTTTTCTTTTTCTTTTTTTTTTTTTTTTGTGTAAGATTGCCCTCAGTGTCTGTTGGGGGGGTCGCAGTCATGCCTCCAAAGGGTATAAACCGAAGATCGGCTGGTGCCTCTTCACCGGGGGGAGGAAAGGGTAATAGTACAACAACTAGTATGGAGAAATATCTCATATCGCCCCCCAAAATTAAGAGCTCTCTGCGTGGCAATAAGGAAAGTCAAAAGGATATTGGAGAAGTGGCGGTCGCTTAGGAACATAGGGGGGTGGAAAGGAGTGTGGGTAGCGGAGAGGGGATGGTGGAAAGAATTAATCTGGTAGATAACAAGCTTGAGGAAATCCTAGGTGCAGTACAAAAAACTAACCATAGTCTGGAGGAGCTGACCCTTAAGATGGCCTCAGTACAGGTGGACCTCTCCTTTATAAAGGAGGATATGAATAAAGTCAGGGAAAAAGTGAAAGAGTTGCAGATATCCTCTGGAATGATGAAAAAGGAGCTAGAAGGAGTAAAAAAAAAGAGTTGAAGGGATAGACGGTGAGAAAAAAAACCTTCTAGAGAGAATTACTATAATGGAAGATAGGTCCAGGAGATCAAATATTAGAATAGTGGGATTTCCAGAGGGAGTGGAAGGAGAGGACACAACGGGCTTCATCCAACAGTGGCTGCAGGATAGTTTTAAAGATAATGTCCTATCCCAATGGTTCTCAGTGGAAAGAGCCCATAGAATACCAGGGAGACCCCCCGTAAAAGGGGGCCCCCCGAGGGCAATCTTAGCTAAAATACAAAGTGCTAAGGATAGAGATGTAATAATGAGAACCAAAAGAAAGATGCGGACAATTGAGTTTAATGGAAATAACATAGCAATATATCCAGATTTCTCTAGAGCCACTCAGACAAAAAGGCGTGAATTTAAAGAAGTGAAGAAGAGACTAGCAGATGCTCAGATACAATATTCCCTGCTGTATCCTACTAAGCTTCGCATAATATACCGCGACCAGGCCAGGTTTTTCGGCTCTCCAGAGGAGGTAGTGGAGTGGCTGGATGCTAAAGGAATAGGAACATGAAGGCACCAGATTGGTTCGGGGGGGTATGGGGCAGGGGTGGGAAGAGGCTGAGTGTAAGAGGTGGGGGAAATGTTTGATTTCTACCGACCAGATGGGGGGGGGATAGAAAAAGGGGAAGGGGAGGGATTAGGGTGGGAATGGTTGTCTTGGGAGGTCTAGCAGGGTCTAAGGTGAAGGAAAAGCAAGCGACAGATCTGAATGAGTAGTATTATGACATGGAATGTACGGGGCCTCGGAGATAGGGTCAAAAGGGTAATGGTTTTTGATAATGTTACCAGACATCTCCCGGCTATAGTAGGACTAATGGAGACACATAGTACAAAAGATAAGATAAATCTTTTAAAAAAGAAATGGGTCCGGTATCAATATCACTCATGTTTTTCTACATACTCATCCGGAGTCAGTGTATACATTCATCACAAAGTAGACTACCTTCCATTTGACGAGAAAATAGATGAGAGGGGTAGATATGTATTCCTTCATTGCCAGTGGAATGGTATTGTATGTATTTTGGCTTTTGTGTATATACCCCCCCCCCTTTCTCCTTAACGGTTATTCATAGACTGGTGGAGTATGCAGATTCAAGGGGCAAGTGCCCCATAGTAATAATGGGGGATCTTAATAATGTTATGAATGACGAGTTAGATAGATACTCTGTGATTCCAAAGGATAAACAGGTGACTGGGCGACAATCAGTGCTGGGGAAAATATCGCAGGAACTATCACTAATAGATGTATGGAGATACCTTTATGATGATAAGCCAGGGTTTTCCTGTTTTAGTCGGGGAAATAAAATAATGTCTAGAATAGATCTGGCATTGGTTAGTTCAGAATTAGTAAATAAGATCTCCAGCATGAGGTATGAAGCAAATAGTATTTCAGATCACTCCCCTGTCTGCCTGCGGTTAAAAAGAAACCTAAGACGAATAAGCTGTGAGTTTCGCCTAAATCCACACTGGTTGAATTTAATTAAGGAGGAAGATGATATTAGGGTGGATATAGAGGAGTTCTGGAAATATAATCTGGGGTCAGCAGGTTTAGGGTATGTCTGGGATGCTTTTAAAGCATTTCTACGTGGTATTTTGGTAAGCAAAATTAAGGGCCTGAAGAGGGGATTTGCAGAACAGGAGAGAGAGCTAACAGATAGGATAAAAGAAATAGAATTAGAACTCATGACTAAGAAAATCCCTGAACTGATAGGCCAATTGGATCAGGCTAAAAGTGCATTGAGGAACTATCTGATGGACAAGGCACAACAAAAAGTGTTTTTTGAGGGGGAACGATATTTCAGGGAATCTGGGAAGTCGGGAAGATTGCTGTCCACACTTATACAGAATCAAAGGGGGGGGGGGGTAATAGGATAGATAGTGTTGAGAGGAGAGCTGGGGGGATGGCATCCAGCCAGGGAGAGATAGAGCTTGAATTTATTGAATATTATGGGGGCCTCTACTCCTCGGAAGGAGGGGGGGGGCCTGAAGAATTCAGAATCTTCCTGGAGGGAGTACCGATCCCCAGACTCTCGGAGGAGGAGAGGGACTGGTTGAACGCCCCCATTGAAGTTGAGGAATTACGGGAGACGCTGAAAACTATTCAGGGAAATTCCAGTCCCGGGCTGGATGGCTTCCCTTTTGAGATATACAGAAGATATGGAGATGTCATTCTTCCAGTGTTAGTGCAGGTCTTAAACGAGTCAATGGACAGAGGCGAACTCCCGTCCTCCCTCTCGGAAGCTGTAATAAGTCTAATAGGCAAAAAGGGTAAGGACGAGAAAAAGGTGGATTCGTATCGCCCCATCTCTCTTCTCAACACTGATTTTAAAATATGTGCTAAATTACTTGCAAACCGCCTAAGAAAAGTTATTGAGAAGTTAATACACCCGGATCAATCAGGGTTTGTACCCAAATGCCAGGCTCAGACGAATATTCGACGGACATTATTGAACATGCAGATGGGTGGGGAGGGTGCCCATTCCATCCTGTCTCTGGACGCTGAGAAAGCGTTTGACAGAGTGGAATGGGCATACCTCTGGAAGGTTATGTATGAGTTTAATTTGGGAGGAAAATTTATTAGATGGGTACAGCTTTTATATAATAACTCGAAAGTTAGGGTAAAAATCAATGGAGCAATATCAGAGCCAATACCTTTGCAGAGGGGAACTCTTCAGGGGTGCCCACTCTCCCCATTATTGTTCGCCATATTTGTTGAGCCATTGGCTTGTAAGGTCCGGGCAGATGAAAAAATAAGGGGATTTGGGGGAAATGGTGCAATGGATAAGATATGCCTTTACGCTGATGATATTTTGTTTTTTGTGGACGGAGGGGTACCAATGGTACTGCACCTGATGGAAAATAGTAAATCAGTTTCGCCTTATCTCCGGCTTTAGGGTGAACTGGACAAAGTCGGTACTGCTCCCAATTGGCCAGGAAATTGGGCCGGAGGAAATTAATGTTAAAATTTTGAAATCCACGGAGTCGTTTGAATACCTGGGTATTAAAGTTAGCTCGAGGATACAGGAGTATCTAGAACTCAATATTGAGCCTCTTTTAAAAAGGGTCAGGGAAAAAACAAGTACTTGGCAAAAATTGCTGATCTGACAAGTGGACCGAATAGCGATAAAAAAGATGGTTTTGCTACCACAGATTTTGTATGTTATTTCCTCCTGCCCAGTCTGGATAGGGGACCATTTTTTCAATGCACTAGAAGGAGTGATAAATGATCTTATCTGGGGGAGAAAAAGGGTCAGGCTGAAACAAAAATACCTATGGCTAGATGAAGAAGATGGCGGTCTGTCCGTCCCATGTTTCAGGGGTTATTACTTTGCATCCCAGCTTCAGTGGTTAATGATGGAGGATGACAGACTGCGTCGTTTTTTGGAAGGGGAACTGGGAGGTCTCCAATATAATATTATCAGCACTCTAGAAACAGGAATGATAAAAATAAAGGGTAGGCAGTGCCCAATTAGTAACATGATACACTTAGTCTGGGTTAATGTTAAAAAATTACTAGGAATAAATCACTCACTAAAGTTCTCCCCCATCTGGGGAAATATAAACTTAAAAGAATTTTGGAAGTTTGAAGATTTTGTATTTTGGGATAAAAAGGGTATTAGGTTTTTGTCCCCAGATGGTGGTGGAAGGAAAGTTGAAGACACCAGAGGAAATGGGTCTAAGTATAGATAAAGATTGCCTCACATGGTTTAGATATGTTAGATTAAAACATGCTTTTGATAAAACGGAGAATAGAGAATACTTTATTACGAAGCACTCAGATTTTGTTGAGTTTTGTTATCAGGGAATAGGGAGTAAAGTTTCAATATCACAGATTTATAAAAAAATAAAGAAGGGGCTGGGAGGGGTGATTAGATTTAATAGTGAAAAGAAATGGGCACAAGAGGTGGAACCCTCAACTTTGGACTGGAGAAGTATATATAAAAATGTTAAAAGGAGTACAATCTCCAGTGGCTTCCGATTGACGCAGTTTTTTATCCTCCACCGGACCTATATTACCCCCAGGGCGTTGAGCAAGATGTACAAAACAGGGGAGGCAAAATGCTGGAAGTGTGGAGAGGAGAGGGCTGATTTTGTGCATTTGATTTGGTTCTGTCCGATTGTACAGGGGTACTGGATTCAAGTTTTCCAGGACCTCGGGAGAGAGACAAGGAAATCTGCACCTCTGGAGATCAGTATAGCAGTCCTGGGAGACACCAGAAGAATTGGGGTAGATAGAGAAAGTGAAAGGAAATGGGAAAAAGGGTTGATGCTGGCACGTGTTGTGTTGGCCAGAGGATGGGGAGCGGACAGTCCGCCAAGTGTGGTAGAATGGAAAAACCTATGTGAAAGGGTGTTAAGCTATGAGAAAGCTAGGTAGGTGAAACTGGTGTTCAAATAAGGAGTAAAAAGGGGGAAATATAAGTCTCTGGATAGAGGTTATGGAAAGGAAATACCTTGAGGACACTCCCAAGACAACCAAGAGGGTGGAGGGGAGGGAGGAGGGGAGGGCGGGGGTGGAGATGGGAGGGGGGGGAGCTCTTTCTCTTTCTGGGTCTTTGTAAAAGTAATAAGGATGGGGAAAAATTGTTATGGCACACTTTTGTAATTTATGACAGTGTATATTTGTACTTTTTGTAATGGCTATTCCCTATCTATGTCTTGTTTTAATGAGAAGAAGAAAATGATAAATAAATTATATAAAAAAAAAAAAATGGATGCATTTTTTTTATGGACTCTGCAAGATACAAAAACTTGGAGTGCTGCACATTTGTATATATCAAACTGATAGGAAATAAAATCGTTCTAGGCTTCAGCAGGGCACATTTTTGAGAATTTCGCATAAAAATGGCCCCTGATTAAAATAAATTTTTTGTGTGGAAATTGTTGCCAATGATCCCCCTATGGCAGGGCCGGCTCCAGGTTCATGTGGGCCCTTGGGCGATAAATCCCAGTGGGCCCCCATTGAGGCATTTTTTTTACATTGACCCCCTGTGGCTCCCACACGGTATAATGACCCCCAGTGGCCCCATACAGTATAATGACTACTAGTGGCCCTTCACACAGTATAATGACTACTAGTGGCCCTTCACACAGTATAATGAACCCCCAATCCCCCCCCCCCCACTGTATAATGACCACCTGTGGCCCTGCATTCAGAATAATAACCCCCAGTCGCCCCCATTCAGAATAATGACCCCCAGTAGCCCCCACACTGGGGGAATACTGTATGGAGGGGGCTCTGGGGGTCATTATACTGAATGGAGGGTCATTGGTGATCATTATACTAAATGGGGGACACTGGGGGTCATTATACTATGTAAAGGGCCCTCACAGTATAATGACCCCACAGTGACCCTCCATTCAGAATAATGACCCCCAGTCGCCCCCCACACTAGGGGTTATACTGTATGGAGGGGGCACGAGGGGTTATTATATTTAATGGGGGCTCTGGTGGTCATTATGCTAAATAGAGGGTCAATGGGGATCATTATACTAAATGGGGGGCACTGGGAGTCATTATACTGTGTAAGGGGCCCTCACAGTGTGATGAATTACCCCCCAGTGGCCCCCTCACATACCTATCATTGCAGGGGAGCTGGCAGTCCTGTGATTCACTAACCGCAGCTCCCTGCGCTCCTTCTCTCCGGCGGCCCGCTGCAGCAGTGAGCCAGGCCTGGAGGAGAGAAGGAGATGTGCAGTGATGTAGCTAGAACTGACTGGGCCCCACAGCAAATTTTAGTATGCCCCCCTCCCCCCCCAATGTGTGTTCACATCACGTTTTTCCTATCGGTTTGATGTATACAAATGTGCAGCACTCCGCGTTTTTGTATTCTGCAGAGTCAAGTAAAAATGCATACGTTAACGTATATGTTTTTTTACAATGGAACTGTATGGTGAACTGACGCCACTGTACGGCATCAGTCTGAGGCATCTGGTAACGCATATATTTTTGGTATACATTAAATGGATGGCACAAATGGGATGTGAACCCAGCCCTAGTGTCAGAATAAGCCCCAGTACACACCGGAGAAGCGTGGCGGAGAGGGAGGCCGCCATGTACTGACAGAGCGCTGCCTGGTCCTGGTGGTCAGTGGTGAGGACTATGTTTCCCCAAGGATGATTTTCTACTGGGAAATACAGGGCACAGTATAATACACTAGAATCTATATACTATAAAGATATTAGCCCTACCCCCAAATAATAATACAATTAGGGGGTCATTTATTATATAGAAATATGTCTATATTAGGCATATTTCTGACACAGATTGTGGCGCAAAGGTCCTTAGCACCGCAATCTGTATCTTTTGCCGCTCATGCCAGGTCTAAAAAAAGTGGTGTGGGCATGGAAGGGGATACAGTTATGGCCATGCAGTTATTGGATACCAATAAATCTGAAAATCAAAGCTACTGGGCACTCTCGGATATGAGACCAATATTGAATTTATTAAAGGGAGTGTGCTAGATAATACATAAAATATAACACATAAAATATAACACATAAAATATCATAAATAACTAAAATGTCTATTAAAAATCAATAAATATGGCTGGTGGTAGTTCGCATAGAATATTCCAATCACCAGCAACATTCAGGGGTGTGCAACCATATTATTCGAATATTCAGTCCGAATTTCTTGTATGGAGATAAGATTTATAGGAACAGTTGCATCAACAACATCCGAATAAAATCGACAAAGTCCGGTTTGAATTGCACCAATATTCGGATACAGAATCAAGTCTTTTCCACTAATCAGCTTGCATGCGAATACTTGAAGAATGTTCGTATAGTGGCGTCCCGCTATAAATGCTCCTCAGTGGCGTCCCACTGAGATTAATCTCGGTATGCCAACACACGATAGATAATACATTCGAACAGTCTTACCATTCGGTGTGGCTGAATGCCTGAGTCTTACTCTGGACGTTGGTCTTGGTGTGTACTCGACCGTGGTCTTTCGAGTTAGGATGGATTTTGACTCTGTTAGTTCCACACCGGCCGCTTGTTCGCACCTGAATAATATTCACTAGGGCGGTCTTTCTCAAGCTTCCGAACGTTAGTGGATACAGGCACTGATTTACCGAGCGGTATTCTTCATCATTGATCTGTAGGTTGTAGTTGGATCCTTTGGGGGGGGGTTTGGAACCAGACGCGTATCGGGGTCTTATGTTACCACTTCCTCACTGGTTACTTTCCCCCTCCACTACCCCTCTTTTATAGGGGATGTGATGTCATCTCCCCTCCAATTTGACTCCTCCTGCTGTCAAGACATTGGTTCAATTTAATCAAAGTTACTCCCAATATCATCGCCAGGTGATTCTTATCACTCTCTCCAAATGCGAACTTTTCATTATGTTAAAACAACCTAGCATCATCAACAGTCACAACATTTCCATATATAATATAATATAAAATTAATATAAAATTCCTTGGTCTACAGCACTTAAGTGCAGTGCAATGAATTAAAAAATGTGCCCTATGTTTTTTAAAGAATATAATAATTCAAAAAGATCTGCCTTAATACCATTTCCCTTTAATGACATATTTACTTTCATTTGGGATTAAACATATCTTAGCAGCATCTGTAAGAGAAAACTTTTCATACACCAATACTGTGATACCTATTCTATCGTCTGCCAAAAAAACGCACATGTATCCTAATGCGGTTTTGGTGCGGTATTGGTGCGTTTTCTACAAAAAATCCACTATAGACACAGTATGACTTGATCTAATATAATTGACAGTCTCATGGATTCTTACTATACTATGTCTTCAATATTCACCAATATTCACATTGTGTTATTATAAATTCCACTTCATTTCGTTTCATTATAGTGTAGAGTGTGGTGGGGGCCCCCTGCCAAGGGACAACCAGCCAGGCTAAAAATAACACGCGACTAAGTGGACCATCAGCAGGGGGCCCAAACAGTTCAAACTCTGCATTTAAGCCACCCGGCATCATAGTGTTCAACTCAAAAATTCGTTGGGTTTCCAACCTAGACATCTTGGCAATATGATTGCCACCTCTCCAATCCTTATCCACTCTATCAATGGCTGCAAACTTGATCCCTGACGGATTCTTCCCATGGGCTATCCTAAAATGATTTGACAGCGTATGTAAGTTATTGGATACCACCGCCATATAGTGATAACACCGCCATACAATGATAAAACCACCATACAGTGACCGGATAAAAGGGTATAAGAGGGCACAGTACAGGGAATGACTATGGGCACTGCACAGGATGTGGTAAGAGGGCACAATGCAGGGTATAATGGGGGACAGTACGGGGTGGGGGGCACAGTCACATGACCCTGTGACGTTAGAAGGTTCTTATGGTGAATGCAGTTCAGATGCCACCATAATGAGAGGCAGAGGAGTGAGACAGGGGCCCTGGATAGACAGGAGGGGTGGACACAGCAAGTAGGTTGAAGGGGCTCTATGGGGGATTCATACAAGAAGTAGGGGCAGGAGGTCTGTGCAGGGCAGCAATAGGAGATAGGAGGGTGAAACAGGAGCTCTGGATACATGAGGGAGGAAAGGAGACAGCAGGGGCCCCATGAGGATGAGATAGGACAGGATATGTGAGGGGGGGCAGGTGTCATGGAGACAAACAGCTTAATGAAACCGTAACACAACTAAATAGAATGAAGCAGCAGCAGATTGAAGAGTCCCCCCCCTTCTGTCCCACAGACAAGAGACAGTCACAGTGCAGACTCACTCACAGACTGTCTTCACACTTCACTGCTCCAGCTCCAGCCCTCCGGTCTCTCTCCTCAGGCAGCATGGGTCCTGTGTAGAGGGGGCATGTCCTGTGTAGAGGGGGCATGTTCTGAGTCTCTGCAGCTCAGAAGGCCCACCAGGGGGGTACTGCGTAAGTGAAATGACAGCAGTGAGAGCTCCCATCTGTATTGATGGAAGTGCTCATAGCAGCTCAGTGGGCCCCCCCCCAGGAGCATTGGGCCCCGGCACTTGCCCGGGGATGCCGGGTTATGACGCCGGCCCTGCCCTATGGTATATTACTGTCCATGTTGTGGGACTATTTGTGTACTTCTAGTAAGTGTTCGCTGGCTACAAATATGACCTGAAGGTTTTTCAGGTTCGCCTGCCATTAAAGTGAATGGGGCCCGCCTCGAACGCACAGTTCGTAAATATTTGATCGTCCCGGCCTATGTTTGTCCATCACTAGTTGGCAGCCATGAGGAGGGCTTGGTGGACCCCTAGGCAAGGGCCCACCAGGACGTTTCTCTGTTTCTGAAGCCACCAATGCCTCTACATCTGGGTGAAATGATGTAATTGGCCCCTGCACACTATGAATCTGTGCTGCTCAGCAAGTGTGGTGAGGCCCTAAGGAGCTAGAGCACAGGATAGGAGTGATAATGGCTCTGACTATCATAAGCTATCACAGTGGCTTCCCTCAGACCATTGCTACCTAGGGTCGGGGGCAGTAAAAAGAGGAGGTACCCTTTCTTTCCTCGAGGCACACCCTGATTCTGGGCTCCTACCTGATGGTAGTTGGGAGGCCCATGATGTTAGGTTTTTCGATGGGTGCAAGGCAGGGCATGTAGAGTATAGAGTATAATGGCCTGCATATGGTGCAAGAGCCAGTAACCAGGCCAGTGATAGAAGACTAAATGTCTCTCTTTACCCCAGTCAAAATGGGAGTTGTAGTAAATCCAACTATAACAATCACAGTTCCAACTGTTCAAGGTGCAATTCTCACCCAGATGTATGGATTTAGGCCAAGATGAGAGTAATAGCCCTCTTCCCTCTCTATCTCAAGTCTCTTCCAGTAGGATCTATTGCAAAATATACTACTCTTTCAATGATGGCTGTATTGTCCACTATGGGATCCCCAGGATAGGTCATCAATATCAGATAGGTGGGGGTCTGACTGCTGGCATCCCTGCCAATTAGCTCTTGCAAGCACTGCCTTCTATTCACTGTTTACCTCTGAATGGGTCAGCGTAGTTGTAATTGCACCTGCTCACCACTGCAGTTGCGTTAGCAAGCAGGTAAACAGTGAAGAGAAGGCCGCGCTTGCATGAGCGCTGCTTTCTCTTCAAACAGCAGAGCAGTGGGTTGCAAGAAGTCAGACCCCCACAGATCTGATATTGATGACCTATCCCAAGGATAGGTCATCAATATTTTTTTAAAAAAAGCTGAAAATCCCTTTAAGGTTAGAGATGGAACCAGCCCACATTTAACTTCCTACAAGTGCTGAGCAAGGATTGTTAACCCCAGCTGTGCTATCCATGCACAATTAAACTGGGTACAATACATTACATGACTTTATATATATACTACTCACAAAAAGTTAGGGATATTTGGCTTTTAGGTGAAATTTATGTAAAACGTAAAAAAAGTTCACACTACAGTGATATTATATCATGACACTAGGGTATTTAGGTAGAAGCATGCAATGGTCATTTCCACAAGTTTTTGAAACAAAGCCAACAAAAGTGGTGGGTATAACCCACAAAAATGTCAATGTCTCAATAACTTGCAACTCCTGGATCCCAATAGAGATGTAACAATCTTTTAGTAATAACTAGAGATGAGCAAATTTATTGTAATTTGTTTTTGTTCTGATTCTAATGAATCAGTTGGAAAATTTGAATACAAATAATGATAGTCACAGCAGCATCAGTACAGTATGGGACCTGAGAGACAAGGCGGTAGATGTGTGGCTGTGTATGGGTACTCATAGTGGCAGAGGAAGGAGCAGCAACTGCGACAGCACAAGCAATACAGTATGGAACAGGGCCATGATCAGGCCAGTGATAGATAGCCACTGTCAGCAATGGCAGATCTATTCAATGGCATCAGCCAGAGGTAGGATTATTACTATATCATTTAGCACTACTAGCAATGCTATATCTCTGAGTTAAAGAACAAATAAGAAAGCTAGTAGTACTGCTACTCCTCCCTGATTTTCCTGTAACCCATTGGTGTACAGTATGGACCGGAGTGGACTCATGTCAGACACATAGAGCCTGTCAGCTGGTTGCTGATTCTCTTCTCACGATTTGTCAAAGAATGCCCTTAGAATAAGCCCCCTCTGCACTCTCGTATGGCCAGTCTGGACTTGCTATGTGCTGTGCTATTCATTTGCTATCAGAGGCTGGCTAAGCTTTAAGGGCACCCTGGTACATGTCACATTCTGCTTATTCCTCCTCCTGACATCTGTGCCAAGTGCAGAAAGGAGGAGGCTGCTCTCAACTTGGAGCTTGGCTATTTTCAGTACTCCCACAGAAATGAATGCACGGAGGCCATGCATGCACAGTGCACTCTTGTTCTCTTTGGGAGGTCCGTTCTAGAGATAGTGCAGTGCAGGTGAGACAACCTTTTCAAATAGGGTTCTCCAGGAAGAAAATAAAAATACTTAAATATTACTTTATTATAAATATATTCCCAAATACCTTTCATTAATTTTAATGGCTGATTGTGTCTGGGGAGCAATCATTAGGAGAAATAAAATGGCCACCATCCTATTAATACACACAAAACCTGTTCTAACCTGTTACTTCACATTATTTTACAACAATGAAGTAAAGATCTGCCTCATCCTTCTCTCCTACTTGTCAGGGATTATGAACCTAAATACAGCTGATCTTTAGCTGAGTTTATGAGGAGATATGAAGTACAGAGAGAGGAGGGACAGGACAGGTTGTGGTAATGGAGACTGCAAACAAGAGCTGCTGCTCATTAGCCACATCTTCGACCTTCTGTCTGTACTTCAGGTCTCCTCATGAACTCCATTCCTACAGAGATTCAGCTGAAGGTCTTACTAAATTATATTCAGTATCATAACCCCTGACAAGTAGAGCAGAGAGGAGGATGAGGCAGTGTTGTGAGGTAACTTGTCCTCCTGTGTGATTAGGACAGGTTTTGTGTGTACTAATATGACAACGGCCATATTATTGCCCCTGATGATGGGCTCCCCAGATATAACAAGCCATTATAAATAATGAAAGCTGTTTGGGAATATATTTACAATAAAATCCTATTTTCACGAATTTTATTTTCTTAATTCCCAAAGAATCCCTTTAATGTTAAAAAGTGCATGTTGTTTTCCTGCACCAAGCCAAGTTTGCAGGGGCTCATAGATGTTAGGATGATAGAACCTCCCCTGAAGTAAATGCACTTTGAAAACTACACTCCTTCGGGTATTGAGGGGGGTAGTAGTATTTAGGACCCACTATTTTCAGGAATTGGTGCAATACAGAGAAAAAAAATAAAACTTTATTTTCTTCACAAATTCTGCTTTTTAAACAGATTTCTTTTGTACAATGTACATAAAAATGAAGAAACACACCCTGCTTCTCCTGTGTTCAGAAAGACAAGCAGCACATAGAGAAGACAGGGGCATTTTTTTTACTGTCCCTGCCTTCTCAATGGCTCGATGAGTGCTGTGTATGCAGATCAGGAAGCTGCAATGCCGTTCCTGCTTCGGTCGTAGCAGTCATATGATTTTAGTAGACCCAGATCAGTTCTGCTTTGAAGTTGTCAGCTGCAGTTACAGGAAAAATCAGCAATGAAAGAATAAAGTTATGTTAAATGTCCCCCAAAGGTCTTATAAAACTTCTATAGGGGCAGAGATTGCAAAAGATAAATAAAGGAGTGTAAACAATATATACAAAAAAAAAGCCACCACACGCCACACTGCAGCTACTAGCCCTGCCCCCTGGCGACCATAACCTATACATCCCACATATCAAAGTGACCATTATGAAAAAGGGAACATAACTTAAAAAAATGTAGCTTCATGTTGAGCTAATAACAAAAAAATTGAAAACAGACCTTTTTTATATTTTTCTGGATATAGAACATAAACAAAAAAATACTAAAGTAAAATGAAAAAAAATAAAACCCCATACATCAACAAAAATTTGGCAAAAATTATTTATATCACCAAACAAAAAAAATAAGTTATGGCTTTAAAAAAAAGTTAAGACACGTGCGAATAAATAAAAAATGTGCTTGGTCAGGAACAGGGGTAAATGGCCTGGTCTTTAAGTGGTTAATGAAAAATTGTTTTTGTGTAACAGTTGAAGCTTATGCCACCTGCATTTAACATGTGGAAGACCAGTTTCCCTTATGTCCCCCACAACAGCACATCAATGGACTGACAGGAGGCATGGAACTTTTAATGAACATAGCTCGTATAAAGCCGGACCCCAACTCCATCCACCTGTGGGTTTTTTTGAGCTGTAGAATGCTGTGTGGCTGCTTCCACTTACTATGCAGTGTATTTATATTGGTGTCAGTGGATCCTCCCTTCATTCCCCTACTTTGGGGGTTTTGAAAAAGTATGGCCCTAACTTGGACTTCCTGGAGCCTTTCCCTCCTCGAATGTTCATGCTCCAGAGGCTGGAGGTCTCCTTCTATAAAGGTGCATTCACACGCTGAAGATTTTGTTGCAGAAATTTCCAGAAATCAGTTTAATTTACCAGAATGAAGCTTGCAGAAATCAATGTGCTTGACACCCCATTCAAATGAACGTAGCTGATCTTCTGCAACAGAATATGCGGCATGTGAATGCACCCTAAAAGTTCAGTCCGCTTCCTGAAACCAGATTTTGTACAGATATGCTGTGTAGCTCAGCTATTTGCTTCCTATCCTGAGTTTTGCCTTGGGCTACAGTGACACCTTGTGGCCATTCTGCAGTACTACTGATGCTTAGATTTCTATGGCTCTTTTTTAATGTATAAATACTAATCAATAGTATTTCAAGCCTCAATTTTTTTTAAAGGTCTTCAGATCTGCTTTGGACAGTTATGAATATCATTACTGCCATAGCTGTGCTACTCACTGCACTTTTGAAACCCACCTTTCACTGGAGACATATTAATTTGAGTAATGGATTTCAACCATGTCCCCCTTAATGAGATGTGGGAGGAGTTCAGAACAATGAGACAAAGTAGGTCGAAGTCTGGCAAGAAGTTCCACTGCAGTCAGCTATGTTCCTGGAAGTGACCTGCACATTATTGATGAGGCCCATTCCACCTCCTCAGATAATGATAACTCTCAGAGGCTTCAGCTGCCAGACATTGTTAAGGTAACCACACTCATTCGGGCAATCTAGGTCAGAGGACCAGCAAACCTCCCTGGGGGATGGCTCAGACTCCAGCTCTAAGAGGCCCAAGTCATTCAATATGGATGTCTCTCTCTTGGCTATGCTCTACCCAGATTATAAAGCTCCTATGTTTATTAATTATACAGGCTGGTGTTCCCCTTCAGCTGGAACAGGAACTAACATGGTTGATGCCTCCCAATGTGAATATGACGATCGCCAAACTATCTAAAAGTACCATTGTGTCTTCTGAGCATGGCTCCAATCTAAATGGCCTGATGGATAATAGAGCCGAAAGTGCTATGAGAAGTTACCAGGCCTCTGCTGTCCATGCGAGAATAGGCCTTGCTTAGTATGACACCATTGGTGCACTACGCAGATGGCTACATCATATCCAGGAGGATATAGATGCGGGTCTTCCTAGAAACAATAACTTGACCTCTTTTCAGTATGGCTACAGAATTCCTTTTGAGATGACTGTCACGATTCAAGCTGACTTCCAGGGACATGCTGCAGAGGCCCTTCTGTAGGCAGTCTCCACCAGGCCCCCATCCATCTTTGAATTTGCACTTAGGCCCCCTTCACACGAGCGAATTTTCTGTGCAGGCGCAATGCGTGATGCGAACGCATTGCAGCCCGCACTGAATCCGGACCCTTTCATTTCAATGGGTCTGTGTACATGAGCATTTATTTTCACGCATTACTTATTTGTTGCGTGAAAATCGCAGCATGTTCGATATTCTGCGTTTTTCATCCAGCCCTGGCCCCATAGAAGTGAATGGGGCAGCATGAAAATCGCATCGCATCTGCAAGCAAGTTTTTCACTGATATTGTTTGTAAACCATCAATGCGCATTGCTCCCGCGCAAAAAAAAACCCTGAACAACTGGTACTAGAAGAACACATACAGTATATGTAGTTGGTGTGGCTGAGACATGGTTGGACTCTTCGCATGACTGGGCTGTAAATATTGAGGGTTTTACACTATTTAGGAAAGGACATGGTCAATAGAAAAGGCGGTGGCGTGTGCCTGTATGTGAGGAGTGATCTGAAGACAAATGTTAAAGGGGCAATTGTGGGTGCGGATGGTGAGGATGTGTAAAGGGGTTATCCGAGTTAATAAAAAAAAAAAAAAAACTTAAAATCCATCAGGATATACATATAATTTGGTTAAGCTAGATTTCATCAATTTAAAACCTATACGTACACCTTTTCATGGTTCTGTCATTGCTGTGTTTACATGCTGAAGTACATGCTGAGGGGGCGTATAACAACAAAGCCTGAGCTCTGCCTCATGAATATTTCTGGGCGTGAACAACCTGACCTTTCCTTCACCCTGCTCTGCACTTTGCAAAAAAAAAAATGCATTGCAAGAACGGATCCGTCTATCCGCTTGTCATGCGGATGGACGGATCCCTCTGGCAGTCTTTCACAGTTTTCCCGGTTTGTGCATGCGCAGACCAGAAGGACGGATCCTTCAGTTGTTTTGCAATGCCGGATCCGGCAGGCAGTTCCGTCGTCGGAGCTGCCTGCCGGATCCTCCGATCAGTGTGACAACTGACAGCATTTGTAGACGGATCCAGGTGCGGATCTGTCTAGAAATGCATTGCAAGAACGGATCCGTCTATCCGCTTGTCATGGGGGGGGGGGGGCAGGGCTGTAATAACGATCACCAGATGCAGAGGGGAACGTTTACAAACTGGCACCTCTAGCCCCAGTGTGTGCAGGAGGGAGAAACATACCCTGCTGCCGGAGAAAAGATCGGCTCGGCTCTGGTATGTACTGCGCATGAGCGATCGCATACCAGAGCTGAGGCAGTGTTAAAGAGCTGGAGAGGGGCGGGCACCAGAGGCTCTGACGTCTCGTTTACACAGCCTGGCCACTCCCTCAAGCAGGGAGAAGCCTGTAAACGAGACATCATCACTAGAGCCGGCTTGCTGACATCGGGGGTCACATGACCCATAAGTGAACTGGCCAAACAGGGAAAGATAGGTTATGAAAGTGATTTGAAGAAACTTTCACTGGACTACAATAAGAGTAATTAGAATACATTTATTTAAGTCGGATAACCCCTTTAAGGGTGGAAGTTCAAAAGGATACTTTCAAAGCACTGAAAAAATAATACTTGGTGTAATTTATAGACCCCCTAACATCACAGAGGAGATAGAAACACAACTGTATAACCAAATAGAGCAGGCAGCACAGGCTGGTACAGTGCTTATAATGGGAGATTTTAACTTCCCAGACATTGAACGGGGTCATGGTTCTGCCTCAACCGCAAAGGGAAAAAGATTCCTCAACTTGCTGCAGAAGCACTTTATGGGCCAGTTGGTAGAAGCTCCGACTAGGGGCAATGCTCTGTTGGATCTGGTAATCTCTAATGATGCAGAGCTTGTTGGTAATGTTACTGTTCGAGAAACACTAGGTAATAGTTACCACAATACAATTATATTCCCCCTAAACTATAAGAAGCATACTCTGTCAGGCAGAGCAAAGACACTACATTTCAAAAAGGCAAATTCCCCTGGGTTGAGGGCAGCATTTTCAGGGCATAGACTGGGAGTAGCTACTGTCACATAATAAGGCCTCATGCACACGACCGTGTGTATTTTGAGGTCTGCAAAAAACGGATTCGCAAAAAATACGGATGACGTCTATGTGCATTCCGTATTTTGGTGAACGTAACAGCTGGCCCCTAATAGAACAGTATTATCCTTGTCCATAATGCGGACAATAATAGGACATGTTCTATTTTTTTACGGAACGGAAATACAGAAATTCAGAATGCACACGGAGTAACTTCTGTTTATTTGTTTTGCGGACCTATTAAAATGAATGGTTCCGAATACGGTCTGCAAAAAAAACGGAACGGACATGGAAAGAAAATAAGTTTGTGTGCATGAGCCCTAATACTGAGGATAAATGGGAGAGCTTTAAATCCACATTGAGTAATTGCATAAAAAAAATTATTTCTTTAGGTAACAAGTATAAACGGCTAAAATTAAACCCCCCATGGCTTACAGCTACTGTAAAATGGGCAATAAAAGACAATAAAGAGGTCATTTAAAAAATACAAATCTGAGGAGTCAGCTGTAGCGTTTGGAGATTACAAAGGCCTAAATAAAATCTGTAAAAAGGAGATAAAATTAGCAAAAATACAAAACGAACAGCAGGTGGCAAAAGAGAGCAAAACAAATCCCCAAAAATTCTTTAAATATATAAATGATAAAAAAAACAAGGTCCGAGCAGGTAGGTCTCCTAAATAACCTTAAATGGGGGTATTCACTGAAGATAAGCAAAAGTCAGCGTTACTAAATAGATTTTTTAGCTCTATATATAGAAAAGAAGAGAAAGAAGCTGATATCTGTGGAGCTGGGGCTGTTAGTACATTCAGTAATATACTCAATTGGCTAACTGTAGATAGTGTCCATGAGAAGTTAAATAGGGTAAATGTGAACAAGGCTCAGGGCCAGATGGATTACACCCAAGAGTGCTTAACCCCTTAAGGACTCAGCCCTATTTCACCTTAAGGACTTGGCCATTTTTTGCAAATCTGACCAGTGTCACTAAGTGCTCATAACTTTAAAACGCTTTGACTTACCCAGGCCGTTATGAGATTGTTTTTTCGTCACATATTGTACTTCATGACACTGATAAAATTGGGTCCAAAAAGTTAAGTTTTTTGGATAAAAAAATACCATATTTACCAAAAATTTGCAAATTTCAAAGTTTCAGTTTCTCTACTTCTGTAATACATAGTAATACCCCCCAAAATTGTGATGACTTTACATTCCCCATATGTCTACTTCATGTTTGTAGCATTTTGGGAATGATATTTTAATTTTTTGGGGATGTTACAAGGCTTAGAAGTTTAGAAGCAAATTTTGAAATTTTTCAGAAATCTTCAAAATCCCATTAGATAATAGAAACCTCACAAAAATGACCCCATTCTAGAAACTACACCCCTCAAGGTATTCAAAACTGTTTTTCAAGCTTTATTAACCCTTTAGGTCTTCCACAAGAGTTAATGGCAGATTGAGAAACAATTTTGAAATTTCAATTTTTTGGAAAATTTTCCAATATAATCATTTTTTTCCAGGAGTAAAACAAGGGTTAACTGCCAAACAAAACTCAATATGGGTTGCCCTGATTCTGTAGTTTGCAAAAACACCCCATATGTGGTCCTTAACTACTGTTTGGCCAAACGGGAGCACATAGAAGGAGGGGAACACCATATGGGTTTTGGAAGGCAGATTTTGCAGGACTGGTTTTGTTTATACCATGTCCCATTTGAAGCCCCCTGTTGTACCCCTAGAATAGAAATTTCAAAAAAGTGACTCCATCAAAGAAACAAAACAAAACTCAAAATGGGTTGCCCTGATTCTGTAGTTTGCAGAAACACCCCATATGTGGTCGTAAACTACTATTTGGCTAAACGGCAGGACATAGAAGAAGGGGAACGTCATATGGTTTTTGGAAGGCAGATTTTGCTGGACTGGTTTATTTACACCATGTACTCTTTCAAGCCCCCTGATGCACCCCTAGAGTAGAAACTCCATAAAAGGGACCCCATCTAGGAAACTACCGGATAAGGTGGTTGTTGTTTTGGGACTATTTTAGGGGTAAATATGATTTTTGGTTGCTCTATATTACTCTTTTTTGAGGCAAGGTAACAAAAAATTTAAATTCTAAAATTGTTTCTACATTTGCTATTTAGTTTTGTGGAACACCTAAAGGGTTAACATAGTTTGTAAAGTAACTTTTGAATACCTTGAGGGGTGTAGTTTCTTAGATGGGGTCACTTTTTTGGAGTTTCTAGTCTAGGCTACATCAGGGGGGGCTTCTAATGGGACATGGTGTAAAAAAAAACAGTCCATCAAAATCTGCCTTCCAGAAACCGTATGGAGTTCCCTTCGTTCTATGCCCTGCCGTGCGGCTATATAGCCATTTACGACCACATATGGGGTGTTTCTGCAAACTACAGAATCGGGGCAATAAATATTTAGTTTTGTTTGGCTGTTAACCCTTGCTTTATTACTGGAAAAAAGGATTCAAATGGAAATTTTGCCCAAAAATGGGTGTTTTGGCACCGTTTTTATTTTATATTTTTAACACCGTTCATCCGAGGCGTTTGGTCAAAAGTTATTTTTATAGCGACGACTTTTACGCACGCGACGATGCCCAATATGTATGGCTCTCAGACTTTGGAGACACTAAGCAGGCATCCTAAAACTGCGGCCCTCCAGATGTTGTAAAACTACAATTCCCACCATGCCCTGCTGATGGCTGTACGTTGTCTGGACATGCTGGGAGTTATAGTTTTACAACATCTGGAGGGCCGCAGTTTGAGGATGCCTGCACTAAAACTAATATTTTGGGGGGGGGGAAAATAGTTTCGGTGTCTCCAAAGTCTGAGAGCCATAGTTTTTTATGTTCTCTAGTGGACTGTTGAGGGATTATAAAAATTTAGTACTCCATGGAAGTGTGATACTCCCTGAAGCAATCGATAACGCAGAGGCCCGGATGATCGGGGCACATGTCGCACTGAGTGGTGGTGTCCTTCCGTATCCCCCTCCTGCGACACACTCTGCACTTTTTTTGGGTTCGTCCCTTCTGTCCAGTATGGGGGACCACACCTGGAAAGTTTTGGCCAGGGACGATCCGGGCGCCTCCAGTTCCCGAGCTACTCCGGCCTGCTCTTTCCCGGTCCGAAAAGATCAGGGCCTTGAGGACTGCCTCATAGAATTGGAAAAATGTCCCTGTGCTGCCAGCGCTTCGGGATAGTACAAAAGAGTTGTACATGGCAACCTGTACCAAGTAGACCGCAACTATTTTGTACCATGCCCGGGTTTTGTGCATGGCGTTATATGGCTTGAGGACTTGATCAGAGAGATCAACTCCTCCCATATACCGATTGTAGTCAACGATACAATCGGGCTTAAGGACCGTTCCCGTGGTACCTCGCACAGAGACGGGGGTGGTGCTGTTACCGTGGATTGTGGACAGCATAAGGACATCCCTCTTGTCCTTATACCTGACCAGAAACAGGTTTCCACTGGTAAGGGCACGGGTATCACCCCTGGGGATAGGTACCTGGAGGGGGTAGGCAGGGAGGCCACGTTGATTTTTCCGCACGGTCTCACAAGCGACCGTGGATCTGGCGGCAAGGGACCTGAACAAGGGAATACTGGTATAAAAGTTATCCACATACAAGTGGTAACCGTTATCCAGCAGTGGGTACATAAGGTCCAACACGAGTTTCCCGCTAACACCCAGAGTGGGGGGACATTCTGGGGGTTGAATACGGGAATCTCGCCCCTCGTACACATGAAATTTGTAAGTGTACCCTGAGGTACTCTCACAAATTTTGTATAGCTTCACACCATACCTCGCCCGCTTTGTGGGAATATATTGGCGGAAACTGAGTCTCCCCTTGAACGTAACGAGAGACTCATCAACCGCGACCTCCCTTCCAGGTACGTAGGCCTCCAAGAATTTGGCCCCAAAGTGATCGATGACCGGCTGTATCTTATACAGACGGTCATAGGCAGGATCATCTCGGGGGGGGACATGCTGCATTATCGAAATAATGCAGACATTTCTGGATGGCCTCAAACCGGGGACGTGTCATGACCATACTGTACAGTGGGGTCTGGTATAGGACGCCCCTACTCCAGTATTGCCTGACACTGGGTTTTTGGACTAGACCCATATGCAGCACGAGGCCCCAAAATATCCTCATCTCGGCTGCACTGACCGGCGTCCAGCCACCGGGGCTAGCCAAAAATGAGCCCGAACTGTTGGGCGTACAGATTCGTCTGCTCCACCATCAGATTCACCAGTGGGTTACTGAAAAAAAAAAACTGGTGGTCCTCTCCTGCATAACGGAAACGGGACAGATCCGTTATGCAGCCCATAGACTTCTATTATGACGGAAGGAATAACGGAATGCCTCTAAAGGCATTCCGTTATGCATTCTACGTCATAGAATTGCGTTATGGTCTGTGGTAATGGAATCCATAATGCAATTCTGCTTCTACCACCAAACGAAGCACAAACAAATTTTATAACATGAAATTCGCTCATCCCTACACAGTGGTTTTGCCTCCTCTGTGCCCCCTCCAGACGGATTAGAATATATAATGGCCACCTCTGTATTATTAGTATATATAATAGCCCCGTCTGTATTATTATACTATATAATAGCCCCCTCTGTATTATTATAATATATAATAGCCCCCCGTGTATTATTATAATATATAATAGCCCCCTATGTATTATTATAATATATAATAGCCCCCTATGTATTATTATAATATATAATAGCCCCCTATGCATTATTATAATATATAATGGCCCCTCTGTAATATTAGTATATATGAGTGTGCCTCAACTCTGGTCCTCCTATCTTTCTGGCTCTACCACAGTATTGGGGGGCAGCAGGATAACAGTGTTGAGGTACATGGAGGGGAGGATGATAGTAAAGTGAGGAATCTAAAAATGCTTTCTGTGAAACTCTGTAGAGGAGCAGCTAAAATAAGGTGTCATGGCGGTCTTATCTCCGAATAAAGACGTTGAGGAAAGTCTACATCACAGGAGATGTCACTGGATGGATGAGGTATGTGGCGCTGTATTATACTGTATATTTTGTAGTGATGTATGTAATGTCCAAACACATCTTTGTTTCATGGTAGGTTTGGGGGCTGGATTGAGAATTTGGCCCACCCTGGCCCCAGACTTCAGGTCACACTGTGTGTGTTCTGAATTCTGGGGCCTTATACCCATCTACTACATCATCTGTACTTAGAGAGTTACCACCATGTTATCTGTGGTGTTAAATAGGACTGCTACATTATCTGTAAAAGGGGCGTGTCCACAGGTTGGGGGGGCACAATACATGGCTCCCCCTGGGTGCTGGCAACCCACGCTACGCCACTGATCTCACTTCCTTCTAGGATTCTCGTTCCCACCTATCCCTTGGTTAAACTTGATGGACTTATGTATTTTTTCAACCGTATCAACTATGTAATGCAATCGCAGGCAAAACTGAATGAACTTTCTTGCGAAATCGAATTTTTTATTGAACACACCCTGAATGAATCCGGACCTAATCCGTATCGCTTGTCTGCTAGGGGCCTTAGGATGAAGAAGACTGTACATGCGTAGATGATTTAAGAGAATGAGTGTTCCATATGAAAACTTCTGATGCCAGGAACATACCAGTTGGAGGTCGTCTTATCCATATTTCCGATGCCAGGGTTTAAATAATTTGTTCTTCCCCATTCTTTTTTCCGAACATTGTAACTTCAATGGTGGCATTTCTGAGAATAAAGGGAGTTATAGTATCAAGGCATCTGGGATTGATTAGCTTAGTCTCTTCAGTGGGTGAAACACATCAACCCAAATTTACCACTAACATGAATTACAATATATTGCCCAAAAAAGTATTTTGGATAAGTAAAAGCATTCCAAAGTTATAACGACATAATGTGGCACATGTTTGATTTGCAAAGTTAGGCTTTAAAGGAAGGTGAAAACTGGCTCGGTCTGGAAGTGGTTAAAAACACCACAAAATAACTTGTGTTAATAAGTGTGTATTCAGCCTAAAGTGTATATTGAAAAAAAAGTTGCCTTGGTAATACATAGATTAAGCCAGTAGATGGAGCAATAAGCAAGCCTGTTTGGAAAGAAAATAGTTTCTTCGCATAGCCCATGTGTACTGAGATAGTTTTTGTAAAGTTCCTCTTGCCTGGGTTTGTGACTCCGTGGTAAGGTGTACTTCCAAGTTGACTATCATCAGTAAAGATGCTAATGTTTTGCAAATTTTTTAGTACTACAGTATGTACATCAAGACCAGACAACTAAATTAATAAGGTCCCCAGACACCTAAAGTGATACAGACAAGACTCCTAAACTAATTTACACCCAAGATGAGACCCCTACAATTCAGACACCAGACCTCTATTAATTCAGACCCCAAGACCACTTGGCTGTTTCAATAACTTCCACAGAAGTGGACAGAGAGACCCATGTATATGTGCTGTCACCTATCTATTCATTCTCCTCCCATGTGAAGTAGCTTGGATTGGGGGACTCCTATTTCACATATGTATGGGTAACAGAGATAAGGCTCACATAAGGCGCACATCTTGTGGATATGCCATATTTGTCCCAGGTGGGAAGCAGACCCCAGATCAAACCTCTAAAATGTATTCAGACCCCAGACCAGATAAAAAATAATAATATATACATACCACTTCACGGTCTTCTTCACTTCCAAAAAGTTATCCTGGTGTCCTGGTGCTGGTGAGTAGTACCTTGGGTGCCATTGTGTTGATGACAGACAAATTTGAGGAGACAATTCTTCTGCACTGCATTTAGGAGCAGGTATGCAGGGTCCAGACAGCTGGTATCCATCATCCGACATTTGAACACTGCAGGCATTGGAAGCTCACTAAAAAGCATATATGCTTGCATGGTATTTTTCTACAATTATATACCTACTGTGTCTCTGTCTCTTACAGAGGTTTGACCCTGGCATCAACGACTGGTTGCTAGTGCCCTCAGAACCTACTTGGCAAAAATATTTGCTCCCATATTGAACTTTACAACATAGAGCACTTATAGGAACTATATGAAACTTAGTGGCACTGCAGTACACACGTTGGTACTGTATGGCACATATGGGGCACTGTATAGTATAACTCACATATAGATTTATAATTCAGAATAACATGTAATTTATTCATTTAAACGACTGCTCTTTCTTAGCTTAGGGGTCTTTTGGGCATTTCTACTCAGTGATTGACAGTTAGCTCTGCATGACAAAGTATTGTGCTAGCTGTCAGTCAGTGGGTAGAACCACCCACATGACTCTTCGTTATAAAAGATCAGACAATTAAATGAATAAATGACAAGTTTTATTGAATCTTTTCCCACAAAACTATTTATCAATCTGCTCAGCTCCTCCTGATCTAGGTTCCCTTTAACTGGAGTCTGTGGCTGTCTCTCTGGTAGCTGATTGGGTGGCAAGTAAATGGCACTTGCTGGCACTTGTGGGGATAGGTGTTCACTGTGTGATACAGGATTGACGTATGTCTGGTCTGGTGGCTATTCTAGGGCTGCAATGGGTTACCTCCGGCACTCCAGCTGTGGTAAAACTATGACACCCAAGATGTACACTTGCTTGGCTTTTCTCATAACTCCATAGAAATGAATGGAGCATGCTAGGCGTCGTAGTTTCACCACAGCTGGAGTGCCGGAGGTTAGCCATCACTGTTCTAGGGGATAGGTGTCTGACCTGTTTTCCCTCACCGGCAGCAGGGTGTTTGAAGCTATGGTTTTGCTGATCATTCTGCTGTCTAGACACACTAAAGCTTCTTGAAAGTGGTATTCTTAATTCTAATGATCTCTCTGCAGTGATGGTCTCACGGGAGAATGGATACAGAACCTAGGAGTAGGAACTCAGGCAAGTGTTTCCTGTCTCTTCACACTGTGCTCTGGAACTGGAACTCCTCCCCCTGGCAGGAAGTACGACCAGCCCACTCCTACCAAGAAGGAAGGAAAAAAGTGGTTAGCCCTACTTCTGCCAGCTAGTGCCAACCATACCTCTAGTCCTGGAATATAAGGAATAAAAAGGCATAATAAATCTAAAAATATCAAGCAAATTACAAACAATTGTACCCCGAGGTCTGGCCTACTGTACTTACTCTGCAGAGGGACAACACTTTGGTTCACCTAGGGCAGGAGTAGGCAACCTCCGGCTCCCAGCTGTTGTGAAACTACAATTCCCAGCATGCTCCATTCATTTCTATGAGAGTTCTTAGAAAAGCAGAGCAAATATGCATACTGGGAGTTGTAGTTTCACAACAGCAGGGAGCCGGAGGTTGCCTACCCCTGACCTAGGGGCTCAGAATCACCCTTGGTGCACCAAAGAGCTAAATTGTATATTAGAACAAAGTGCTTTTTCTACACAACACAGCAACAGCTTATCCTAAGAAAGGTACAATTTAGGCTACTTTCACACTAGCGTTTGATCGGATCCGTTCTGAACGGATCCGATCATATTAATGCAGACGGAGGCTCCGTTCAGTACGGATCCGTCTGCATTAATAACTTAGAAAAAAATCTAAGTGTGAAAGCAGCCTGAGCGGATCCGTTCAGACTTTCAATGTAAAGTCAATGGGGGACGGATCCGCTTGAAGATTGAGCCACAGGGTGACATCTTCAAGCGGATCCGTTCCCATTGACTTACATTGTAAGTCTGAACGGATCCGCTCGCCTCCGCACGGCCAGGCGGACACCCGAACGCTGCAAGCAGCGTTCAGCTGTCCGCCTGTCCGCGCGGAGGCGAGCGGAGCGGAGGCTGAACGCCGCCAGACTGATGCAGTCTGAGCGGATCCGCTCCATTCAGACTGCATCAGGGCTGGACGGAGGCGTTCGGGTCCGCTCGTGAGCTCCTTCAAACGGAGCTCACGAGCGGACCAGCGAACGCTAGTGTGAAAGGAGCTTTAATTGTCTTTGCATGCCTTACCAGCCACTATGTATAGTTTAAAAGGCAAAAACCTGATGACAGTCTCCCTTTAAACTGTCCCTAACCTTATTATGCCAACTATTGAATGTGTATGGAGGAAGCCCAATAGTCCACCCGTGTTTTGCTTTTGAGCTAAAAAAAACAATAATCATATTGGATTTCCATATGTCTAATCCTTTGCACCCCCAAGGTGCCACCTGCATTGCGAATACTCTGCAAACACTGGATATATGGATTATGCATTTTACTAATGCTATATTGACTATATAAATGAATATCTGAATTACAAATTTTACTAAAGCTATATTGACTATATTAAATATGAGGTACTTAGCAAAAATATTTTTTATCAAAATGATTTGCGCCCATTCACCACAACATGGTGACCTCTTAAGCAATTGTTGGGAAAGAACAGGCCTAACCACTCTGTTCCTCCCCTCTTGGTAAGAGTGGGCTGGTTCAGCTTCCTGCTGGGAGGGGGAGTTCAAGAGCAGCATTAGGAAGGAGAGGAAGCACATGTGTGAGCTCCAGCTACTGTGAAGGATTTTCCAGAGAGAATAACTAAAGATGACCTAAAGTAGAAAGTGGAAAGGAATCAGACAGCAGAGGAATCAGGTTAAACCAGCAGAAAGACACTGCTGTGAAGTAAGGGATTACAGCCAAGACACCCAGCATCCAGACTATTACTAGGCCAGTACAATATGTGCTAAATAAGTCTGTAACAAGTGCTAAATTGCAGCCATCCAACCTGCCTATATAATCCGTACTGCTGCCAGAAAATTGCACTTGGAAATTGCTGCTATTGAATGTATCTGAAGTTATACTTTGCACTTCGTAAAAAAGGAGTGGGCTATGTTTACTTCTGGCCTCATTCTTCAAATCTACATTTCCACTGCATCGATCCCCATAGAGACACGACACTTCATCAGGGCCAATACCACTCATGTCCTTTGCACCAGCTCCTCAGGGGCTTGCTGCAGATGTTCTGACATTTCCTAACTTTATTCCTGTAGTTCTCCATTAAATTAGAGATAAATATCTCACTGTGGAGTTGATACCCTGCGCAAAATAGGTTGGCATAATTTAAGGGGAACCTGTTATCAACTTTATGCTGACCTCACCGAGGTGCAAGGTCTGAGAATGTATTAACATGGGACGCCTGAGCCATGTAACACCCCATCAGGCCCTGCAGTAGGCATATTATAGTTTAGAGTGTTCCTTTAAACTATGCCACACACTTTCAAGTCTTCCTTTTTGTGGCCTCAATCCAATCACTTATAATACATGATAACTACATTTTCCAAAGAACAAGAAACAAGATTCTATGTAGAGAAGGCAAACATGTCTTCACTTGTTTCTTTCTATATTGCTATCAGCAAGGTAAAATAATTGTAACACCTGCTCTAAACAGGTTTATGCATTTTGTAAGCACTAGCTAAGGAAATACTCTATAAACTATTTTATGCAATTTGCATGCATTGAAAACGAAGTCAGGCTTAAAAATGTTTATCTACAGTATAGTACTATAAACTAGTTCTTTTTAACCTGACTCTATGAATCACAGTATGGTGTAATATAGTAGTAGCTTTAATCAGAAAGAAATGTTCTCAGGAAAATATTACATCAGCACATCATGGCTATTAACTATAACTATACTGTGATTCATCAATGGTGCTAAGTTTTCGCATCCTTTCTGTCTGGGTAAATTATACTTAGCAGCATTGGAAACTATGTGATTTTTCCCATTGCATTTCCTGTGTAGTATTAGACATATAAAGGGAAGACTGTACTTTATGGAGATGGTGTGAAATTGGCCCATAAAAAGGACCACTAGTTCTAAAACCAGAAGTACTGCACTAGAACATAAATCAACAGTTCTACAATTTTCTAATATATTTTAAGGGTGTATTAGATTGCCAGATTTTCTGACAGATGATCGCTAAGCGATCATGCTGATCGAGCACTGTAGTGCTCGGGTGCTCGGGGCTCAGGTCGAACACATTGTCATATTCGGGTGCTCGACCGAGCACCCGAGTATAATGGAAGTCAATGGGAGAACCTGAGCATTAAACCAGGAACCCCCTGCTCTGAAGAGGGGAGGTTGCCTGGTTCATAAGAAAATGTCAGAAATTGTTGGTAACACCACCAAAATGGTTCTGTAACAGCATGGGGAGGATGTTTGGATGCATCTTGGACTCGTTGGTTGCTGGAGGGAACTATGTTGTCCAAATAGTATGTCCTTTTACATAATGACAATAATACGCACAAAAACAAGGGGAAAAAAATTAGATTTTAGAGGAAAAATTGATAGAAAACATTCTTTCCTTAATATATTTAGTTGTATATAAAGTGCAAGTGCTGCCAAAATTACAAGGAAGAGGCAGTCCAATACACCCATAGTTACACATAAAAGAAGGCATAATACACAACCTTTAAAATTATGATTGATGGCCTGCTGGTGACCCTCAGAAATTTTAGGAGCAAGGGCCTGCTGATCTGACCATCTAAAACATTATGCCTGCTGCCGCTTTGGTGACTCTAGTTATCCTGGGGCCGATGGCACGTCCCCGTGATGGCGGCGATCTATTTGGATGTCTTGCCTATAAACTTTTGATGTAATTGTCAGCTCAAAACCATTGTAAACTACGGGTAACGGGGAGTCAGTGTTTAATTCCGGGGAGGGAGCCTGAGAAACAGCTACCATGGCTACCACATCCAAGGAAGGCAAGCGGGTGTCGCGCAAATCACACACTCCGACTCGTGGAGGTAGTGACGATAAATAACAATACAGGACTCTTAAGATGCCCTGTTATTGGAATGAGTAATAAAAAAATTACAGGGAATGTCACCGCAGTATTTTGGATGAGGAAATGTTATACAGGAGAGGCCCTGCTGCCGCTTTGTTGACTCTAGATAACTTCTGCCTGATCGCACATCCCCGTGACGGCCACGATCCATTTGGATATCTTCCCTATTAACTTTCGATGTTCTTTTATGCGCTTAACATGACCACCAGTAACAGGGAATCATTGTTCGATTTCGGAGAGGGAGCCTGAGTGGCAGCTACCTCGGCACTCAGGACCAGCGAAAAAAGCCAACCTTTAAGCCCCAGCCGGCCTGGGGTCCGCGGGCTTAGCCGCCATGGAAAACGGTCTTCTGCATGAAGGTGCACCCCCCCCCTCACGGGTGGGGGGTTGTCTCCTGCTCTTTCAAGAGACCTGGTGAGCTCACATCCCGGACACATGGGCACTCGAGGTTGTCACCTCGGGTTGCAAAATCAAATTCAAAGTCCATCCCTCCCAAACGTTTTTTTCCTCTCACAACCCCCAGGGATCCAGTTTGGGCTGCGGCATTCTTTCAGGCAGTTTAATCCCTTCTCACTTGGGGAGAGATTATTCCGGTACCACTAGAGGAAATATTTATGGGTTTCTATTCAAACCTGTTTGTAGTCCCCAAAAAAGAATGCGAGATCCGACCGGTACTGGACCTCAAAGTGGTCAACCGTTTCCTCCGGATTCAGCTGTTCAGGATGGAGTCTCTGCGCTCCGTGGTTGCTTCATTGGTCCAAAGAGAATTCATGACGTCCATAGACATTCAGGACACCTACCTGCACGTTCCTATTGCCGCTGTTCATCAGCGTTTTCTTCGTTTTGCCGTTCAGTCATGCTATAACCAATTCGTCGCCCTCCCATTCGGTCTGGCAACAGCTCTGCGGGTGTTCACGAAGGTACTCGCTCCCCTCTTGGGCCTTCTACGGTCCAGGGGCATTACTCTTCTTCCGTATCTGGATGACATTCTGATTAAGGGTCCGTCAGTGTCTCAGTGCGAGGAAAGTCTTCGGATCACCCTGGACACTCTCGCCCGGTTCGGTTGGATAGTGAATCTGGGAAAATCCTCCCTCAATCCGTCCACCCAGATCAGATTCCTCGGCTTGACGCTGGATTCAGGCGCGGCATTGGTGCACCTTCCACAGGATAAGAGCCTGGACATACAGCGGTCGGTGCGTCTGCTACTGCGGTTCCACAGTACATCAATCCGCAATTGTATGCAGGTACTGGGGATGATGGTGGCCTCTTTTGAGGCAGTCCCATTCGCCCAGTTTCACTTTTCAACGTGCCATATTGTCTTCCTGGGACAAATTTCCAGATTCGCTAGATCGGGAGATTAACCTGTCTCGGCAGGTACGGGCGGCACTCGCCTGGTGGATCGCCCCTGCACACCTGACGATGGGGAAATCCTTTCTCCCAATCTCTTGGATGGTTGTTACAACCAACGCCAGTCTTCACGGTTGGGGGGGGTCTTAGCCACCCGGACGGTCCAGGGCGTTTGGTCTCAATCGGAGTCCAAACTGCCCATCAACATCTTGGAGCTCCGGGCAATTTATCTATCCCTTCGTCATTAGACTCCCCTTCTACAGGGCCAGTCGATACGAGTTCATTCGGACAATGCCACGGCGGTGGCTTATATTAACCACCAAGGGGGAACCCACAGCCTGGCGGTGATGAAGGAAATATCACGGATGGTGTAACAGAAAACAAGAAGTTACAAATAAGGATCCGACTGGCTTGATCCGAAACTGAGGAACAAAAGGGTGACCCCTATTTAAGCCCTGAAACTCTCCCTGTCTTCTCAGCCCATGCAAAGATCTCTATGATAGAAAATTGCATGCCCTTGTGCCTCGACCTTATGACACCTGAACACCCTATAATAGTGAGGGGACACGACCACCGGCTCCCTACACTTAATACGGAGGAAGTCAGGGTCACCTAGGATCAAGAAAACAGGAAAACACTAATCAATGAACAGACTTATCTGTAGAAGCATTAGTTGTAGCATCCAGCATGTACACACTCCAGGAAGTTGTATAAACCGCAAAGTGATGCAGTATGGGAGGGGATTTAAAGTGATGCAATCAGTGCAACTAGATGACAGCTGAGAGAGGGAAACGAGATGACAAAACGAAAGCAAAACAAAAAAAACTCAAGCAGGAGGTTCTGAAGAACGTCTGTCAGAGCTTCTCAGATGTCTGGCGGTGACAGGAAACCGCAAAGATTCTGCAGTGATATCGGTGATATCTGCGGTCTACATTCCTGGTGTGAACAATTGGACGGCGGATTTTCGCAGCCGGACGATGGTGGACCCGGGGGATTGGTCTCTTTATCAGGAGGTGTTCGAGGCTCTCTGTCTCCGGTGGGGACGTCCAGAAGTGGACCTGATGGCGTCCAGGCTCAATCGCAAGCTCCCGTGCTTCTTCTCTCGTGCAAAGGATCCTGAGGCACACAGCGTGAATGCTCTTGTGGCGCCATGGGACGACTTCTCGTTCCTGTATGTCTTTCCACCCTTACCTCTGCTGTCCTAGATTCTGCGCAGAATCAGAATGGAGAACGTCCAGGCGATACTGATTGCGAGGCCGGGCCTAGTATTCAGAGCTCATTCGTCTTAAGGGGGACGCACCATGGCCCCATTCCACTCAGGGCCGACCTTCTTTCTCAAGGTCCACTCTTCCACCAGAGTTTGTATACGCTTCGTTTAACGGCGAGGCTATTGAAACCTTCATTTTGAGACAGCATGGTTTCTCAGATGTGGTCATTAGGACTATGATTAGTGCCAGGAAACCCTCATCATCCAAGATTTATTACAGGATGTGGAAGGCCTTCCTGCATTTCTGTGAGGAGCGCCATCTTGCTCCTAGACGGTTTTTCCTTCCTAATGTACTGGCATTTCTGCAGTCTGGATTGGAGTTGGGTCTGGCAGTTAGTTCGTTGAAAGGGCAGGTTTCGGCCCTGTCCATTTTTTTCCAAAGGCCTTTGGCCAGTTCAGGTCCGATCAAGACGTTTATATAGAGGGTGGCTCACACAGTACCCACTTATCGGTCCCCTTACATACTTAGGACCTGAATTTGGTTCTGGGTGCTCTCCAGGCCGCTCCATTTGAACCTCTGAGAGAGGTCTCTCTCTGTTTGCACTCCTGGAAGGTAGCTTTTTAAGTGGCCATCACATCCATCAAGAGTGTCAGAGCTTGCGGCTTTTTCTTGTAAGGAGCCCTTATTGGAGTTCCATCAGGATAAAGTGGTGCTTCGCCCCGTACCATCTTTTCTACCCAAGGTAGTATTAGCTTTTCATGCTAATGAGGACATTGTTCTGCCCTCGTTTTGTCCAAAGCCTTCTCATCCAAGGGAGGACTTGCTCCATCGTCTGGATTTGGTGCAGGCTTTGAAGTCTTACCTAGCAGTCGTGGCCCCCTTTCGGCGTACGGACGCTTTGTTTATAATCCCAGAGGGTCCTCGTAAAGGGTTGGCGGCCTCCAAGGTTACGATTGCCCGGTGGATTTGGTCGGCGATTGCTGAGGCTTATCGCGCCAGGAACAAGGCACCTCCTCCTGGGATCACGGCTCACTCTACCAGGGTGGTTGGGGCTTTCTGGGCTCATCTTCACCACGCATCTGCATCCCAAATAAGTAAGGCAGCGACCTGGTCCTCCTTACACACCTTCACAAAATTTTACCGGGTGCATTCTCTGGCCTCGGCTGATGCTGCTCTTGGCCGCAGAGTCTTGCAGGCCGCAGTATAGTGTCTTCCATGAGGTAGTTGTTTTCTTGAGGGTGTTGTATTCCCTCCCCAGGGACTGCTTTAGGACGTCCCATGGTCCTGTGTCCCCCAATGATATGAGCGAGAAAACAAGATTTTTGACTACTCACCTGTAAAATCTCTTTATCGCTTTATTTATTGGGGGGGACAGCACCCACCCATTGTTCTTAGTACGGCATGTGGGGTCCATGGGTTGCCAGTTGAGACCTGGTTTTGGTTTGGTCTTATGGCAGTGTGCAGGTATTGTTTGGTTTTCATTTTAATACTGCTTCTCCTACTGCTGAAGCACAAACTGACATGCTCTCTACAGTCTGGAGGGGGTATAGCTGGCAGGGGAGGAGCTAACAGTTTTCAGCCTAGTTTCACCTCCTAGTGGCAGCAGCAAGCTATACCCACGGTCCTGTGTCCCACAATAAATAAAGAAAGATATTTTACAGGTGAGTTCACAAAATTCTCGTTATTTGTTGTCAGTAATATTTTTCCCAATTTTCCCAATATCTGGCCCTGACACACACACATGCGCTTGCATTGCAGATGTGACAATTCACTGCAGACACCGCTTATAGGCAAAGTATGGATAAATTATAGAAACAATATATTTGTTGTCAGTAATATGTTTCCCAATATCTGTCCCTGACACACACACACACACACGCGCTTGGAACACAGATGTGACAATTCACTACAGACACCGTTTATAGGCAAAGTGTGGATAAATTATGGAAAATATATATTTGTTGTCAGTAATATTTTTCCCAATATCTGGCCCTGACACACACCCGCACTTGCAGCGCAGATGTGACAATTCACTGCAGATACAGTTTATAGGAAAAATGTGGATAAATTGTGGAAAATGTATATTTCTTGTCAGTAATATTTTTCCCAATATCTGGCCCTGACACACACACGTGCTTGCAGAGCAGATCTGACAATTCACTGCAGACACCGTTTATAGGCAAAGTGAGAATAAATTATGGAAAAAAATATATATTTGTTGTCAGCAATATTTTTCCCAATATCTGTCCCTGACACACAGAAGGTATTGCAGCACAGATGTCACAAGTCACTGCAGACACCCTCTACAGAAAAAGAATCACAAAGTATGGAAAAAAAAATCAAATACTACTTTGCCAGATAAAATTGCTGCCACCACACACAATAGTCCAACCACCTCAGCTCCCCTAGCTTAAACACCCTTAACCACTTCAGCCCCGCTAGCTGAAACCCCCTTCATGACCAGAGCACTTTTTACACTTCGGCACTACACTACTTTCACCGTTTATCGCTCGGTCATGCAACTTACCACCCAAATGAATTTTACCTCCTTTTCTTCTCACTAATAGAGCTTTCATTTGGTGGTATTTTATTGCTGCTGACATTTTTACTTTTTTTGTTATTAATCGAAATGTAACGATTTTTTTGCAAAAATTCACTTTCAGCTGTAAAATTTTGCAAAAAAAACGACATCCATATATAAATTTTTCACAAAATTTATAGTTCTACATGTCTTTGATAAAATAAAAATGTTTGGGCAAAAAAAAAAAATGGTTTGGGTAAAAGTTATAGCGTTTACAAACTATGGTACAAAAATGTGAATTTCCGCTTTTTGAAGCAGCTCTGACTTTCTGAGCACCTGTCATGTTTCCTGAGGTTCTACAATGCCCAAACAGTAGAAAAACCCCACAAATGACCCCATTTCGGAAATTAGACACCCTAAGGTATTCGCTGATGGGCATAGTGAGTTCATAGAACTTTTTTTGTCACAAGTTAGCGGAAAATGATGATGATTTTTTATTTTTATTTTTTTCTTACAAAGTCTCATATTCCACTAACTTGCGACAAAAAATAAAAAATTCTATGAACTCACCATGCCCCTCACAGAATACCAGGGGGTGTCTTCTTTCCAAAATGGGGTCACTTGTGGGGTAGTTATACTGCCCTGGCAATTTAGGGGCCCAAATGTGTGAGAAGAACTTTGCAATCAAAATGTGTAAAAAATGACCGGTGAAATCCGAAAGGTGCACTTTGGAATATGTGCCCCTTTGCCCACCTTGGCTGCAAAAAAGTGTCACGCATCTGGTATCGCCGTACTCAGGAGAAGTTGGGGAATGTGTTTTGGGGTGTCATTTTACATATACCCATGCTGGGTGAGAGAAATATCTTGGCAAAAGACAACTTTTCCAATTTTTTTATACAAAGTTGGCATTTGACCAAGATATTTTTCTCACCCAGCATGGGTATATGTAAAATGAAGCCCCAAAACACATTCCCCAACTTCTCCTGAGTACGGCGATACCAGATGTGTGACACTTTTTTGCAGCCTAGATGCGCAAAGGTGCCCAAATTCCTTTTAGGAGGGCATTTTTAGACATTTGGATCCCAGACTTCTTCTCACACTTTCGGGCCCCTAAAAAGCCAGGGCAGTATAAATACCCCAGATGTGACCCCACTTTGGTAAGAAGACACCCCAAGGTATTCAATGAGGGGCCTGGCGAGTTCATAGAAATGTTATTTGTTTTGCATAAGTTAGCGGATATTGTTTTTTTTTGTTTTTTTCTCAAAGTCTCACTTTCCGCTACTTTAGGACAAAAATTTCAATCTTTCATGGACTCAATATGCCCCTCACGGAATACCTTGGGGTGTCTTCTTTCCGAAATGGGGTCACATGTGGGGTATTTATACTGCCCTGGCTTTTTAGGGGCCCTAAAGCGTGAGAAGAAGTCTGGAATATAAATGTCTAAAAATGTTTACGCATTTGGATTCCGTGAGGGGTATGGTGAGTTCATGTGAGATTTTATTTTTTGACACAAGTTAGTGGAATATGAGACTTAGTAAACAAAAACAAACACAAAATTTCCGCTAACTTGGGCCAAAAAAATGTCTGAATGGAGCCTTACAGGGGGGGGTGATCAATGACAGGGGGGTGATCACCCATATAGACTCCCTGATCACCCCCCTGTCATTGATCACCCCCCTGTAAGGCTCCATTCAGACGTCCGTATGATTTTTACGGATCCATGGATACATGGATCGGATCCGCAAAACACATGCGGACGTCTGAATGGAGCCTTACAGGGGGGTTATCAATGACAGGGGGTGATCAGGGTGATCACCCCCCTGTCACTGATCACCCCCCCTGTAAGGCTCCATTCAGACGTCCGTATGATTTTTACGGATCCATGGATAGATGGATCGGATCCGCAAAACACATGCGGACGTCTGAATGGAACCTTACAGGGGGGTTATCAATGACAGGGGGTGATCAGAATGATCACCCCCCTGTCACTGATCACCCCCCCCTGTAAGGCTCCATTCAGAAGTCCGTATGATTTTTACGGATCCATGGATACATGGATCGGATCCGCAAAACACATGCGGACGTCTGAATGGATCCTTACAGGGGGGTGATCAATGACAGGCGGGTGATCACCCATATACACTCCCTGATCACCCCCTGTCATTGATCACCCCCCTGTAAGGCTCCATTCAGATGTCCGCATGTGTTTTGCGGATCCGATCCATGTATCCATGGATCCGTAAAAATCATACGGACGTCTGAATGGAGCCTTACAGGGGGGTGATTAATGACAGGGGGGTGATCAATGACAGGGGGTGATCAGGGAGTGTATATGGGTGATCACCCGCCTGTCATTGATCACCCCCCTGTAAGGCTCCATTCAGACGTCCGCATGTGTTTTGCGGATCCGATCCATGTATCCGTGGATCCGTAAAAATCATACGGACGTCTGAACGGAGCCTGACAGGGGGGTGATCAATGACAGGGGGGTGATCAGGGAGTTTATATGGGGTGATCAGGGGTTCATAAAGGGTTAATAAGTGACGGGGGGGTGTAGTGTAGTGTAGTGTTTGGTGCGACTTTACTGACCTACCTGTGTCCTCTGGTGGTCGATCCTAACAAAAGGGACCACCAGAGGACCAGGTAGCAGGTATATTAGACGCTGTTATCAAAACAGCGTCTAATATACCTGTTAGGGGTTAAAAAAGAATCAGATCTCCAGCCTGCCAGCGAGCGATCGCCGCTGGCAGGCTGGAGATCCACTCGCTTACCTTCCGTTCCTGTAAGCGCGCGCCTGTGTGAGCGCGCGCGCCTGTGTGCGCGCGTTCACAGGAAATCCCGGCCCTCGCGAGATGACGCGTATATGCGTCGTCATGCGCAGGGCTGCCGCCTCCGGACTGCACATCTGCGTTAGGCGGTCCGGATGCGGTTAATGACCAGACCACTTTTTACAATTCTGCACTACACTACTTTCACCGTTTATTGCTCGGTCATGCAACTTACCACCCAAATGAATTTTACCTCCTTTTCTTCTCACTAATAGAGCTCTCATTTGGTGGTATTTCATTGCTGCTGACATTTTAACTTTTTTGTTATTAATCGAAATTTACAGATTTTTTAGCCAAAAAATGACATTTTTCAGTTTCAGTTGTAAAATTTTTCACATAAAACTACATTTCTATTTAAATTTTTCTCTAAATTTATTGTTCTACATATTTTTGATTAAAAAAAATGTTTGGGTAAAAAAAATGGTTTGGGTAAAAGTTAGTGTTTACAAATTATGGTACAAAAATGTGAATTTCCGCTTTTTGAAGCAGCTCTGACTTTCTGAGCACCTGTCATGATTCCTGAGGTTCTACAATGCCCAGACAGTAGAAAAACCCCACAAATGACCCCATTTTGGAAAGTAGACACCCTAAGGTATTCACTGATGGGCATAGTGAGTTCATAGAACTTTTTATTTTTTGTCACAAGTTAGCAGAAAATGATGATTTTTTTATTTTATTTTTTCTTACAAAGTCTCATATTCCACTAACTTGTGACAAAAAATAAAAACTTCCATGAACTCACTATGCCCATCACAAAATACCTTGGGGTGTCTTCTTTCCAAAATGGGGTCACTTGTGGGGTAGTTATACTGCCCTGGCATTTTAGGGGCCCTAATGCGTGAGAAGTAGTTTGAAATCAAAATGTGTAAAAAATGCCCTGTGAAATCCTAAAGGTGTTCTTTGGAATGTGGGCCCCTTTGCCCACCTAGGCTGCAAAAAAGTGTCACACATGTGGTATCGCCGTACTCAGGAGAAGTTGGGCAATGTGTTTTGGAGTGTCTTTTTACATATACCTATGCTGGGTGAGAGAAATATCTCTAAAAGACAACTTTTCCCATTTTTTTATACAAAGTTGGCATTTGACCGAGATATTTATCTCACCCAGCATGGGTATATGTAAAATGAAACCCCAAAACAAATTGCCCAACTTCTCCGGAGTACGGCGATACCACATGTGTGACACTTTTTTGCAGCCTAGATGCGCAAAGGGGCCCAAATTCCTTTTAGGAGGGCATTTTTAGACATTTGGATCCCAGACTTCTTCTCACGCTTTAGGGCCCCTATAATGCCAGGGCAGTATAAATACCCCACATGTGACCCCATTTTGGAAAGAAGACACCCCAAGGTATTCCATGAGGGGCATGGCGAGTTCATAGAAGATTTTTTTTTTTGCACAAGTTAGCGGAACTTTTTAATTTTTTTGTTTTTTTCTCACAAAGTTTCCCTTTCCGTTAACTTGGGACAAAAATTTCAATCTTTCATGGACTTAATGTGCCCCTCAGCGAATACCTTGGGGTGTCTTCTTTCCAAAATAGGGGTCATTTGTGGGGTGTTTGTACTGCCCTGGCATTTGAGGGTCTCCGCAATCATTACATGTATGGCCAGCATTAGGAGTTTCTGCTATTCTCCTTATATTGAGCATACGGGTAATTATATTTTTTTTTTTCGTTCAGCCTCTGGGCTGAAAGAAAAAATGAACGGCACAGATTTCTTCATTCGCATTGATAAATGTGGATGAAAAAATCTCTGCCCAAAAAAAAAAAAAAAAAAGGAGGGGAAAGGTGTCTGCCAGGACATAGGCGCTCCACCCAACATCCATACCCACTTAGCTCGTATGCCCTGGCAAACCTGATTTATCCATTCACATCAATCAATGTGGATGAATAAATCATTGCCAGGATTATTTTTTATTTTTTTATATACAAAGTGTTTGCCAAAGCATATGAACACCACCCTCCGCTCATAAGCCTCGGCAAACGTATCTTTTACTGCAGAGGAGAAATCTCATCTTGCAGTGCCGCATACACCAACTTTTGTGTAATCTGACAGCAGCGCAATGCTTCTGTCAGAATGCACATCAGTGCTGCAGCTGGTTCATCGGTTGGTCCACCTAGAAGGTAAAAAAAAAAAGAAAAACAGGCCGCAACGCAATAAATTTATTAACTTTATAATAACATTTGAACGGAACATATAAACTTTATTTAACTTTTTGAACAGAACGTTAACTTTTTTGCTTACCAGTGATTTTTTTTAGTTTTTTTTTTACCTATATATATAGGACAAACCTCTCCTTCCCCATGGGACAATGTGCAAAGCGCAAATCGCCCAAAGATGTGGCGAAATACATTATGCACTTTGGCCCAGGTGAAAATAGAGGTTTGCAGCAGCTATGAGTGAAAGGGCCCTAATAGCCCTGTGTGCCTGTCCTGTGAGATGAAATCCCTATGCTAAGTGTACCTGTGTGTGGTACTTCCGGAAACATTCCCCTAAGCATAGGGCAGGGTGGCCAGGGCAGTCAGGACAGAAATAGCATGTGTCAAGCCTTATTCCACTCCTGCTACAGACACAACATTTTTTTTCGGGGTGGCGGTCGGTTTGAGGTACCAGCAACGACACTGGGGAAATGTCGCTCGTGTAGACGGCTCACTACACTGGTGGATGGGGCCACGGAACCTCCTGGATACAGGAGGTTCTCGATGATCTCTTCCTGAAATTTGAGGAAGGATCCTGTTCTTCCAGCCTTACTGTAGAGAACAAAACTATTATATACAGCCAATTGAATTAAATATACAGACACCTTCTTATACCAGCGTCTGGTCCTGCGGGAAAGTAGATAAGGAGCCAACATCTGGTCATTGAAGTCCACCCCTCCCATGAGCGAATTATAGTCGTGGACACAGAGGGGTTTTTCAATGACACTGGTTGCTCTCGTTCAATTTGGATTGTCGTGTCTGTGTGAATGGAGGAGAGCATGTAAACGTCACGCTTGTCTCTCTATTTCACCGCAAGCAGTTCTTGGTTACACAAGGCAGCCCTCCCCCCCCCTTGCAAGACGGGTGGTAACAAGCCGTTGGGGGAAGCCCCGGCGACTAGGTCGCGCGGTGCCACAGCAGCCAATCTATTCTAGGAACAAATGCCTGAAGGGGGCACACTTGTGTAGAAATTGTCCACATAAAGATGGTACCCCTTGCCAAATAAGGGTGACACCAAGTCCCAGACTGTCTTCCCACTGCTCCCCAGGTAGTCAGGGCAACCGACCGGCTCCAGGGTTTGATCTTTACCCTCATAGATCCGAAATTTGTGGGTATAGCCTGTGGCCCTTTCACAGAGCTTATACAATTTGACCCCATATCGGATGCGCTTGCTTGGGATGTATTGTTTGAAGCCAAGGCGCCCGGTAAAATGTATAAGGGACTCGTCTACGCAGATGTTTTGCTCAGGGGTATACAAATCTGCAAATTTGGTGTTGAAGTGGTCTATGAGGGGCCGAATTTTGTGGAGCCGGTCAAAAGCTGGGTGGCCTCTGGGACGAGAGGTGCTGTTGTCGCTAAAGTGCAGGAAACGCAGGATGGTCTCAAATCGTGTCCTGGACATGGCAGCAGAGAACATGGGCATGTGATGAATTGGGTTCGTGGACCAATATGACCGCAATTCATGCTTTTTAGTTAAGGTCATGTTGAGGAGAAGGCCCAGAAAAATTCAGAAACGTGGACGGGTTTCCACCGGAAAGACTGGGCATAATAGCTTCCCGGGTTGGTGTTTCTGCCACAACTAAGTCCAAGAGCTCCGCAGTCAAGAACAGCTCAAAAACCCCCAGTGCCGAATCGATCTGAGCTGTCTCAACCCGAACTCCAGACTGGGCGGTGAAAGGGGGAACTATTGGTGCAGCTGAAGTTGTGGGCTGCCAATCAGGGTTTACCAGCACCTCAGGGACTCTAGGGGCTTTACAGACCTGTCTGTGCGGTGGCTGCGATGGGGGAACTAATGCACGTGCCACTGTACCAGCTTTAACTGCCCTTCTGGTGCTCGCCACTTCACCATGTTGTACGGCAGTGCTGGTACTAGGACCAGGATGGGCTGCGCTGCTGGTGTATGCCTCACCATGTAATCCGACAGCGCCAGCCCCACTCTGCTGCCCTTGAAGTGGATCCTGCGCAACCTGTGGTCTAGCAACATGAGGCCGGGTACACCTGGTGGTATCAGGGACCTCAACCTCCTCATCCAAACTTTGGCTCAGACTACCACTGCTTTCTACAGGTTCATATTCTGACCCGCTGGATTCGTCAGATGAGGGTTCCCATTCTTCATCCGACTGGGTCAGAAGCCTGTAGACCTCTTCAGACGAATACCCCTTGTTTGCCATTTGGTCAACTAAATTTAGGGGGTATTCCCTGAGACTACCCAAGAAAAAAAGCAATCCTGTCATACAAATGGGAGGCTAGCGAAGTACCGGAGGCCGCTGCGATTGATAAAAATATCAAAACTGATTTTTTTTTTTTATCGCCGCAGCGCGTGTAAAGTGATTGTGCAGTGATCAAAAAATAATAATCTTTTTGTCACTGCGGCGGGGTGGGCGTGGGTGAACGCACGTGTGGGTGACCGATCAGGCCTGATCGGGCAAACACTGTGTTTTGGGTGGAGGGCGAACTAAGGTGACACTAATACTATTATAAATCTGACTGATCAGTTCTGATCACTTACAGATACTATAAAAGTACAAATGCTGATTAGCGATACGCTGATCAGCGAATCAGTGACTGCGGTGCGGTGGGCTGGGCGCTAAACGATCGCTAACTACCTAACCAAGGGGCCTAAACTATCCTAGAACTATCCGTCAATACCAGTTGGAAAAAAAAGTTTACACTGTTCACTTTTTTCCCTTTCACTAGGTGATTGACAGGGGTGATCAAGGGGTTAATTGGGGTGATGGAGGGTGATCTGGGGGCCAAGTGTAGTGTTGGGTGTACTCACTGAACTGTGCTCCTCTGCTGGAACCAACCGACGAAAAGGACCAGCAGAGGAGCAGAGAAGCCATTTAACACATTATATTTATAAATATAATGTGTTAGATGGCTTCTGATTAGTTTTTTTGAAAATCATCAGCCTGCCAGCAACGATCATTGGCTGGCAGGCTGATGACGAAATTGTCTTTTAACTTTTGCCGGCCCGCGATGCGCATGTGCGGGCCGGCTTTGCCCGACATTTCGCGTCTCGCGAGATGACGCCCCGGCGCGTCCACTCGGAATAACAGGGCCGCCGCAAAGACGCAATCCTGCGTACGGCGGTCCTGAGGAGGTTAAAAGGACTTTCGGGGCTTTGAAACTTTTTTCTGTTGAATATATATTGATCACACTCCCTACACTATCTGTCCCTTCCTAAGCACAGCCCTCCCTCCTATATAGCACCTGATGACGCATTCCGGCCAGCCTATAACTGTAATGCCAGTAGCCAACATGGCTACTGGCATTACAGTGATGGCAGTACTTAGCAGCCGTGAAACGTGCGGTGGGAGACTCGAGCATGGCGCTCGAGCACATAATTGGAAAAAATTCTGCCACGGTTTTAGGAGACACTTTCAGACAAGCGGGTTGTATACTGCGGGCTCACTGCGTGTAAGACAGCTCTGGTCCTGAACTTCCAGTGCTGCCGGGGTCGCATAGCATTATACTAATTTATGATGCTATGTAACCCTTACGGTTCTGGAATGTACTGGATAACACTGACATAATACTGGAAAAATGGAGGACCATTTGTATTTTTATGTTTTTTTTATTTATTTTCTATTTTAAGTCCCCCTATGTTATGTTACTAAGTCCTTGTATAGCGCTCTAGAGGAACTCAATCCGATCGAAGCGCTTGTCGACGGCTATATTGGTGGGCCCCTACATCATCCTACACAAAAAGCCAGGTCTTAACCAACTTCCTAAATTCCAGGTAATTTGATGTTGTTCTAATGTGTTCTGGGAGGGAGTTCCAGATCTTGGGGGCCAATACTGAGAAACGTCTGTCCCCCCCTTGTCTTGAGGCGGGTTCTTGGCACCGACTAGGGGACTTTAACAAGTGATTGCTAGATTGCTTGTCCCTTAGACTGCAATGAATTATCATTGCAGCCTATGAGAGTTTCACTATGTTTTTATGGAGCCCTGCCAGCTACAGGCCTCCATGGGAGACACTGCTGTAGTAGCATTGAATCCTTCTGGGAGACTGAGGGTACTACAGGGAACTAACAACTCCCTTGATTGCCGCAAGAGGGAGCCGTTTGGCCCTGGGAGCTCATCTCTCCCGGGAAAAGCCGACAAACATGACCATGACATCTGAGGAGTGCTCCTGTTCACTTCTCCCGCCTGGTAAGCTAATGAATAGCATCGGTACAGGGAGGAGGAGACTGCCCTGTTTTTCAATGGGCGTCTCCTTCTCCCTGGCTGTAGCATGGTCCAGTCACAGCGGAGAACTCTCCACTGTGATTGGACTGCACTGTGATTGGACCCATTGAGAAACAGGGCAGTCTCCTCATCCCTGTACTGATGCTATTCATTAGCGTATCAGGTGGTCAAAGTGAACGGGAGCCACAGCAATATTAAGAGATCTTAGATCCACGCCCTACGCCCTACATACCCTGTACTTATTTCATAATGTCTGGACCCATGACATTTCCTCTTTAAAGAATTTTTGGTGATGTTATTTTCAATTTTCCACGTTACTAGTTATATCTAATAAAAGAAAACACATAAAACTTAGCAATTTTCAAGCCTAAGGCCTCCTGCACACGACCGTATGTATTTTGGGGTCCTTAAAAATGGATCCGCAAAAAAATACAGATGACATCCGTGTGCATTCCATATTTTGTGGAACGGAACAGCTGAACAATAGATCTAGCTATCTATCTACAGTAGTAGTGTAAAGTCATTTTTCATAGGGTCATTTTCTAAAAAACAGTAAATTGTGTTGACAATGACATTTACAGAGAAAATGTTTAATGGAAAGGTTAGTACCTCTATTAGTACTTCTGTGTTTTGGATCCACTCCTGGTTTTGGCTTACAAATACTAATGCAAAATACTGACCGTGTCAAAATGGGGTAAAGCCAGTTTAACATGAGTGTGTTCAGACTGGCAAACAAGCTCTGTGTGATGGCTGCATTTCACAGACAAACCATTACTGACCCTGAACTCACTGCATCATAATTTTTTGAGATGCTTTGACTTCTTGCCTTAGGTCTACTGTGCTGTACTCACATCATGATGTGAATATGGTACAGTAGATGGTTGAGCAGGACCTCACAGCATTATAAATCACTATGATGCAGAGAGTTTAGGTTAGATGAGTGGTGGTTGGTCCGGGAAATGTAAAAGTCAAACAGAGTTTGTTTCCCAGACTGAACATGTGCCCTCAATCTGAACACAGGAGTGAAGAATAAATTGCAGGGAAGGGCAAGGGGAGAACAGAAGGAGGAAGGATCTAGCATGGGAGTAGTGGGGTAAAAGTTGAGTTCCCATTCATATTTAACAAGAGCTGAAAATATTTTTGTGACTCTACTGATGTAAAAAAAAAAGGTACTGTACATGGAACTACCAGTCCTTGATTTGTCCTTTTCTATGATGTTTTGAAATATTTTTGCATTTTTTAATGAAAATATGACCAAGCTCTCCACACTGAACATGATGATACAAGCCATAGAGAGTCATCTTAAAAAGAGACCACCACAATGTTTTATAAAAATAAATAGTGGAATACTTTCCAAAAGTAAAGGAAGTCTCAGAATTGTTTTAGTAACATGAGATAGTATTAGTTAAACTTGTTTCTGATGAGACAGGATGAGATATTCAGGGTAAATATACATGCACTGCTTACAGACACAATTATCAGATACCACAAATTCACAATACCGCACGTATCTGGGTTTCCTCTTTTACTAAATATTAAGGCTTTGTATCTAGAAGAAAAATTACCCAAATGCCCTTTTGCTTAAAGGGAACCTGTTATGTGGATATTTGATTATTATCTAACTAATTATATACAATCAGTAACTACTAAAAAAGTACTTTAGATGTATTGACTTACTGGTTTGACAGATGGTTACTTCATAATATATATACAAACTTGCCACATCCCGTATGCTAATGAGTTAATTGGAGTCCAGCGTGACATCATTGAGTCCAGCGTTTATTTAATTAACAGCTATAGCCACTGCCCTGCCCACCTACTGCTGATTCATATGGAAAATAACTGTCAATCAGCAGCAGGTGGGCGGGGAGAGTCAGGAGCTCATGAATATTCAGGACTCATCATTATGAGCTGGAGCTTTTCAATACAAGATGTTGGCAGATTGACTGGGTCAATTAAAGAAAGTGAACCAGCATTTTGCTAAGAGAATCAGTCACTTATTTATGTTGCCCTTAGTTAGAACACCATAAAACTGGTGACAGGTTCCCTTTAAATAAATCATTAATAAAGATTCTTTTTTGTCACTACAAGCAGCAAAACTTGTCCCTGGGAAGCTCCTGGCAACCACAATGTACACATTAGCTGTGCCACTACTCTTAACAAGCTCTGCCTCTAATGCCGCCAGATGTAAGGCAGCTATCCTATAAGTCAGTATTCGACCCTTTAAGTGAGCCTTGAAACATGGTCACTTAAAGGGTCGAACATTGACTTATAGGATATCTGCCTTACATCTGGAGGCATTAGAGGCAGAGCTTTCTAAGAGCTCATTTGCATCCCTTTCTTCCCACTTTTCCTTAACACATATAAATCATTTAGAAAATCATGTAGCTGAGGTCTGTCTTTGCTCACAATTTTGCAAAGAAGAAAATATGGCAATTCATGTCATAAATTTCCTCTATTACTAGTAATTTCTAATTCTATAGATTAGGATTGACATTGGTTATGTTTTACCAAATTTTATTCATCATGTCAAAGCAGAAATGCAAATCACAACATTATAAAATGTTCTCATCATTTTTATTATGACAAGCAATATTTAAGGTTTGGGTGTAACTAGTATGTTTGCTTGTAACTATTCTGTATAGCTTGAAAAGGACAAATTAACTGCTCTAAGGCCCCTTTCACATGAGCGAGAATTCCGCACGGGTGCAATGCGTGATGCAAACGCATTGCGCCTGCACGGAATCAGGACCCATTCATTTAAATGGGTCCATGTACATGAGCGGTGGTTTTCACTCATTACTTTTGCGTTGCGTGAAAATCGCAGCATGTTCTATATTTCGCGATTTTCACGCAACGCTGGCCACATAGAAGATTTTCACGGATGGTTGCTAAGATATGTTGTTTGTAAACATTCAATTTTTTATCACGCGTGTGCAAAACGCAGTAAATCGTATTGCACCCGCTCAATAAAAACTATTGAACGTGATCGCAAACAAAAATGGCACAGTTTTCACTGAACGCATCCACAACGCATCCTGACATAATCCGGACACGCTTGTCTGCAAGGGGCCTAAGGCTGGGTTCAATCAGGCGCAAAATAGGTCTATAATTTTCTCTAGAAAAAGGATAATCTGTTTATATTGTTGACATCTTTTATACTGACATAAAAATCTTTGTCGGAATTGTCGCCATAAAATCCTCCTGTGCAAACAAACACCTGCCCAGGGGCGTAGCTAAAGGCTCATGGACCCTGAATAAAGTATTCAGCTTGGGCCCATTGAACCAGCACCTCCCCTATGCCAAATTCTTGAGCTAACCCCTTCCTTCCAGCCAGATGTGTAACTTGACCTGCATGCACTTTCTATAATACCTGTGTCTTCTTAAGTGGCACAAGGGTCTTTGGAGAGATGAGTGAATAGACGCCGAAGTGGAATTCGTTCTGAACTTCAGAAAAAAAATTGATTCGTACCGAAGCCAAATTTTTTCCTAAAATGGCTTCTGCACATGTGAGGACATGGAGAAAGGAACTTTGGGAAGGTGGGATCACCCATAATGCCATGCATGCAGCCAATCAGCAGCCAGCCCTGTGATGTCACAGCCCTATAAATAGCGTCAGCCATCTTAAATTCTGCCATTTACCAGCATACTTGATGAAGGGAGAGATGTCTGCAGGCGCTGTTAGGGAGAGATGTCTGCACTGCAGACAGTGTTAGCAAAGACTTGATTGTGGTGAAAAAACTATTTATAAGTGTAGGGAAAGGATAGGGAGGAATCGTTCCACAGCATTTATATAGAACAGGGTTCAGTAGGGGAGTTTGACTGGGTAATAGGAAGAATCCTGTTACTCCTTGCTGCACTGGCTGGGGATCCAAATTTCCATTATACTGCTTTGTAATTCCAGCAAACTGTTCTTGTTATTGGGGTGCAAGTGCTGTTTGATACAGCCATTAACAGGGTTTATTACAAGGAAATATTTCCACAGTATGTCTTATTTGCCCTTGTCCGGTGCAGTTATATGTTGTGAAGCCCTTTTTCCCGTGTATTAGTTGCAAAAGAAAATTATATTTGCCCTTCTGCGGTGCAGTGATATATTCTAAAGGCCTGTTTGCCATGTATTAGTGGCGAAATAAAAATATATTCGCCATTCGGCATTGCAATTATCTTATGAAAAGTCTGTTGCGTTGTGTAAAAGTAGAAAAAATTAGGGCCTAATTGCTGTTCAGCAGTGCAGTGATATACTCTAAAGCCCAGTTTGCCGTGTATTAGTGGCGAAATAAAAATATATTCGCCGTCCAGCATTGCACTTATCTGCTGAAAAGCCTGTTGTGTTGTTCAAAAGTAGAAAAAAATTAGGGCCTAATTGCTGTTCAGCGGTGCAGTGATATATTCTACAGCCCAGTTTGCCGTGTATTAGTGGCAAAATAAAAATATATTCACCATCCAGCATTGCATTTCTTTGATGAAAAACCTGTTGTGTTGTGTAAAAGTAGAAAAAAATTAGGGCATTATTGCCTTTCAGCGGTGCAGTGATATATTCTAAAGCCCAGTTTGCTGTTTATTAGTGGAGAAATAAAAATATGTTCTGAGTTGAACTTATCTGTTGAAAAGTCTGTTGTGTTGCTCAAAAGTCGAAAAAAAAAATTAGGGCCTAATTGCCGTTCAGTGATATATTCTACAGCCCAGTTTGCCATGTATTAGTGGCAGCAAAATAAAAATATATTTGCCGTTCAGCGTTGCACTTACCTGTTTAAAAGTCTGTTGTGTTGTGTAAAAGTAGAAAAAATGAGGGCCTAATTGCCCTTGTGCGGTGCAGTGATATACTCTAAAGCCCAGTTTGCAGTGTATTAGTGGCGAAATAAAAATATATTCGCTGTTCAGCTTTGCACTTCTCTGATGAAAAGCCTGTTGTGTTTTGTAACAGTAGAAAACAATTAGTGCCTAAATTACCCTTGTGTGGTGCAGTGATATACTGTAAAGCTCAGTTTGCCATGTATTAGTGGCAAAATAAAAATATATTTTCCGTCCAGCGTTGCACTTATCTGTTGAAAAGCCTGTTGTGTTATGTAGAAGTAGAAAAAAAAAATTGAGCCTAATTGCCGTTCAGCGGTGCAGTGATATATTCTACAGCCTAGTTTGCCGTGTATTAGTGGCGAACTGAAAATATATTTGCGTTCGGCGTTATACTTATCTGTTGAAAAGCCTGTTGTGTTGTGCAAAAGTAGAAAAAAAATAGGGCCTAATTGCCCTTCTGTGGTGCAGTGATATTCTCTAAAGACCAGTTTGCCTTGTATTAGTGGTGAATAGGGTTGAGCAAACCCAAACTGTAAAGTTCGGGTTCATACCGAACTTTAGGATTTTTGGACCCCGGACCCAAACCCGAATATTTCAGTAAAAGTTTGGGTTCGGTGTTTGGCGCTTTCTTGGCGCTTTTTGAAAGGCTGCAGAGCAGCCAATCAACAAGCGGTTAACTGTTTGACCTTAGAAGCCATTACAGCCATGCCTACTAATGGCATGGCTGTGATTGGCCAGTGTAGCATGTGACCCAGCCTCTATATAAGCTAGAGTCACGTAGCGCTGCATGTCACTCTGCTGTGCTTAGTGTAGGGAGAGGATGCTGCTGGTGATTTCAGGGAGAGAATAGGAGAGACTCTTTGCTCAAAATCAGAATCTAACTCAGCGATCTACATACATTGTGTTTTGTGGGTGCAGGGCACAATTTTTTTATCCTGCCCTGAGCCCAGTGACCGAAAAAAAATAACTTTAGTAAGTCAGTTAGGTGGGCGGCGGCGGTGGGCGGCGGCGGTGGCCGCCGCCATTTTATGCAAGCTCAGTGCACCAGCACTGCATCTGAGCTTTTGGGACATTGAAAATCAAAAATTTTCGGCAATATACAACATCTGGATTAGTCAGTGTGCAATTTAAGCTAGAAATACAGCCATCATTTTCTTGGGTTTTAAAAACACATTTTTTTGCCAAAAAAACAGTATTTTCCTGTTCTGCAAGTGTTAAGTTCAAGTTTAATATATACAGCTTTCATATTCTGTTACAAAAAAAAAAAAAACACTTTTTGGGCAATATACAACATCTGGATTAGTCAGTGTGCAATTTAACCACTTCAACCCCCCTAGCTGAAACACCTTTAATGACCAGCCCACTTTTTACACTTCTGCACTACACTACTTTCACCATTTATTGCTCGGTCATGCAACTTACCACCCAAATGAATTTTACCTCCTTTTCTTCTCACTAATAGAGCTTTCATTTGGTGGTATTTTATTGCTGCTGACATTTTTACTTGTTATTAATCGAAATTTAACGATTTTTTTGCAAAATAATGACATTTTTCACTTTCAGTTGTAAAATCTTGCAAAAAAAAACGACATCCATATATAAATTTTTCGCTAAATTTATTGTTCTAAAAAAAATGTTTGGGTAAAAAAAAAATGGTTTGGGTAAAAGTTATAGCGTTTACAAACTATGGTACAAAAATGTGAATTTCCGCTTTTTGAAGCAGCTCTGACTTTCTGAGCACCTGTCATGTTTCCTGAGGTTCTACAATGCCCAGACAGTACAAACACCCCACAAATGACCCCATTTCAGAAAGTAGACACCCTAAGGTATTCACTGATGGGCATAGTGAGTTCATAGAACTTTTTTTTTATTGTCACAAGTTAGCGGAACATGATGATTTTTTATTTTTTATTTTTTTTGTACAAAGTCTCATATTCCACTAACTTGTGACAAAATGCCCATCACAAAATACCTTGGGGTGTCTTCTTTCCAAAATGGGGTCACTTGTGGGGTAGTTATACTGCCCTGGCATTTTAGGGGCCCAGATTCGTGAGAAGTAGTTTGAAATCAAAATCTGTAAAAAATGACCGGTGAAATCAGAAAGGTGCTCTTTGGAATGTGTGCCCCTTTGCCCACCTAGGCTGCAAAAAAGTGTCACACATCTGGTATCGCCGTACTCAGGAGAAGTTGGGGAATGTGTTTTGGGGTGTCATTTTACATATACCTATGCTGGGTGAGAGAAATATCTTGGCAAAAGACAACTTTTCCAATTGTTTTATACAAAGTTGGCATTTGACCAAGATATTTATCTCACCCAGCATGGGTATATGTAAAATGACACCCCGAAACACATTTCCCAACTTCTCCTGAGTACGGCGATACCACATGTGTGACACTTTTTTGCAGCCTAGATGCGCAAAGCGGCCCAAATTCCTTTTAGTTAGCGGAAATTGATTTTTTTTTTTGTATTTTCTCACAAAGTCTCCCTTTCCGCTAACTTGGGACAAAAATTTTAATCTTTTATGGACTCAATATGCCCCTCACGGAATACCTTGGGTGTCTTCTTTCCGAAATGGGGTCACATGTGGGGTATTTATACTGCCCTGGCATTTTAGGGGCCCTAAAGCATAAGAAAAAGTCTGGAATGTCTAAAAAAAATTGCGCATTTGGATTCCGTGAGGGGTATGGTGAGTTCATGTGAGATTTTATTTTTTGACACAAGTTAGTGGAATATGAGACTTTGTAAGAAAAAAAAAAGAAAAAAAAATATCTATTTCCGCTAACTTGTGCCAAAAAAATGTCTAAATGGAGCCTTACAGGGGGTGATCAATGACAGGAGGGTGATCAGGGAGTCTGTATGGGGTGATAACTCCCCCTGTCATTGATCACCCCCCTGTAAGGCTCCATTCAGACGTCCGTATGTGTTTTGCGGATCCGATCCATGTATCCGTAAAAAACATACGGACGTCTGAATGGAGCATTACAGGGGGGTGATCAATGACAGGGGGGTGATCAGGGAATCTATATGGGTGATCACCCCCCTGTCATTGATCACCCCGCTGTAAGGCTCCATTCAGACGTCCGTATGTGTTTTGCGGATCCGATCGATGTATCCGTGGATCCGTAAAAATCATACGGACGTCTGAATGGAGCCTTACAGGGGGGTAATCAATGACAGGGGGGTGATCAGGGAGTCTATATGGGGTGATCTGGGGTAAATAAGGGGTTAATAAATGACAGGGGGGGGGGTGTAGTGTAGTGGTGTTTGGTGCTACTTTACTGAGCTACCTGTGTCCTCTGGTGGTCGATCCAAGCAAAAGGGACCACCAGAGGACCAGGTAGCAGGTATATTAGACGCTGTTATCAAAACAGCGTCTAATATACCTGTTAGGGGTAAAAAAATCCAGCCTGCCAGCGAACGATCGCCGCTGGCAGGCTGGAGTTCCTGTGTCACGAGGGTGTCAAGAGCCACGCCTGACTCCGTTGTACCCGGGGTCAGGAGGTCGCAGCGGTTGGCTGCACGCTCTATGTCAGATAGGGAAGTTTCCTTATTGTAGCTTTCTGGGTTTGCTTTACAAACCCTTTTGGCTCACTCAGGGATCCGTAGCTCCTTCTCTCAGCTGTTCCTTGTCCAGCACTCCCAATCCTCCTTATATTCCCCTCTCACACTTCTCTGGTTGCCAGATATAGAGCTTCCTGCCTGGACATCTATTCTGACCCACTGGAGCTGTGTTGCTGCGTTCCCTGAGTGTTGCCTTAGAACGCTACCCTCCGGATCCCTGTTGGACCTTTGTGGACAATTGTTGCCGTCCACCTGGGTGTTTGTGTTTGTCTGTCCTCTCCCTGGTGTTTCCCTCTTAGTGCAGTGGTGAGGACTAGCGATCCCACCGGCCCGTTCATTATCTAGGGCTCATTTCAGGGAAAGCCAGGGTTTAGGCACGTGATCGCCGCACGGGTGAGGAACCCGTCTAGGGACGTCAGGGCAGGCAGGTGCCAGCTGCAAGGTGAGTTAGGGGTCACCACCTTTCCCTCTCCCTTGGGCAGGGCTTTCCCTGTTTTCCTCCCTGTGCGTGTTGCCGGTCATTACATTCTGTCTCTTACCTTCCGATCCTGTGAACGCGCGCGCCTGTGTGCGCGCGCTCACATGAAATCTCGGCTCACGCGAGATGACGCCTATATATGCGTCACTCTGCGCAGAGCTGCCGCCTCCGGACCGCGATCCTGCGTTAGGCGGTTAAGCTAGAAATACTGCATCATTTTCTGGGGTTTTAAAAACACACTTTTTTGCCAAAAAACTGTCTTTTCCTGATCTGCAAGTGTTAAATTAAAGTTTAATATATACAGCTTTCATATTCTGTTACCCCAAAAAAACACTTTTTGGGCAATATACAACATCTGGATTAGTCAGTGTGCAATTTAAGCTAGAAATACAGCCATCATTTTCTGGGGTTTTAAAAACACACTTTTTTGCCAAAAAACAAAATTTTTAGGCCTTGCAGCATCAGCACGTGTAAAATTACAGGCTTATATACTGCTGTCAAATTCAGTTGTTAAACAAACACTCTGAGCAAAAAAAATAATTAAGTTGGCAGCCTTTGATGCAGATCTCATTGTGAGATACACCCTTAATACATTTGGGTTAGATTCAGAGATTTGAAATACCGCCATTTGGTGCACCAATATATAATTCAGGCCTACAGTGGGTCAGGCCGTGTGCGATACACCCGTTTAAATACTGTCGTTCTATTCTATTAAATTAAACACCCATTTAGGGCAAGATCCTAAATTCGAGAAATATGAGGAGAGAGTAAAATAAGGGACGTGGCCCAGGTCGTGTTGCTGCTGGTGGAGCTCCTGTTGCAGGGAGAGGACGTGGTCGATCTGTGCCAGTTAAACGCACAAGTGAAACCCCTTTCTCAGATGCAAGTAGGCAACAGAACCTGCAGCGGTATTTGGTCGGGCCTAATGCGGCTCTACGAAAGGTGAGGCCTGAACAAGTACAGGCAATAGTAGATTGGGTTGCTGACAGTGGATCCAGTTCCTTCCCATTGTCTCCCATCCAGTCTCCTGCTGAAAGACCGCAGTTGGCACCTGCAGCCGATGTCCATCAGTCTTTCACCTCACCCCCTTGCAAATCAGCCAAGCAGACTGAGCCCCAAGTCATGCAGCAGTTTCTTCTGCTTTTTGATGACTCTGTTAGCAGGGTTTCCCAGGGCCATACATAGCCCTGCCCCAGAAGTGGAAGAGATTGAGTGCACTGATGCCCAACCACTTATCTTTCAAGATGAGTACATGGGAGGACCATCGCAGCACGTCTCGGATGATGACGAAAAACAGGTGCCAACTGCTGGGGCTTTTGAAAGTGTGCAGACCGACAAGGAAGGCAGGGGTGAAGACTGGGTAGAAGATGATGTGGAGGACGATAAGGTCCTCGACCCCACATGGAATCAAGGTCATGCGAGTGACCTATGTAGTTCGGAGGAAGAGGCGGTGGTCATACAGAGCCAACAGCACAGCAGAAGAGGGAGCAGGGTGCAAAAGCGGAGCGGCCGTCCTCTAGACAGTACACCTGCTACTGCCCACCGCAGCAAGAAACGGAGCACACCAAAGCCAGCTCCAAGGAGTTCCCTGGCATGGCAGTTCTTCAGACAATGTGCTGATGACAAGACACGAGTGGTTTGCACGCTGTGCAATTAGAGCCTGAAGCGAGGCATAAACGTTCTGAACCTGAGCACAACCTGCATAACCAGGCATTTAAGTGCAAAGCACGAGCTGCAGTGGAGTAGACACCTCAAAAACCAAAAAAGGTCTCTGGCTCCTCCTGCTTCCTCTTCTGCTGCAGTCTCGGCCTCTTCATCCATCTCTGGAGTGACGGTGCCACATTCCACCCCGCAAACAGAGGATCCTTTCCTTCAGCATCCTGCTGTGCACCCGTACAGCAGTTTATGACCACAATTGGGGCGTTTCTGTAAACTGAAGAATCAGGGTAATAGATATTGAGTTTAGTTTGGCTGTTAACCCTTGCTGTGTTACAGGAAATAATGGATTAAAATTGAAAATCTGCCCAAAAAGTGAAATTATGAAATTTCATCTCCATTTTCCTTTAATTCTTGTAGAACACCTTAAGGGTTAACAAAGTTTGTAAAATCAGTTTTGAATAACTTGAGGGATGTAGTTTGTAAAATGAGGTATTTTATAGGTGGTTTCTACTATGTAAGCCCCATAACGTGACTTTAGAACTTAACTGGTCCTTAAAGTGGGTTTTGGAAATTTTCTAAAAAAATTTAAGAATTCCTTCTAAAATTATAAGCCTTCTAGCGTCTTAAAAAATAAAATAACATCTACAAAATGATGTAAACCTTAGAATGGCTTGAATAAATAAAAGTGTTCCAAAGTTATTACCACATAAAGTGACACATCAGATTTCCAAAATTTGGCCTGGTCCTGGTGAAAAAATGGCTTGGTACTGAAGGGGTTAAATGCCATAATGGCCTTTATATTCATTCTTGACACAACAAACAATGGTAATCAGTATTTTCCAACGGTCTACCATAGTCTTTGTAGCTAGGTAACACCATACTATATATCTGCATTCTGTTTGAAATCTCTGTTTGTAGATCTATTCAGCTTTTTCCATAAAGGCATATATAAAATGTAATCTGAATACCCTATACCAGTGATGGCGAACCTTTTAGAGACTGAGTGCCCAAACTGCAACCCAAAACCCACTTTATCACAAAGTTCCAACACAGCAATCTAACCCCAATACTATAGTCCAATATAGTATATCTTCCATGTACTTTATCATTTAGCTATAATAGCTTTCCTACATTCAATGCACTGCATGTGCTGTTCATAGAGCGCCCTGCACTGATGAATGGCAAGAAAAGTCTATATTGGTACACCATAGACTTTTTCCAGGGTGTATATAAAGCTGGGTGTATATAAAGCTGAGTGTATGTATGTGTGTGTATGTATGTATGTCCGCTAAAGGAATCCGCACCGTCACATTTAAAATCATGAAATTTGGAACACAGGTCCATCAGGTGTCCGGGAAGGTTTTAGACCGTGTTTCAGTTCTTTACTATTCCTGAGATATTCCCCAAAAAATGCATTAGCCAATAAAAGCACATGACCCTTATCAGCCAATAGAAGCTTACAGGCCCTTAGTCTCCACATACACACAGTTTTACACCAGGTTTCCCTAACAACCCAGCCATTTTTCTTCACTGCTGTAGGTCAGCTTTAAAGGGGCAGGGTGCTGTGGATGACACTATTAAGGGAGCGGAGTGCTGTGGAGGTCACAGTTAAGGGGCAGGTAGGGTGACCATTCAGGCCAAACTCAAAAGACGGACTTAAAAACCCTGCCCCCGAGTTCCGCTAAGTCATGCCCCTGACCCGATTAGGCCACGGCCCTCCCACACCACAGATGACGGGGATTGAAGAAATGAAGGAAAAAAAATCAACTTCTGTCAGCTGCAGGGGTGGGAGGGAGGGTGACTTTCTCCCTGCAGCTCATGCTAAGACAGCACAGTGCTGCTGTCTGAGAATGAGCTGTTCAACAGGACATCCCTGTGTCTGTCCACAGCATCCCGCCCCCTTTACAGTGACCTCCACAGCAGCTGCCCCTTTATTAGTGACCTCCACAGTACCCCATCTCCTTAACAATGATTTCCACAACACCCTGCCCCCGTAACAGTGGCTTCTACAGCAATCTGCCCCTTAACACTGACCTCCATCGTGGACCATCCCCTTAACTGTGACCTCCACAGCAGCCTGCCCCTAGTGTAGCCAGAAGTCCAGTTTTAGGCCTGACAGTCCGGCTTTCAGACTCCCTGTCCTCCGTCCAGCGCAGGGCCTGGACGGACACCGGGATTTCCTTTTAAACAGCTCACTCTCAGACAGCAGCACCATGCTGTCTGAGCATGAGCTGCAGGGAGAAAGTCACCCTCCCACCCCTGCAGATGACAGAAGTTAATTTTTTCCTTCATTTTTTCCATCCCCGTTGGTTGCGAAGTTTGGAGGGAGTGGCCTAACCAGGTTGGGGCATGGCTTAGCGGAACCTTAGGCGGGGTTTTTAAGTCCGTCTTTTTCCTTACCTGCCCCCTTAACTGTGACCTCCACAGCACTCCGTTCCCTTAACAGTGTCAAGAAAAACGGCTGGGTTGTTATGGAAACCTGGTGTAAATCTGTGTGTATGTGGAGATTAAGGACCTGCGGGCTTCTATTGGCTGATAAGGGACATGTGACCGTGTGTACGGCAGTTGGGATACGAAGATAAAGACCTGCAGGCTTCTATTGGCTAATGTATTTCATGATTGTAAATGCGACGGTGCGGATTCCTTTAGCGGACATACATACACACACACACACACTCAGCTATATATATATATATATGTATATACAAAAAAAACATCCTTTATATAAAAACAACAAATAACCTTCCCTTTTCTTAATGGCAAAAAAACTGCATGTCAGCTCTTAGCTTAGCGAAGCAGGCAGAAGCAGGAGCCCGCTTCACTCAGCTAATCCTGGCATAGTACATGGGTACCAGGGTACCCATGTACTATGCCAGGATTTAGTAATTGTCCGGGGAGCACAGGCAGGAGCAGCAATATGCGCTCCTTGTCCGTACTGACTGCTTATGCGGCCCCATTCATAAACTTGACAGTCCGTACTGAGCTGTCAGTGGTGTACAGAGAACTGGATTTTAAGCACACAGGGAATAGTGTGCTTTAGGGAGGAAAGAGTCTAATAAGAATACAAAATTAATTATATTAACTATATCTAATATAGTATATTAGAAAAACTTTTATTAGGGCTTTAGGGACATTATATTAAAATTTTAGTTAAAGGTTTAGTTACTCTAACTTTTTTCCTTATTTTCATGGGGGTGTCTAGTAATTAAGAGATGAGCCGAAGTGCTGACACATGGGGCTGTCTTATTGTCTGAAGCATCCACCCTTTTCTCATCCCTCACCTCTATGTCATCTAGGTCCTCCCTCTTTCAGTCATTCTGTCCTTGCACATGAGGTCAGATCCCTGATGTTAAATTAACATATAGCATTTAACAATACATTCATGGAAACAAACAAGTCTGACAATACCAATAACACATATCAGGGCTTATAATAATGTTTACAGAACACAAACATATCTGAGTTCTACTGAACACTAGAGTTGAGCGAACACCTGGATGTTCGGGTTCGAGAAGTTCGGCCGAACATCCCGGAAATGTTCGGGTTCGGGATCCGAACCCGATCCGAACTTCGTCCCGAACCCGAACCCCATTGAAGTCAATGGGGACCCGAACTTTTCGGCACTAAAAAGGCTGTAAAACAGCCCAGGAAAGAGCTAGAGGGCTGCAAAAGGCAGCAACATGTAGGTAAATCCCCTGCAAACAAATGTGGATAGGGAAATGAATTAAAATAAAAATTAAATAAATAAAAATTAACCAAAATCAATTGGAGAGAGGTTCCATAGCAGAGAATCTGGCTTCCCGTCACCCACCACTGGAACAGTCCATTCTCAGATATTTAGGCCCCGGCACCCAGGCAGAGGAGAGAGGTCCCGTAACAGAGAATCTGTCTTCATGTCAGCAGAGAATTAGTCTGCATGTCATAGCAGAGAATGAGGCTTCACGTCAGCCACCACTGCAACAGTCCATTGGCATATATTTAGGCCCAGCACCCAGGCAGAGGAGGGAGGTCCCGTAACAGAGAATCTGTCTTCATGTCAGCAGAGAATTAGTCTGCATGTCATAGCAGAGAATGAGGCTTCACGTCAGCCACCACTGCAACAGTCCATTGGCATATATTTAGGCCCAGCACACACACAGGCAGAGGAGAGAGGTCCCGTAACAGAGAATCTGTCTTCATGTCAGCAGAGAATTAGTCTGCATGTCATAGCAGAGAATGAGGCTTCACGTCAGCCACCACTGCAACAGTCCATTGGCATATATTTAGGCCCAGCACACAGGCAGAGGAGAGAGGTCCCGTAACAGACAATCTGGCTTCATGTCAGCAGAGAATTAGTCTGCATGTCATAGCAGAGAATCAGGCTTCATGTCAGCCACCACTGCAACAGTCCATTGGCATATATTTAGGCCCAGCACACACACAGGCAGAGGAGAGAGGTCCCGTAACAGAGGATCTGGCTTCATGTCAGCAGAGAATCAGTCTGCATGTCATAGCAGAGAATCAGGCTTCACGTCAGCCACCACTGCAACAGTCCATTGTCATAAATTTAGGCCCAGCACCCAGGCAGAGGAGAGAGGTCCCGTAACAGAGAATCTGGCTTCATGTCAGCAGAGAATCAGTCTTCATATCATAGCAGAGAATCAGGCTTCACGTCACCCACCACTGTAAGAGTCAATTTTCATAAATTTAGGCCCAGAACCCAGGCAGAGGAGAAAGGTCCCGTAACAGACAATCTGGCTTCATGTCAGCAGAGAATCAGTCTTCATATCATAGCAGAGAATCAGGCTTCACGTCACCCACCACTGTAAGAGTCAATTTTCATAAATTTAGGCCCAGAACCCAGGCAGAGGAGAAAGGTCCCGTAACAGACAATCTGGCTTCATGTCAGCAGAGAATCAGTCTTCATATCATAGCAGAGAATCAGGCTTCACGTCACCCACCACTGTAAGAGTCAATTTTCATAAATTTAGGCCCAGAACCCAGGCAGAGGAGAAAGGTCCCGTAACAGACAATCTGGCTTCATGTCAGCAGAGAATCAGTCTTCATATCATAGCAGAGAATCAGGCTTCACGTCACCCACCACTGTAAGAGTCAATTTTCATAAATTTAGGCCCAGAACCCAGGCAGAGGAGAAAGGTCCCGTAACAGACAATCTGGCTTCATGTCAGCAGAGAATCAGTCTTCATATCATAGCAGAGAATCAGGCTTCACGTCACCCACCACTGTAAGAGTCAATTTTCATAAATTTAGGCCCAGAACCCAGGCAGAGGAGAAAGGTCCCGTAACAGACAATCTGGCTTCATGTCAGCAGAGAATCAGTCTTCATATCATAGCAGAGAATCAGGCTTCACGTCACCCACCACTGCAACAGTCCATTGGCATATATTTAGGCCTAGCACACAGGCAGAGCAGAGAGGTCCCGTAACAGACAATCTGGCTTCATGTCAGCAGAGAATCAGTCTGCATGTCATAGCAGAGAATGAGGCTTCACGTCACCCACCACTGCAACAGTCCATTGGCATATATTTAGGCCCAGAACCCAGGCAGAGGAGAAAGGTCCCGTAACAGACAATCTGGCTTCATGTCAGCAGAGAATCAGTCTTCATATCATAGCAGAGAATCAGGCTTCACGTCAGCCACCACTGCAACAGTCCATTGGCATATATTTAGGCCTAGCACACAGGCAGAGCAGAGAGGTCCCGTAACAGACAATCTGGCTTCATGACAGCAGAGAATCAGTCTGCATGTCATAGCAGAGAATCAGGCTTCACGTCAGCCACCACTGCAACAGTCCATTGTCATAAATTTAGGCCCAGCACCCAGGCAGAGGAGAGAGGTCCCGTAACAGACAATCTGGCTTCATGTCAGCAGAGAATTAGTCTGCATGTCATAGCAGAGAATCAGGCTTCATGTCAGCCACCACTGCAACAGTCCATTGGCATATATTTAGGCCTAGCACACAGGCAGAGGAGAGGTTCATTCAACTTTGGGTAGCATCGCAATATAATGGTAAAATGAAAATAAAAATAGGATTGAATGAGGAAGTGCCCTGGAGTCCAATAATATATGGTTATGGGGAGGTAGTTAATGTCTAATCTGGACAAGGGACGGACAGGTCCTGTGGGATCCATGCCTGGTTCATTTTTATGAACGTCAGCTTGTCCACATTGGCTGTAGACAGGCGGCTGCGTTTGTCTGTAATGACGCCCCCTGCCGTGCTGAATACACGTTCAGACAAAACGCTGGCTGCCGGGCAGGCCAGCACCTCCAAGGCATAAAAGGCTAGCTCTGGCCACGTGGACAATTTAGAGACCCAGAAGTTGAATGGGGCCGAACCATCAGTCAGTACGTGGAGGGGTGTGCACACGTACTGTTCCACCATGTTAGTGAAATGTTGCCTCCTGCTAACACGTTGCGTATCAGGTGGTGGTGCAGTTAGCTGTGGCGTGTTGACAAAAGTTTTCCACATCTCTGCCATGCTAACCCTGCCCTCAGAGGAGCTGGCCGTGACACAGCTGCCTTGGCGACCTCTTGCTCCTCCTCTGCCTTGGCCTTGGGCTTCCACTTGTTCCCCTGTGACATTTGGGAATGCTCTCAGTAGCGCGTCTACCAACGTGCGCTTGTACTCGCGCATCTTCCTATCACGCTCCAGTGCAGGAAGTAAGGTGGGCACATTGTCTTTGTAGCGTGGATCCAGCAGGGTGGCAACCCAGTAGTCCGCACAGGTTAAAATGTGGGCAACTCTGCTGTCGTTGCGCAGGCACTGCAGCATGTAGTCGCTCATGTGTGCCAGGCTGCCCAGGGATAAGGACAAGCTGTCCTCTGTGGGAGGCGTATCGTCATCGTCCTGCCTTTCCCCCCAGCCACGCACCAGTGATGGACCCGAGCTGCGTTGGGTGCCACCCCGCTGTGACCATGCTTCATCCTCATCCTCCTCCACCTCCTCCTCATCCTCGTCCTCCTCGTCCTCCAGTAGTAGGCCCTGGCTGGCCACATTTGTACCTGGCCTCTGCTGTTGCCAAAAACCTCCCTCTGAGTCACTTCGAAGAGACTGGCCTGAAAGTGCTAAAAATGACCCCTCTTCCTCCTCCTCCTCCTCCTCCTCCTGGGCCACCTCCTCTTCCATCATCGCCCTAAGTGTTTTCTCAAGGAGACATAGAAGTGGTATTGTAACGCTGATAACGGTGTCATCGCCACTGGCCATGTTGGTGGAGTACTCGAAACAGCGCAACAGGGCACACAGGTCTCGCATGGAGGCCCAGTCATTGGTGGTGAAGTGGTGCTGTTCTGTAGTGCGACTGACCCGTGCGTGCTGCAGCTGAAACTCCACTATGGCCTGCTGCTGCTCGCACAGTCTGTCCAGCATGTGCAAGGTGGAGTTCCACCTGGTGGGCACGTCGCATATGAGGCGGTGAGCGGGAAGGCCGAAGTTACGCTGTAGCGCAGACAGGCGAGCAGCAGCAGGATGTGAACGCCGGAAGCGCGAACAGACGGCCCGCACTTTATGCAGCAGCTCTGACATGTCGGGGTAGTTGTGAATGAACTTCTGCACCACCAAATTCAGCACATGCGCCAAGCAAGGGATGTGCGTCAAATTGGCTAGTCCCAGAGCTGCAACGAGATTTCGCCCATTATCACACACCACCAGGCCGGGCTTGAGGCTCACCGGCAGCAACCACTCGTCGGTCTGTTGTTCTATACCCCGCCACAACTCCTGTGCGGTGTGGGGCCTGTCCCCCAAACATATGAGTTTCAGAATGGCCTGCTGACGTTTACCCCGGGCTGTGCTGAAGTTGGTGGTGAAGGTGTGTGGCTGACTGGATGAGCAGGTGGAAGAAGAGGAGGAGGAAGCCGAGAAGGAGGAGGTGGCAACAGGAGGCAAAGAATGTTGCCCTGCGATCCTTGGCGGCGGAAGGACGTGCGCCAAACAGCTCTCCGCCTGGGGCCCAGCTGCCACTACATTTACCCAGTGTGCAGTTAGGGAGATATAGCGTCCCTGGCCGTGCTTACTGGTCCACGTATCTGTGGTTAGGTGGACCTTGCCACAGATGGCGTTGCGCAGTGCACACTTGATTTTATCGGATACTTGGTTGTGCAGGGAAGGCACGGCTCTCTTGGAGAAGTAGTGCCGGCTGGGAACAACATACTGTGGGACAGCAAGCGACATGAGCTGTTTGAAGCTGTCTGTGTCCACCAGCCTAAATGACAGCATTTCATAGGCCAGTAGTTTAGAAATGCTGGCATTCAGGGCCAGGGATCGAGGGTGGCTAGGTGGGAATTTACGCTTTCTATCAAATGTTTGTGAGATGGAGAGCTGAACGCTGGCGTGTGACATGGTTGAGACGCTTGGTGACGGAGGTGGTGGTGGTGGTGTTGGTGGTACATCCCCTGTTTGCTGGGCGGCAGGTGCCAACGTTCCTCCAGAGGCGGAGGAAGAGGCCGAGGCGGCAGCAGCAGAATAGGCCGAGGCGGCAGCAGCAGAAGAGGTAGCAGGGGGAGCCTGAGTGACTTCCTTGGTTTTAAGGTGTTTACTCCACTGCAGTTCATGCTTTGCATGCAGGTGCCTGGTCATGCAGGTTGTGCTCAGGTTCAGAACGTTAATGCCTCGCTTCAGGCTCTGATGGCACAGCGTGCAAACCACTCGGGTCTTGTCGTCAGCACATTGTTTGAAGAAGTGCCATGCCAGGGAACTCCTTGAAGCTGCCTTTGGGGTGCTCGGTCCCAGATGGCGGCGGTCAGTAGCAGGCGGAGTCTCTTGGCGGCGGGTGTTCTGCTTTTGCCCACTGCTCCCTCTTTTGCTACGCTGTTGGCTCGGTCTCACCACTGCCTCTTCCTCCGAACTGTGAAAGTCAGTGGCACGACCTTCATTCCATGTGGGGTCTAGGACCTCATCGTCCCCTGCATCGTCTTCCACCCAGTCTTGATCCCTGACCTCCTGTTCAGTCTGCACACTGCAGAAAGACGCAGCAGTTGGCACCTGTGTTTCGTCATCATCAGAGACATGCTGAGGTGGTATTCCCATGTCCTCATCATCAGGAAACATAAGTGGTTGTGCGTCAGTGCATTCTATGTCTTTCACCGCTGGGGAAGGGCTAGGTGGATGCCCTTGGGAAACCCTGCCAGCGGAGTCTTCAAACAGCATAAGAGACTGCTGCATAACTTGAGGCTGAGACAGTTTCCCTGGTATGCATGGGGGTGATGTGACAGACTGATGGGGTTGGTTTTCAGGCGCCATCTGTGCGCTTTCTGCAGAAGACTGGGTGGGAGATAATGTGAACGTGCTGGATCCACTGTCGGCCACCCAATTGACTAATGCCTGTACCTGCTCAGGCCTTACCATCCTTAGAACGGCATTGGGCCCCACCATATATCGCTGTAAATTCTGGCGGCTACTGGGACCTGAGGTAGTTGGTACACTAGGACGTGTGGATGTGGCAGAACGGCCACGTCCTCTCCCAGCACCAGAGGGTCCACTAACACCACCACGACCATGTCCACGTCCGCGTCCCTTACTAGATGTTTTTCTCATTGTTATGGTTCACCACAACAACAAATATATTATTTGGCCCAATGTATTGTATTCAAATTCAGCGGGATATAAATTTGAGGCCTAGTATTTAGGCGCTGGGTGACCGGTATGGATTTAGTGACAGAATTAGACTTGGAAATGCACAGAAGCGTGTGTGTGAAGTTATTCTGAATGACCCTATGTGCACCTTCAATATGATCTACCCTTTTAGGGATAGATTTCAAATAGCTCTGATATAGCAGAAACGACTAAATTATGAAATTGCTAAATTGGGAATTGTATTTCAACCTAGAACAAAAAATGTGCTTTGACGGACACTAAATAACTTTCCCAGCCACAACAGGACAGCAGTAACGAGAGATTTAGCGGGATATAAATTTGAGGCCTAGTATTTAGGCGCTGGGTGACAGGTATGGGTTTAGTGACAGAATTAGATTTGGAAATGCACAGTAGCGGGTGTGTGAAGTTATTCTGAATGACCCTATGTGCACCTTGAATATTATATACCCTTTTAGGGATAGATTTCAAATAGCTCTGATATAGCAGAAACCACTAAATTATGAAATTGCTAAATTGGGAATTGTATTTCAACCCAGAACAAGAAATGTGCTTGAACGGACACTAAATAACTCGCCCAGCTACAGCACTAGGGACAGATTTAGCGGGATATAAATTTGAGGCCTAGTATTTAGGCGCTGGGTGACAGGTATGGGTTTAGTGCCAGAATTAGACTTGGAAATACACAGTAGCGGGTGTGTGTGAAGTTATTCTGAATGACCCAATGTGCACCTTGAATATTATATACCCTTTTAGGGATAGATTTCAAATAGCTCTGATATAGCAGAAACCACTAAATTATGAAATTGCTAAATTGGGAATTGTATTTCAACCCAGAACAAGAAATGTGCTTGAACGGACACTAAATAACTCGCCCAGCTACAGCACTAGGGACAGATTTAGCGGGATATAAATTTGAGGCCTAGTATTTAGGCGCTGGGTGACAGGTATGGGTTTAGTGACAGAATTAGACTTGGAAATACACAGTAGCGGGTGTGTGTGAAGTTATTCTGAATGACCCAATGTGCACCTTGAATATTATATACCCTTTTAGGGATAGATTTCAAATAGCTCTGATATAGCAGAAACCACTAAATTATGAAATTGCTAAATTGGGAATTGTATTTCAACCCAGAACAAGAAATGTGCTTGAACGGACACTAAATAACTCGCCCAGCTACAGCACTAGGGACAGATTTAGCGGGATATAAATTTGAGGCCTAGTATTTAGGCGCTGGGTGACAGGTATGGGTTTAGTGCCAGAATTAGACTTGGAAATACACAGTAGCGGGTGTGTGTGAAGTTATTCTGAATGACCCAATGTGCACCTTGAATATTATATACCCTTTTAGGGATAGATTTCAAATAGCTCTGATATAGCAGAAACCACTAAATTATGAAATTGCTAAATTGGGAATTGTATTTCAACCCAGAACAAGAAATGTGCTTGAACGGACACTAAATAACTCGCCCAGCTACAGCACTAGGGACAGATTTAGCGGGATATAAATTTGAGGCCTAGTATTTAGGCGCTGGGTGACAGGTATGGGTTTAGTGACAGAATTAGACTTGGAAATACACAGTAGCGGGTGTGTGTGAAGTTATTCTGAATGACCCAATGTGCACCTTGAATATTATATACCCTTTTAGGGATAGATTTCAAATAGCTCTGATATAGCAGAAACCACTAAATTATGAAATTGCTAAATTGGGAATTGTATTTCAACCCAGAACAAGAAATGTGCTTGAACGGACACTAAATAACTCGCCCAGCTACAGCACTAGGGACAGATTTAGCGGGATATAAATTTGAGGCCTAGTATTTAGGCGCTGGGTGACAGGTATGGGTTTAGTGCCAGAATTAGACTTGGAAATACACAGTAGCGGGTGTGTGTGAAGTTATTCTGAATGACCCAATGTGCACCTTGAATATTATATACCCTTTTAGGGATAGATTTCAAATAGCTCTGATATAGCAGAAACCACTAAATTATGAAATTGCTAAATTGGGAATTGTATTTCAACCCAGAACAAGAAATGTGCTTGAACGGACACTAAATAACTCGCCCAGCTACAGCACTAGGGACAGATTTAGCGGGATATAAATTTGAGGCCTAGTATTTAGGCGCTGGGTGACAGGTATGGGTTTAGTGACAGAATTAGACTTGGAAATACACAGTAGCGGGTGTGTGTGAAGTTATTCTGAATGACCCAATGTGCACCTTGAATATTATATACCCTTTTAGGGATAGATTTCAAATAGCTCTGATATAGCAGAAACCACTAAATTATGAAATTGCTAAATTGGGAATTGTATTTCAACCCAGAACAAGAAATGTGCTTGAACGGACACTAAATAACTCGCCCAGCTACAGCACTAGGGACAGATTTAGCTGGATATAAATTTGAGGCCTAGTATTTAGGCGCTGGGTGACCGGTATGGATTTAGTGACAGAATTAGACTGGGATATGGCCAAAAAATAAACAGACTATTGCTGGTTAAATGCACTTGGTGTGACAGCTTCACCCTGATGTAGGCTTTAGCCAAAAAACAACCACACCATTGAGGGTTAAATGCACTTGGTGACAGGCGCAGCTTGCCCCTGATTTAGTATATGGCCAAAAAATGAACAGACTATTGCTGGTTAAATGCACTTGGTGTGACAGCTTCACCCTGATGTAGGCTTTAGCCAAAAAACAACCACACCATTGAGGGTTAAATGCACTTGGTGACAGGCGCAGCTTGCCCCTGATTTTGTATATGGCCAAAAAATGAACAGACTATTGCTGGTTAAATGCACTTGGTGTGACAGCTTCACCCTGATGTAGGCTTTAGCCAAAAAACAACCACACCATTGAGGGTTAAATGCACTTGGTGACAGGCGCAGCTTGCCCCTGATTTAGTATATGGCCAAAAAATGAACAGACTATTGCTGGTTAAATGCACTTGGTGTGACAGCTTCACCCTGATGTAGGCTTTAGCCAAAAAACAACCACACCATTGAGGGTTAAATGCACTTGGTGACAGGCGCAGCTTGCCCCTGATTTTGTATATGGCCAAAAAATGAACAGACTATTGCTGGTTAAATGCACTTGGTGTGACAGCTTCACCCTGATGTAGGCTTTAGCCAAAAAACAACCACACCATTGAGGGTTAAATGCACTTGGTCGCAGCTTGTGCATGGCCGCCGATCACCCCAGAAAAATGTGACTGACAAACGGTCTGTGCAGCCTAAAAACAGTGAGCAATTGAGGATCAGCAGCTCAATGATCCACAGCTGCAGATCGATCAGTTAATCAAGTCCTTTGGAGGAGTTAATCTGCCTAATCTCGCCCTACTGTCGCAGCCGCAACCTCTCCCTACGCTAATCAGAGCAGAGTGACGGGCGGCGCTATGTGACTCCAGCTTAAATAGAGGCTGGGTCACATGGTGCTCTGGCCAATCACAGCCATGCCAATAGTAGGCATGGCTGTGATGGCCTCTTGGGGCAAGTAGTATGACGCTTGTTGATTGGCTGCTTTGCAGCCTTTCAAAAAGCGCCAAGAAAGCGTCACAAAAGCGCGAAGAAAGCGACGAACACCGAACCCGAACCCGGACTTTTACGAAAATGTCCGGGTTCGGGTCCGTGTCACGGACACCCCAAAATTCGGTACGAACCCGAACTATACAGTTCGAGTTCGCTCATCCCTACTGAACACGTAAAAAAATTGGCGCCCAAAAAAAAAGTAATGCAAATTAAAAGGAATGGCATTAATGCAGCTTAAAATTATAATATTGTGAAAAGGTTCAATATTCTTGGCTCAGTGTCACACTCTAGTCAGCCAATTAATCCATACCCCCTGAGCAAAGGGTACCTGAGATTGTGACTTTGGAGTTTTCATAAGCTGTAAGCCATAATCATCCACATTATAACAAATAAAGCCTTGAAATATCTCGCTTTGCATGTAATGAGTCTCATATATTAGTTTCACCTTTTAAGTTGCATTACTGAAATAAATGAACTTTGCACAATATTCTAATTTTTCAAATTTCACCTGTAGAAAATCAAAACTCCCAATGCTTATTTAAACAAAGAAATCTCAATTATTTGCTGCAGCCTCATGTCACTCTCTCATTTCTTTCTGCAGCCTCATAAATATATCACACACAGCTCATGGTCACATAGATAAACTTTGCTCCCATTAACAAACAATAGCTTATAGCCACACCTATCTCTGGGTCTGCTCAATCACAATGCATCATCACACACTCAGCAGCCCCCACTGGGTTCCTCGTCCACCCAGCATTCCTGAAAACACATGCAGACCCCCAGAAAACCATCCTGTCCGGGTACAAAGAAACATTCATTAAGTCAATTGCTGGCAAGTAATACCATTGTCTTTGTATCTTCACGCCTACAAAACATCAGGCTAGTTAAAACAATTCTAACAATGCTAAAACACACAAGTGAGCACACAGAGCAACAAATCATTGCAATGCCACGTGGTCATGATCAAATGGTGGTGAAAATATATAAAAAACATTTTCTTGGAAGAGAATAAAGAAAAAATATGAATTGATCTTTACTCTTCTGTGTCCTATAACAAGGAAACATGTATCTTCTATATTGCAGACAGTCAGATCACAAACTAAAATACATTAATAACTTCAACACACTCTATAGCCCTCTCTTTTTTTCTACTCCTGCCCCCTCCCAGTAAATTAACACAAAAGGGAAAAAGCTACATATTCTGTACACGCCATCTACACTTATTCACTATTTCATTCCGTGATGGATTCCAGTTTCATACAATAGTAGCAACCATGTTAAATTCTCACCAGGTTTCTGCATAACCCTACTCAAGAAGTCACTTTGCAGTTTACATACTAGCTTTCCTAACTTTGCCTTCTGGCATCTTAGACATTTTTGTATGCATTCTTTTTCATATAGACAACAGAACCCACCCCTCCTACTAAGGGCAGCAGATTCCATGACTCTCTGCATGCAATTCAACAGATTAGTTAGTTCAGAATCTCTGAACAAGACTCCCAATTTTCAGAAAACCTAGCACAACACGACCACTCAGTGGCTATAATATTGTAGGGAGCTCTCTCCCATTCTAGAGGAATTGTTGACTCAATACCTTTTTGCACAATGAACATCATTTGAACTAACTATCCATCTCTCTGAGTATCCTATTCACAGCGCCATTTAATGTATGGCTAACAGATCAGGCAACTTGCTAACAAATATACCATCTCAGGCTCAGATACTCTTTAAAGAGACACAACCCACACCACTTTAGGAATAGTAAAATGATTAAGGAGAGAAAATAGATGGATACTGTGCACAGGCGCAATGGGCCCGCTAGGTCTAAGTGATAAAATAGATTGGCAAGTGTTTCTTTAACCATCTAATATGTCAGCAAGAGATTTGTTGTTTTTGTGTTTTTACACACCTAGAAGCACCGGCTTCAGGGCAACGTCAGACAAGTGCGCCGAGTCTGTGACACAGCGGATGACGTCACAATTGTGAGACGCCGGAGCCGATGCTTAAATAACTGGCGCGGACGTGCAGTTATACTAAGGGACAGGTGAAGCGCTGACGCGCAAAAACAGCCGTCGCCAAATCTCAACCACTGCATGCTTGCATGTCAGTCCCATGCCACACTTATATATACACAGCTTTTGAATCCAGCTATTTGTGTACTCCGCCATATACATGTATCCAGCGTTCTGATGTATTCAGCTATTGATGTATTCAGCCTCTGATGTATTCAGCTACAACCGCTCATGTATTCAGATTTTGATGTACCCAGTAACCCAGCGATCCACCCAGCGATGAGGATTTAAAAAGTCTGTTGCACTGATTGGCGAGTGCCACCTGAATATTTTCTTTTTGCTTGTTGGCAGGATATCACTGAAGGGCACAGCACCATCAAGTAGCACACCTGTACACCCCGTGCATTAATAGTGACATTTAACTGGTAATTGTAAGGGGAAAGATAGCCGTGTCACTCACACTGTTTTCTCAAGATTTGTCATAGACATGGACTTTGCTATTTCTCAAGGAGTAGAGCACGCACAGAATTCATCCCCAGCCATGGAAGTCACTACAGAAGAACCACACCTGGGTGTAATAGAAGACAGAGAGGGGGCGGACACATACTTTATGCAGTGTAATCTCAAAGACACATATGAAACACTAAGTACAAAGGCCTTAGAGATCAAGACCATGCAGTTGGCAGAAAAGAAAGTACGTCTATACTGGACTATCAGCTCCCTTAAATCATACAGAGACAGTGGTCGAGTGCCGAGAGGCCTACGTATATACAAAGACATGTCTCAATACCAAGAAGACAAGGATTTCTCAAAGGAATGGCAAGCCCTACACCAATATTTCTTCATGAGAATATTAGAAAGCAAATGAAAAAGAAATGAGAGAGTATTTAATGATAAAGGATGACCTCCAAAAAGCCAGGAGGAGAACTACAAATGCGTCTCACAGAAAGCCTGCTTTGATCATTTAATAAACGTCTTGAAAAGAAGTTATTTGTAATCCAGAGCAAGATAAAGGAAAATAAACGGGACAAGTTCCTCAGAGATAAACAAGATTATGACCAAGAACGGCTTTTCGATTGGAAACAAAGAAAATTGGGCCAGAAACACCAGCAGTGACATGGGTGAAAAGTGACTATTGGACAACAGATTCCGACTTAAGTATCTCCGATGACTCAAGGGGTGGAACAAGCACGAAAGGACATAATAAAGGGTCCCCTTTGGGAGGAACACCAGGAGGGGCTGAAGAAAAAGGAAAAACAAACGAAAGACAGGGACACAAAAAAAGCAAGTCTCTTGGAGACTATAGTAGAAGAGGATGAAAATCCTGTAATGTCCAATTTGGTAATCAACTTGACCGGCTCCGTGCTTCCACCAGACTGTGAAAGAGTCCTTAATATGGGGCTCAATTACAGTCTGGTGGAGCAGTTTGACCTGGTCAATTTAGAAATTGATCTGTTCAAAGCCATAAGAAAGTTCAACCTAAACAGAATGTTTAGAAATGTGCCTAAAAAAACGCAAATTAACATGGAGGGAGAAACACCGGCAGCCATAGGACCCTGGGTTTCACGTTGACTTCCGGTTTCAATCCAGCCGAAATATCAGTCCTGGAATGGATGGCAGACACATCATTAAAAGTACCCGTACAGACACAAAAACAGGAAAGTTTCAGGGGCAGAGTTGTTTCCATTTTTTGTCCCCCCTTGCCCGCCGGTTTAGCATAGAAATTTTCCAACGTGAAGTGCTGGAAGGGGTTAAAGCTTTAATTTACCCCATAGCACCCAAAACCTATTGTCTCGGGGGTTGGGTCAGTGACTGAGCCTTTGTCCAGGTACATTGACTGGCTATTGAGACCGATGGTACGGGCAGCACCATCACATCTCAGGGACACTGATAACCTATTACGGGCACTGGATAATGTCCAGTGGTGTGAAGGGTTTCATCTAGTGTCCCTGGATGTAGAGAGTTTGTACACATGTATTCCCCAAGATTAAGGCATTCGGGCCATAATGGAGATTTAAGCAATACCGATAAGGCTACTTTCACACTAGCGTTCGTCGGTCCGCTCGTGAGCTCCGTTTGAAGGGGCTCACGAGCGGACCCGAACGCAGCCGTCCAGCCCTGATGCAGTCTGAATGGAGCGGATCCGCTCAGACTGCATCAGTCTGGCGGCATTCAGCCTCCGCTCCGCTCGCCTCCGCACGGACAGGCGGGCAGCTGAACGCTGCTTGCAGCGTTCGGGTGTCCGCCTGGCCGTGCGGAGGAGTGCGGATCCGTCCAGACTTACAATGTAAGTCAATGGGGACGGATCCGTTTGAAGATGCCACAATATGGCTCAATCTTCAGGCGGATCCGTCCCCCATTGACTTTACATTGAAAGTCTGGACGGATCCGTACGAGGCTATTTTCACACTTAGCTGTTATATGCTAAAATAATGCAGACGGGTCCGTTCTGAACGGAGCCTCCGTCTGCATTATTATGATCGGATCCGTTCAGAACGGATCCGATCGAACGCTAGTGTGAAAGTAGCCTAAGAGTGTGGTTTTTTGTAACTTCATCAGTAAAGCATTAAGCGTCATCCTGAAAAATAATGCCTTTCAGTTTGGGGGATCAGTGGTACAAACAAAAATTTGGCACTTTGATGGGTACGCCCGTTGCATGTACCTTTGCCAACCTGTATTTAGCAAGACTAGAAGATAAATTCATATATTCAACTGTTGATAGATTTCTTCCATACATGTACACATATCTAAGATGTATAGATGACGTGTTCATCATTTGGTCAGGTTCAGAGAGGGATTTTGTCAACTTTGTTGATTACCTAAACAAAGAAAACAGTATGAATATGGTATTTACTTACAAGTTTGGAGGCTTGAAGTTGGAATTCTTGGACGTGCTTTTCCACAGTGAGGGATGGTGAGTTGGTGACAGAGGGATATCGCAAACCCCCAATTCACTCCTACAGTATTCCAGCTTCCACCCTTTCAGCGTCAAGAAAGCTGTCCCCTATGATCAATTTTTAAGATTGAGGCATATAAATAGAACAAAGAAGGACTATGCAAAGCAGGCCTCAGATTTAAAAAAAAACGCTTTCTAGCCAGAGGATAGCCAATCAGTTTGCTTAATGAAGCTTTGTCAAAAGTAACACAAATAGGTGACACTCAGGACTACACAGAAAAAAAACCAGGAAGATACACAACCAATTGTCTTCTCCTTCAAATAAATTTAGTCCCATGGCAGAACAGATTAAAAAAGTAATACGCAGCAATTGGGACATTTTGGAGGGGAGACGACAATTTAACCAATGTGAAGGGCATTCGCCCCATTATTGCATTTAGGAGGTGCAATACGCTCAAAGACAAGATAGTACGCACTCGCTTTAGGGAGGAGACAAAAACCTGGTTAACCACCGCTGTGGAGACTGCATATGTTGCAAATTTAACCCCCAATGTGAAATACTATTTTTTGGAGGTGTCCAATATAAGATAAAAACAATTATTACTTGTAAAACCAAGTTTGTTGTTTATTTATTAATTTGCACATGTGGCAGATTCTACATTGGCAAAACCATCAGAAACCTAAATGAGAGAATTAGGGAGCATGTTTTATCTATAAGTTCAGGCCAGGGCTGCCCACGCGTAATAGAACATGTCAATTCCATACATAACGGAGATGTCAATGTATTGAAGTTCGCGGGC